>NC_080112.1:11177384-11499124 GCF_950005125.1 Chionomys nivalis | reverse complement strand
TAGCAATAGCAATAAGACAACATAAGGGGATCAAAGGGATTCAAATCGGAAAGGAAGAAGTTAAACTTTCATTATTTTCAGACGATATGATAGTGTACATAAGCGACCCCAAAAACTCCAGCAAAGAACTCCTTCAGCTGATAAATACCTTTAGTAGCGTTGCAGGATACAAGATCAATTCCAAAAAATCAGTTGCCCTCCTATACACAAAGGATAAGGAAGCAGAGATGGAAATCAGAGAAGCATCACCCTTCACGATAGCCACAAATAGCATAAAATATCTTGGGGTAACCCTAACCAAGGAAGTAAAGGATCTATTTGACAAGAACTTTAAGTCAATGAAGAAAGAAATTGAGGAGGATACCAGAAAATGGAAGGATCTCCCTTGCTCTTGGATAGGGAGGATCAACATAGTAAAAATGGCAATTCTACCAAGGACAATTTATAGATTCAATGCAATCCCCATTAAAATCCCATCAAAATTCTTCACAGATCTTGAGAGGACAATAATCAACTTTATATGGAGAAACAAAAAATCCAGGATAGCCAAAACAATCTTATATAATAAAGGATCGTCTGGAGGCATTACCATCCCTGACCTCAAACTCTATTACAGAGCCTCAGTATTGAAAACAGCTTGGTATTGGCATAAAAATAGAGAAGTCAATCAATGGAACTGAGTAGAAGACCCTGATTTTAACCCACAAACTTATGAACACCTAATTTTTGATAAAGGAGCTAAAAGTATTCAATGGAAAAAAGAGAGCATCTTCAACAAATGGTGCTGGCAGAACTGGTTGTCAACGTGTAGAAGAATGAAAATAGATCCATATCTATCACCATGCACAAAACTCAAGTCCAAATGGATTAAAGACCTCAATATTAGTCTGAACACACTGAACCTGATAGAAGAAAAAGTTGGAAGTACTCTACAACATATGGGTACAGGAGATCACTTCCTACGTTTATCCCCAGCAGCACAGACATTAAGGGCAACATTGAATAAATGGGACCTCCTGAAACTGAGTAGCTTCTGTAAAGCAAAGGACACTGTCACTAAGACAAGAAGGCAACCCACTGACTGGGAGAAGATCTTCACCAACCCTGCAACAGACAAAGGTCTGATCACCAAAATATATAAAGAACTCAAGAAACTAAACTTTAAAATGCTAATGAACCCAATAAAAAAATGGGGCACTGATCTGAACAGAGAATTCTCAACAGAAGAAATTCAAATGGCCAAAAGACACCTAAGGTCATGCTCAACCTCCTTAGCGATAAGGGAAATGCAAATTAAAACAACTTTGAGATACCATCTTACACCTGTCAGAATGGCTAAAATCAAAAACACCAATGATAGCCTTTGCTGGAGAGGTTGTGGAGAAAGAGGCACACTCATTCATTGCTGGTGGGAATGCAAACTTGTGCAACCACTTTGGAAATCAGTGTGGCGATTTCTCAGGAAATTTGGGATCAACCTACCCCAAGATCCAGTAATACCACTATTGGGAATATACCCAAGAGATGCCACATCAAATGACAAAAGTATCTGTTCAACTATGTTCATAGCAGCATTGTTTGTAATAGCCAAAACCTGGAAACAACCTAGATGCCCTTCAATGGAGGAATGGATGAAGAAAGTGTGGAATATATACATATTAGTGTACTACTCAGCAGTAAAAAACAATGACTTCTCGAATTTTGCTTGCAAATGGATGGAAATAGAAAACACTATCCTGAGTGAGGTATCCCAGACCCAAAAAGAGGAACTTGGTATGTACTCACTCATAATCGGTTTCTAGCCATAAATAAAAGACATTAAGCATATAATGTGTGATCCTATAGAAGTTAAATAAGAAAGTGAACCCAAAGAAAATCATATAGTCATCCGCATGGAGAGGGGGAAGTAGACAAGATTGCAGGGCAAAAACTGGGAACTTGCGGGTGAGGTGGCATGGGGCAAAGGGGAAATGGGATGAGAAATATGAGAAGGGGAGGATGGGAGGAGCTCGGGGGATTGGGATGGTTGGGATATAGGAAGGATGGATACGGGAGCAGCGAAGTATATATCCTATCTAAGGGAGCCATCTTAGGGTTGGCAAGAGACTTGACACTTGAGGGGTTCGCAGGTGTCCAGGAATATGTCCCCAGCTGGTACCTTGGGCAACTAAGGAGAGGGAACCTGAAATGATCCTATCCTATACTGATGAATATCTTGCATATCACCTTAGAACCTTCATCTGGCAATGGATCGAGGTAGAGACAGAGTCTCAATTTGGAGCAACGGTCTGAGCTCTTAAGGTCCAAATGAGGAGCAGAAGGAGGGAGAACATGAGCAAAAAATCAGGACCACGAGGGATGCACCTACCCACTGTGACAGTGGAACTGATTTATTGGGAGCCCACCAAGGCCAGCTGGTCTGGGACTGAATAAGCATGGGTTGATTCCGGACTCTCTGAGCATGGCGGTCAATGAAGACTGATGAGAAGCCAAGGACAATGGCACTAGGTTTCAATCCTAATACATGAACTGGCTTTGTGGGAGCTTAGCCTGTTTGGACGCTCACCTTTCTGGACGTAGATAGAAGGACCTTGGTCTTCCAGCAGGGCAGGGAATTTGGACTGCTCTTCAGTATCGAGAGGGAGGGGGAATGGAGTGGGGGGAGGAGAAGAGGAGTGGGGATAGGGGGAGGGAAGTGGGGGGAGGGGGCAATATTTGGGAGGAGGGGAGGGAAATGGGAAACGGGGAGCAGGTGGAAATTTTAATTAAAAAAGAATAAAAAAAAAGAAGCTAGAAAAAAAAATGTCTAAAAACGTTACCATTCAAGACTTTAATAGCCTTTTTGATTGTATCATATGGGAGATTTTACAAGAGGTGTCTGTCACCCCACATCTATGGATTTTTCTGGGACTCGTAGTCTTCCTTGGTACTATATGGTTTGATAATAGAAATATGATAAATTCTTTACGAGACAAATTCAGGATTCTTAAGGCAAAAGTTAAATGCTTAAAAACAATTAAAAATGACAACAATCTTCTCAAAAATCAGTTTAAATTTCTCCAGGCAGAAAATAGATCTTTGTTTAACATGACTTGATCAACTGAACAAAATTTAAAAAAGGTACAGGCTAATATTAAGGAGACCCAGCCAATCACCTTGCTAGCAGGGGATGAGGTCCCTGAGGATATTTTTTACTTATTCAGGTTCTCTTTAATTTAATTGAATAAGAATACCTAGATCTTGTCTAGGTATTTTCTTAAACATAACTAAATTAGTATATTGAAGAAAATTCATAATTTCTTAGTAAAGACCCTGGCTTTAAGGCCAGCTGGACTGGGACTGAAAAAGGATGGGATAAAACCAGACTCTCTGAACATGGCAGACAATGAGGGCTGATGAGAAGACAAGGACAATGGCACAGGGTTTTGATCCTACTGCATGTACTTTGTGGGAGCCTAGCCAGTTTGGATGTTCACCTTCCTAGACCTGGATGGAGGGCGGAGGACCTTGGACTTCCCACAGGGCAGGAAACCCTGACTGCTCTTTGGACTGGAGAGGGAGGGGGAAAGGAGTGGGGGGAGGGGGAGAGGAGTCAAGGGAGGGGGAGGGAAATGGGAGGCGGGGAGGAGGCAGAAATTTTTTTCAATAATAATAATAATAAAAATTGCGGGCATGCTCTGAGCTGCCCCTTCTTTTTTCCTGTTCCCCACTGGAACTTCGGTTCTGTAAGTCTTTCCCTAATTAAAGCTAAATATTTTATTATAATTTCTGTCTGCCATTCATTTACGCCATGACAGTATTGTTCATACTATATCCTGCTAATTGGGGGCACTGTTAATCATGTCTTTTATGGTGTATCCTGTGTGCTAGGTTCATCTCAGTCGTTAGTTGGGGGAAGTAATTTTTTGAGACTATTCATGGCAACCTTCCAGGTAACCTTAATCCATCAAAACATATTAGTTTGGAAGCAATCCACAGGTTCTCATTATCTGTGAAAACAAAAGAAGAACCTTTGTCCAAAGCAACATATCCTTAAACTCAAACTTTGGAATCAAGATACCTTTATGTTGGTTTAACTTAACAGTTTATAAAATGAAATGTCTCCCTGTATTTAGCTCATTCATAGTCAAAAATTCAAAGAAGACACAATAATATACATAAACTAGTGTTTTCCATCTTTACATGGCTTGTTTTTTATTCTGTCTCTTTAAAGACTTCACCATTTTTTAAAGCATTAAATTTATTTCATTACTCTCTATACTCTTTTTCTTCTCTCTTCCAAGCCTATGTACATTTATCCAACACTATGACTCATCTGAATTTGTCTTTACTGCATATCTGTAATTCTTTACTGTCTTGAAGAGCTTTTAAAATGGTAAGCAGCTTTGTTCCAGATGTTCCAGATGCTGGCTCTGCCTCTCTCCACTTTTAAAATGGTGGAGGCTCTGATGCCACCAGGTAGGAGCCATGCTTACCACTTTAACTCTGAGAATGAGAATGCAGCACATAAACCCTTTTTATCTGAGTAATAGCTAAATCTGCCATGCAGAGCACTGCACATCCTGGAAATATTTCTGTGTATGGTGGCAGAAAAAATGTTATGTTCTCCTGCCTGTGCACTCCTAGCTGTCCTGCTCACACCACCTGCCCAGGGAGGGAGTGCTGAGCCCTGGCCATGGTCTCACCTACTTTTCTCCCGACCCTGAGTGGGCACACAAAAACTTGGGCCCATAAATGACATTTAAATGTTCCATAGCCAGAGTTTGTGCTGAGCATGGCTCAAAAAGCTGCATTTTTTTGCTATTGTTGAATCAGGAAAACCTCTCTTAACAGAGCTGCAGCAAGCTGCTAGCTGAATAAAATGCAGCTAAACTTTAATTGTTTTCTGTCTAGAATTCCTTTTCAAGTTCTCTCAGGTTTTATATAGATTTAGTCCACCATGTTGGCAGCAATTTGTTGGAGAAAGAGAGCTGCTTGTTTACTCTGGCCACCCACAACCAAAATAACCACACAGAAACTTTATTAATTAAACACTGCTTGGCTCATTATCTCTAGCTTCTTATTGACTAAGTCTTATATTAATTTAACCCATTTTCTAATAATCTGTGCATCATCATGAGGTTGTGGCCTATCAGCAGTCTGTCTCCAGTGGCTACACAGCTTCTCCCTGACTTCACCCTTCTTCATTCCAACACACAGAATAGCTTTCCCTGCCTATTTCGCTTCTTCCCTTCCATAGGCTCAAAGCATTTCTTTATTAATTAACCAATAAAAACAACACATAGAACTTCCCACAGCACAAATATATATAATTTCCCTATGATTTTTAGAACCATTCATATGAATTAAACATAATATTAGCTCCACAAAATTGATGTTGAAGCCATCAATATAAGACCAAGTTTGACTGTGAACTGTTGCTACAGCTATGAATGCACTCACAAAAAGAGCACATCTTTATATAAAGTAAAAGCTGTAACTAACCTCTCCACCTATGGAGTTATAACAGGATTCTGTCCATGGAGTAAATTTCCATGAGTTTCTGATTTCACATGCAAAGTAATACTGACCACATTTTTTGAAGTGTGGCTTCAACTTTTAATTTTTTAAATTTCTTGCTTCCTTTGTTCAATGAATGATGTTTTAAATATATCCTTCATAAAGAGCATGAACAGAATGGAATTAGAAGAGTAATTACTGTGGGACAACTTGTATCTATTCCCTTGAGAAGAACTGAATACAGAATAAAAGTACTTGTGCCAGTTTTCTACACTGTATTTAGAAAAGTCCTATTCATCTTTTAGTGTTTAACTCAAATTGTCATGTCAGTTTTGTTGTGAAGACCCATTCGATGTAATTGCTTACCCTGTACTTTTTTTTCTGCAAACATTTTCTACTTCTTACATTATATAATAGAGCAAAGATAATATATATATATTTTTGCTAGTTAACTAGTGTCTACCTAATAAAGTGCATGAAATTGGGGGAAATTGCTTGATCAGTTAAATATGTAAACAATAAAATCTGCCCTTGCTTCTCAAAAAATTTGTTTGTACTTTGATTATGGATATGAGAAGACAGATGAAAAAGCCTGGAAGATTCAGTGTAGCAAAATGAAAAGAGTTACAAATATTCTAGAGGAATGTCAAAGTGATAGGGTAAAACTTCTGATAATTGCAAGGAAAAACTGAGATAAGGAATAGGAAGAAAGGCATGGTAGGGGCTAATTTAATCAGTACAAAATACTTTGAAAACAAGAGTGTCCTTGGAAGGGAGGTTTAGTCTATGAACTTAGAACATTTGAATAAGAGTAGCTCTTAAATAAAGTTCCTTGCTGTTCTGTAATTTCTAGTATGTTGCCTATAAAATTTCATATTTAGTTTAGTGTAAATCAAGGGAAGGATATTAGGTTTCCTCTTGACAAATAATATATGACACTAAATTAAATTTCAGGTTTAAATAAAAATGGAGATTAAATATAACTAAGATTATTTCATCCTGCCACAAGGATAAAATAATTCAGTGCAAGTGAAAGCAAAGAAAAAGAGGAGCTGTATGAGATCTTTGAGATGCTGAATATGGAATGGTACCTTAATTTTCATCTGTGGAACTGTAGGTTTTTCAAAAATGAATATTCAAGGAAAATGTAGCTTCAAATAACCAAGGAATTCAACAGAAATCACCATTATAACTAATTGAATCTTTTATATAATATTACTTTATAAAGCTAGGTCTCATACTAGAACAGAGTCTTACCTGTCCACATCTGTCACAGGATTTATACATGCTCAGGGCATGAATGCATTTGAGAAAGACAAGAATACCAACATTTAACATATGTTTGTTATTCTTTGGTTTTGTTTAAAAATATTTTTCCCCACATAATATGTCCTAATTATGGTTTCCCTTTCCTTATTCCAGTTTCCCACTTGCCCTCCCATCTGAACCTACCCTCTTTCTGTCTCTCATTAGAAAACGGACTTTTAAGGGGTAATGATACAATCAAACAACAGGTAACACATAAGTATTGGACAAAACAACTAAAGGATAACAGCCTGAGAGAAGGCACAGAATTAGGAAACTTCTTGTTCACACACTCAGGAATCTTATAAAAGCACTAAGCTGGAAGCAATAATATATGTACAGAGGACCTGGTACAGAACTGAGTAGGTTCTGTACTTGCTGATATAGTCAATGTTAGTTCAAATGAACTTGGCTGATGTGGGAGTCCACTCTGTGTGCTGTGGTTACCATTAATGCATAAAGAAACTGCTTTGAACAAATAGCAAGACAGAACTTAGGTAGGCAGGGAAAGCTAGGCTGAATGCTGGGAGAACAAAGGGCAGAGTCAGAGAGAAGCCATAGAGACACTGCCAGAGTGAGACATGCCAAAACTTTGCTGGGAAGCCTCTGCTACCTGGTGATACACAGATTAATGGAGATGGGTTAAATTAAATACAATAGTTAGCCAATAAATAGATAGAGCTAATGGGCCAAGCAGTGGTTTAATTAGTACAGTTTCTGTGTGATAATTTCAGGTTTAAGATAGGCAGGTGACTGGGAAATAACAAGTAGCCTCCCACTACATTTGATGCACAACATGGTGAATTAAACCTATGTAAAACCTAAAAATGCTTGAAAGGGTATTCTAGACACAGACAAAGTTTAGCTTCATTCTTTTCAACTGGCAGTATACTGCAGCTCCTTTAAGTGAGATTTTCCTGATTCACTGTTAGAATTTAAAAAAAAAAGCCACACCCTTTTTTAAAAGGTGGCTTCCTGGGCCATGCTGCCAGGAGCATTTGAATGACATTTGTAGGCCTGGATGTTTGTGTGCACACTTGGGGTTTGGAGGAATGTAGCTGAGACCACCTCAGCACCCCTACCTCGGCAGGTGGTATGATCAGGACTGCTAGGAGAGCATGGCACATTCCTGCCACTATGCATAGAGCTATTTCTAGGTCACACAGTGTACTTCAGGGCATATTTAGCTATTACTCAGATATTAAGGGTTTATGTGCTGCACACTCAGAGTTAAAGTGCTAAGTGTGGCTCCTACCTGGTGGCCTCAGAGCTGGCAGTAATGGTACCTCCACCGTTTTGAAAGTGGAAAAAGGCTGAGGGAGCATCCAGAGAAGCTGCAACTAAGCTACTTACCATTTTAAAAGCTCTTCAAGACAATAAATAATTACAGATAGCTCAATAAGAACATATTCAGACATAAAAAAGAACTCTAAATGGGTCATAGTGTTCAATAAATGTACATAGGCTTGGAAGAGAGAAAAAAGTATAAAGAGTAATAAAATAAATGTATGTTTTCAAAAAGGTTAGTCTTTAAAGAGACAGTAAAAGGAGTAAAGAAAAATAAGCTACATACTCCTTAATGTATTTCACAATATAGAAACAAAACAGTCATTGCCTAATTTCTTTTATGAAGTTACAGTTACCCTGATACCAAAACCACACAAAGACCCAACCAAGAAAGAGAATTACAGGCCTATTTCACTCATGTACATCGACACAAAAATTCTCAATAAAATACTGGCAAACCGAATCCAAGACACATTAGAAAAATTATCCATTATGATCAAGTAGGCTTCATCCCAGAGATGCAGGGCTGGTTCAACATATGCAAATCTGTCAATGTAATCCACCATATAAATAAACTGAAAGAAAAAAATTATATGATCATTTCATTAGATGCTGAAAAAGCATTCGACAAAATTCAACACCCCTTTATGATAAAGGTCTTGAAGAGATTAGGGATACAAGGGTCATACCTAAATATAATAAAAGCAATTTACAGCAAGCCAACAGCTAACATTAAATTAAATGGAGAAAAACTCAAAGCCATCCCACTAAGATCAGGAACACGACAAGGATGTCCACTCTCTCCATATCTCTTCAATATAGTGCTAGAAGTTCTAACAATAGCAATAAGAAAACATAAGGGGATCAAGGGGATTTGTATTGGAAAGGAAGAAGTTAAGCTTTCGTTATTTGCTGATGATATGATAGTATACATAAGCAACCCCAAAAACTCTACCAAAGAACTCCTACAGCTGATAAATACCTTTATTAATGTGGCAGGATACAAGATCAACTCCAAAAAATCAGTTGCCTTACTATACACTAAGGATAAGGAAGCAGAGAGGGAAATCAGAGAAGCATCAACTTTCACAATAGCCACAAATAACATAAAAAATCTTGGGGTAACTCTGACCAAGGAAGTGAAAGATCTATTTGACAAGAACTTTAAGTCTTTGAAGAAAGAAATTGAAGAGGACACCAGAAAATGGAAGAATCTCCCTTGCTCTTGGATTGGGAGGATCAACATAGAAAAATGGCAATTCTACCAAAAGCAATCTATAGATGCAATGCAATCCCCATCAAAATCCTATCAAAATTCTTCACAGATCTGGAGAAGACAATAATCAACTTTATATGGAAAAACAAAAAAACCCAGGATAGCCAAAACAATCTTATACAATAAAGGACTGTCTGGAGGCATTACCATCCCTGACTTCAAACTCTATTACAGAGCTACAGTATTGAAAACAGCTTGGTACTGGCATAAAAACAGAAGTCGACCAATGGAATCGAATAGAAGACCCTGACCTTAACCCACAAACCTATGAACACCTGATTTTTGACAAAGGAGCAAAAAGTATACAATGGAAAAAAGAGAGCATCTTCAACAAATTGTGCTGGCAAAACTGGATGTCAATCTGTAGAAGAATGAAATTAGATCCATATCTATCACCACACACAAAACTCAAGTCCAAATGGATTAAAGACCTCAATATCAGTCCGAACACACTGAACCTGATAGAAGAGAAAGTGGGAAGTACTTTACAACACATAGGCACAGGAGACCACTTCCTACGTATAACCCCAGCAGCAAAGACATTAAGTGCATCATTGAATAAATGGGACCTCCTGAGACTGAGAAGCTTCTGTAAAGCAAAGGACACTGTCACTAAGACAAAAAGGGAACCCACTGACTGGGAGAAGATCTTCACCAACCCTGCAACTGACAAAGGTCTGATCTCCAAAATACATAAAGAACTCAAGAAACTAGACCGTAAAAGGCTAATCAACCCAATTATAAAGTGAGGCACTGAGCTGAACAGAGAATTCTCAACAGAAGAATTTCAAATGGCCAAAAAACACTTAAGGTCATGCTCCACTTCCTTATCGATCAGGGAAATGCAAATTAAGACAACTTTAAGATACCATCTTACACCTCTCAGAATGGCTAAAATAAAAAGCACCAATGATAGCCTTTGCTGGAGAGGTTGTGGAGAAAGGGGTACCCTCATCCATTGCTGGTGGGAATGCAAACTTGTGCAACCACTTTGGAAAGCAGTGTGGCGGTTCCTCAGGAAATTCGGGATAAACCTACCTCATGACCTAGCAATACCACTCTTGGGAATTTACCCAAGAGATGCCTTATCATACAACAAAACTATATGCACAACTATGTTCATAGCAGCATTGTTTGTAATAGCCAGAACCTGGAAACAACCTAGATGCCCTTCAATGGAAGAATGGATGAAGAAAGTATGGAATATATACATATTAGAGTACTACTCAGCAATAAAAAACAATGACTTCTTGAATTTTGCATGCAAATGGATGGAAATATAAAACACTATCCTGAGTGAGGTAAGCCAGACCCAAAAAGAGGAACATGGGATGTACTCACTCATATTTGGTTTCTAGCCATAAAAAAAGGACATTGAGCCTATAATTTGTGATCCTAGAGAAGCTAAATAAGAAGGTGAACCCAAAGAAAAACATATAGGCATCCTCCTGAACAGTAACCTTCATCAGGTGATGAAAGGAGACAGATACAAAGACCCACATTGGAGCACCGGACTGAAATCTCAAGGTCCAAATCAGGAGCAGGAGAGAGAGCACGAACAAGGCACTCAGGACCGCGAGGGGGGCACCCACACACTGAGAAAATGGGGATGTTCTATCGGGAACTCACCAAGGCCAGCTGGCCTGGGTCAGAAAAAGCATGAGATAAAACTGGACTTGCTGAACATAGCAGACAATGAGGACTACTGATAACTCAAGAACAATGGCAATGGGTTTTTGATCCTACTGCATGTACTGGCTTTGTGGGAGCCTAGGCAGTTTGGATACTCCTCTTACTAGACCAGGATGGAGGTGTATGGTCTTTGGACTTCCCACAGGGCAGGGAACCCTGATTGCTCTTAGGGCTGACAAGGGAGGGGGACTTAATTGGGGGAGGGAAATGGGAGGTGGTGGTGGGGAGGAGGCAGAAATCTTTAATAAATAAATAAATTAACTAATAAATAAATAAAGAAAAGAAAAAGATATTTACTTTTGAATACCAGAAAAAAAATGGAAAATTCACAGAGTCTGGATTATGTATATTATTTTGCTATCTTTGAATTTTTGACTGTGAATGAGCTAATTATGTTCAGACATTTCATTATATGGGCTGCTAAGCTCAACTAGCATTTATATTATAAAGGTATCATGACTTCTAAATTTAGGTCTAAGAATATATTATTTTGGAAAAAAGGTTATTTGATGTGGACGGGTCTTCTTTATTTGTGATGATTTCATTGGTTAATAAAGAAACTGCCTTGGCCCATTTGATAGGCCAGCCCTTATGTGGATGGAGTAGACAGAGCAGAATGCTGGGAAGAAGGGAAATGAGCTCAGACGCCATGCTGCTCCTCTCGAAGCCAGACGCGATGAAGCTCCAGCCCAAGATGGATGTACACTAGAATCTTCCTGGTAAGCCACTACTTTGTGGTGCTACACAGATTATTAGAAATGGGTTAGTCAAGATATGAGAGTTAGTCAAGAAGAGGTTAGAAATAATGGGCCAGGCAGTGTTTAAAAGAATAGAGTTTGTGTGTTGTTATTTCAGGTGTAAAGCTAGCCATGTGGGAGCCAGGCAGGACGAAAAGCAGGCCTGCTTGGCTCCTACTACAGTTATTCTTTTGTTTCCACAGAGGATGAGATCCTATAGATTGCTCCAAACAAGTGGGCTTTGACGGAACAAGATCCCCTGAAGGTCACCATGAACACCTCAAAAATTACTATGCCCCAAACTTAGCAGAAATCAGAAGGGAGAAAACTACGCCCATATTCCCAAATATTATCTATAAATGTTTGTTAACATTTAAAGGGGTCTATGATAGATATGAATAACTTGCCTTGGTATGGATCTTGGTTTATTGATATAAATTTAAGGTCAATTTTTGTAGAAGGAGGGCCTTCTTATTCATTCCGACCACCAGGTTAGATTAGCCCCAAAATAATCACACAGAAACTGTATTAATTGATTCACTGCCTTGCCCATTAGTACTAGGTTTTATTGGCTAACTCTTATATCTTAATTTAACCAATTTTTATTAATCTGTATAACACCACAAGGTTGTCGCCTACCAGCAAAATTTCAATGTGTCTACCTGTTGCAGGAGGTCCTTCCGCTCCTCCAGCCAATAGCTGCTGAGATACCAGCCCATTGGGGAGTGGTCTCTCTCCCTTTAAAAAAGCGGTCACTTCCCTCCTCGCACTCTCTTACTTCCTGCTCTGCTTCTGGCGACTAGACTCCCTTCCTGATTGTGCAGAGGGCTGTTGTCTGGGACAGTGATCTGTAAGTTTTTTCCCCTTTAAATAAATAACCATTATATTAATCATAATTCCAAACTAGCGTGGGATTGTTTGTGACTTACGCCTTCGCCTTCATCTACCTCTGGCAGTAGATCCATGGTATCTCCTGATTCCACCCTTCTTTCTATCAGCATTCAGTTTATTTTTCCCCACCTCCCTATGTTCTGCCCTATCAATAGGCCCAAAGCAGTTTCTTTATTCATTACTGTTAATCACAGCACACAGACGGGACTCCCATATCAAATTTCATTATATTTATATCTGATCTTGTTTAAGTTATTGTGTTTGTGTAACTCATTTAAAAATGTAATGTATAATTACACTAATTTAATAGATACTCATTTATAATAATCAACTTGTAGTCATGTTAGTTAGATTTTCTAGTTGTATAGAGATATATTTCAGTTAGATAGGTATTCTTCAAATCTTTCAGAGACACTCAGAATATGTTATTTAAAATGTTTTAAGAACTTAGGTCTTTTCATGACAATGAGACACATCTGCTCCTGATAGCACAAGCTACTTCAAGGGGAAGATGGGCATCAAATAGGCTCCTTATGGACTTGTTTAGCCATTTTGGCAAGAAACTGTTCTTCTGTGGACTGCTTTATAAACTGAACATGCAGGACCCACAGAGTAATGACTGTTGAACTTGCCTAAAGGCGAGATGGTCCTTTGGGGTTCCTGATACATGAGTCTGCCACATGTTCTGCAGGACAAAAAAGAAAGTAACTGACAAACTGCCAAAATATGTGGAACTGTCTTTGAAATTTCCTGCTTTATGGAAAAGTCTGCTGGACTATAGGCCAGTAGGCTCAAAATGGATTCCCCAATGGTACAGAAAAACTTTGGGTGACTATCCAGGCTGCAGGATGTCTCTGTCAATTCTAGTGTTTTGGAAGTTGCTTACAATGTCCTTCCTGTTTAATTAGGTAACATTATATCCTTCTGTAGTCTTTGATGAAGTTGAAAAATTTATAGTTATATTTATAGTTTTCCTTAATTATGATAAAAGTCAAAGTAGATATAAATATTGTAACTGTAATTCTTGTTTTATACCTGTTTTGTTATATGTAATTTTACTATGTTCAAATTAAAATTTTTCTTTTTATTTAAGCAGAAAAAGGGAAGTGATGTGTGAGTTCCCTCTATGTGCTATGATTACCATTAATGAATAAAGAAACTTCTTTGGACCTATAGCAAGGCAGAACTTAGGCAGGCAGGGAAAGCTCCGTTGAATGCTAGGAGAAAGAAGAGCAGAGTCAGAGAGCAGCCATGGAGCTTCTGCCTGAGTCAGACATGCTGAAACTTTATCTGTATGCCACAGTCACATGGCAATATACAGATTAATAGAAATGGGTTAAATTAATATAAAGCTAGCCAATGAGAGCCTAGAGGTAATGGGCCAAGTAGTGATTTAATACAATTTTTTTTTTGGTTTGGTTTTTCAAGACAGGGTTTCTCTGTGGCTTTGGAGCCTGTCCTGGAAATAGCTCTTGTAGTACAGGCTGGTCTCGAACTCCCAGAGATCCGCCTGCCTCTGCCTCCCGGGTGCTGGGATTAAAGGCATGCGCCACCACCGCCCGGCTATTTAATACAATTTCTGTGTGATTATTTTGGGTCTTAGCTAGCCAAGTGGCTGGGAACCAACAAGCAGCCTCCTACTACACTTGGCTAAGCTGATACAGAAGGCCTTATTTTTCTGGTGTTCTCCATTCCATTTGGCTCTTACAATTTTTCCTCCTCCTCTACTTCACATTTCTCTGAGTTCTGAGGTGATGGAGTCTTTTGAAGACATCACATTTAGGGCTGATACTTCTTATTCTGAATAAAACCTGAACGATTTAACCTGAATAGGTACACCTGTGGTTTCCTAATGTATTTGAGTATGTGGAGATCAAAAATCTTAAAACAGTTTCTGAGTAGGATTCCAGGGTTGGATGAAGTTGTCCTGAGTAAAACGAGGTGCCAATTTTCTTGTTTGTTTTATTTTTGTTGTTTATCTTAATCATTTACAAGTAGATGTGAAGATGTGTGTTTCTTATTTTATCATCTGGATATGAATTCTTTTGGTTTTTTGAGATAGGATATCATTATTGAATATCCCTAGCTATTCCAGAACTAACTCTTGTAAACAAGACTGGCCTTGAAATCACAAAGATCCACTTGCTTCTGCTTCTCAAGTGCTGGGATTAAAGTCATGTGCCACCATTACCCAGCAGGATTCTAAATTTTAAAGGTCATTTTATTTATTATTTCCAAATTTTTACTTTGACTCCCTTTACCTTTTCTTAGAATCAATAACTATTTCATGAATTCATTCAAAATTCTGTAATTTTCCAACCAAAATACTTTATTGATGTGATTTTCTGTCTAAGCCTACATATGAATTGATTTCACTTAATTCATTGGTAGGATTTTAGAAAGAGAGAAGTTGCTCACATTTATCTGTTTTCTCCATAGCAGAATGTGCATACTTGTGATGGAATATCATTGTATATAAGACTTATAGGAAGTACTGGGATGCTTTGCTTATAATTAAAATATTTAAGGTATGGTGTTACTATTTTTATGATAAACCAATTATTGCATTTGTGTGAATAAATGTTATGATAAACTTGAGAATGAAAAGGTAATATAAAGAAAGTACCCTAAAGCAAATTATGCCTATGTCAAGTCATTTGAAACTCTCTTTAGGGGGATAAAATAGTAAAGTAGATAAAATGAATACATGAAAAGTGAACATAAAAAGTGAAGGATGTCCAGATACAGTAAATAGTATCAATGAATGGGGTAGTCAGCAATGAAGGAAAGAATGTTTTTCTAGAGAGCTACACATTTATTGTGATAGTAGCGGTGATCTTGACATATGTTTTTTAAATGTATAACAGGTGTACATAATAACTACGTTAAGGTGGTCAATATTATAAAAGTAAGGGATACAAAAAATGGTTTGAATTATAAAAGTATGTACTAAAAAATTACAACACAGTCCTAATATTTTGGCATTTTTCTTCTTACATCAAGGTATCTATTTGGGCATCATTTAGACAGAAACAATGAGAAGAGTTAATTTTTATTGATCAAAAATGTTGCAGAAGAATTTCACTTTTCCTTTGAAACAATACAATTAGTTTTGAACTAAAAGGTCTGAACTTTTATATGGATTCCCCAGTGTTCCAATTTTTGAATTACCATGGTGAACTTAGATCTCACACTTCCAAATAAAAAACAATATCTAATATGAATCTATAATGGGGATTATTCTTTCCTATCACAGGAGTCTCTGTCATAGCTGTAAGTAATAAGTTACAGCTTTCAAAAATCATAGCACTTACAAACACCAGTGACATGTCACATATTTCAATACCAGCAGTGAAAGATATGGTACTTTAAAATTTATCATCTAAATTCACTGGGGTAAGTAACAAAAGCTTCTTCATTGCACTGTTTTAACTTGTGTGAATCTGAAGGAGCCTAATGTAAGACATTTAATATTGATTAACTAGATATCATCTTAATAAGCCTTGTCAGATAGAAAGCTCTCAATTTCATGAAAATCATTCAGCCATTACACATCAGAGGCTAATTACAAAAATTGACTTTTCAATTTGCTTTTCACTCTAATTACCCAAGTATTATACATTATTTGCTTGCAGGAATTTTTTTCTTACATAAAATGGTCCTCTTTTGTCATAAAGAGGAGGGAAGCAGACAAAGGAGTGGGCAGGATATGCAGTGACATGGCATTGAAGATTTGTTTCCACTTGGAGGGTTTGTGCATTTATTATTTTTATTCTGATACAAATAATTTGGGGGGGTAATAAGGTAAGAAAAGTTATATACAATTTAGGATCACAAATATTTCTCAATTGTGCCTGGAAATAATTTGTGCCCTAAGATACGAACCTCCAAATCCAAATAGATTTCAGAAATAAAAAGTTACTAATAAAAATGTAGGAAGAAAAGGTGCTTTTGCACTTTATTGGATCCAATCTGTCATTCTCAGCAGTATTCATAAATAATGCAGAGATCTGATGAGGTATAAATGCTTATAAGTCATTTTACATAATAAAGCTTAGTCTTAGTGTCATTTACTTACATTCCCCATCTGAAAAGTCTTAGATTTAGGTTTCAAATAGAAATTGGCTGTATCTAGGTTGCCATGTACTTTCCACAGCATTTGACTCCCAACCAATTCCATATCCATTTCCTCCAACACTGGTGCAAAAATCAGGAAGGGTGAGGTATCTAACCAACTTCTCTGTGGAAGTAACTTTTTCTTTTTTTCTTTTTAAAAGAAACTAATGCCATCAAAAGGAAATACAAATAATTTGCATAAATAGTTTTTATTGCAAGCTGCCTTTGATCATTATTTTTCTCATCCACTTTCTTAAAATAAGAACATGCAATTATTATAATATAAAGTCTGTAGTTTACTATATTTAAGGTTCTATTATAAACAATTTTAAGATTTTTAAATGTGTGTTAATTATGATAGTGAATTTCATACAATAATTAAAGGTTGCTGCACTTTAAATATTCCATGCCAAAATTGCTTCAGTTTATAATCTGTAAACTTATAAAATATACTGTCAGCAAACTTGTTCAAGGTGCACAGCTTCCTGGAATAGTAGAGCTCATCTTAAGAAACTGCCTAGTTTTGTAAATTTTACTGCCTCTATTGTTTAAGTAGGACAATAGGTCCTGGGAACAAATCACTAGTTTCATTCTGTAAAAACTGTTTTCTTGCTGGATATAATGGCATCAATAAGATGTGTATCGTAAAAGTTACACATTGCAGGATGTGAGCTAATTTGATGTTCAAAGCTGTAAGCTTGTAACTTTGTAATGTCTGCCTCTATATGGCCAGGACAAATACAGCTAGATGCTGCATCCTCAGAGTACTCTTGGATGTAGACTTGACTCCATGAGTATCCAGCACCAGTATTAAATAAAAACATGATGAATCTTAGAGTGACACCAGACTTACAAAAAAATGAGTCTTCCTGACATGTCTATCATGTCTCCTGGGATTGTATTTACATAATGTTGTGAGATACCATATGGCTGCCAGAAACTGAACCTATATCCTCCAGAGAGCAGTAAATGCCAACTACTGAGTTGTCTCTACAGTCTCCTAAATATTTAATTTTAATCATTACAGTAGTTAGCAATTTGTAATTGATATTTAGATTACCATTATTTAGAAATTACAAAACTAAAGCACTAGGAAGATAAATCATATAAATGATGGAGGAAGGTCATTGGTTAAAAATAAAGAAACTACTTGGCCCTCATAGGTTAGAAAATAGGTGGGTGGAGTAAACAGAACAGAATGCTGGGAGGAAGAGGAAGTGAGCTCAGACGCCATGCTCCCCTCTCCCGGGCAGATGCAGGGCAGCTCCTCTCAGAGGCAGACATGATGAAGCAAGCCGCCAGGTCAGACATGCTGAATCTTTCCCGGTAAGACTGGTGCTACACAGATTATTAGAGATGGGTTGATCGGGATATGAGAATTAGCCAGTAAGGGCTAGAGCTAATGGGCCAAGCAGTGTTTAAAAGAATACAGTTTGTGTGTCATTATTTTGGGGCATAAGCTAGCCAGGCGGACCAGGAGCTGGGGCAGCAGAAACGCAGCCTGCAGCTCCCACTACATATAATTGGTAAGGGAAGATCACACATACTGTGTTTGCTAGAACTCGAAAAAGCACCCCAAATTGTATAGAATCTTTGTTCTGAGCTTTTAGGTTATGTAAATACACTGAATCATAAATTGAATACTTCATCATGGAAATCTTGCCAGAGTTTGCTTTTGCATTTATTAATGTCAACTTTATTGCTTTGTTTTTCTCCATTCTGTCAACTTTTAAATTATCTACAGATCTGCTTGGGTAAAATATGCTAATTTGCCCTATGAATTTTTTTTTAATATGAAGAACATTTAATTATTGTAAAGAATCTGTACCACCTGAGAAACTCACATGTAAACTTTAAAATTCTTTAATATAAAAGTAGGCAAGAATCTTGGCAGTTCTGTTTCTTTATCCCTATTTTCTATCACCTTATAGAGAAAAGAATTCTGTCTGCATAGAGCAAAGTTAGTCTTTTAAAATTATGTAAAATAAAGTATGAATTTCTATGGTATTTAGGCAGTACTCCAGTCATAAACGCAGATATAAATCCCACGCTACTGTATACTGGATATTCTATTCCCTATGGGAAACACACACACAAAGAGAGAGAGAGAGAGAGAGAGAGAGAGAGAGAGAGAGATGCAAGCACACATACACACAAGTGCAGCACACCCATAAACACTCCAACAAGATCTCTTTAGTTTAAAAGGTGCTGGAAATAGTTCACTCTCTTTATTAGGATCAGATTGCAAAATTTATCAAAACATACTTTTTTTCCATCAGCAGTAAGGACCTCTGGTGAATTCAAGTCAAATCCCAATGTCTCTCTGATCACAATCTAAGAAAAAGAGACATAAATAATTTTAATCAGTTTAGTACATCATGAAAATGTTTCCTGTGTAATAACTGCTAGAAAACAAGGAAGGAAACAAGAAGGGAGATTCAATGAGTGGAACAAAGTTTTCCTCCCTCACAAAAACATTTTCTTCATGAGCTAATTAAACCATTTCCTAAATTGGATCTGTGACTCTAAAATCCATTCTCCATGCAAATACCAGAAACTTTTAGTGTATAACTCATTACAATAAATTCCTTTCCACTGGAGCCACCAAATGCATTCTATTCAATCAAAAGTTTTGAAAATTTAAGAGATCATAGTGGCAGACAAGAACAATGATGGCAGAAATGACAACTCTTCCCTGGTCATTCTATTGTTCTTGCAAATATAAGTGCATACCCCACAGATAGTCCAAACTTTACCATTGTCTCCACATATAGAGGGCCCAGTCTGTAAGGAGAAGAGCCTGCTTATTCATCCTGGCCGCCCAGCTATCTTAGCCCCAAAATAACCACACAGAAACCATATTAATTAAAATACTGCTTGGCCCATTAACTTTTTATTGGCTAATTCTTACATATTATTTTAACCCATTTCCATTAATCTGGGTATTGCCACATGCCAGTGGCTTACCAGCTAAATTTCATGTCTTACTATGTCAGGGGATCCATGGCATACCTGATTTTGCTCTTCTTTCTCCCAGGTTTCAGTTCCATTTTCTCCACTTACCTAAGTTCTGCCCTATCAACAGGCCAAGGCAGTTTCTTTATTCATTAACCAAGAAAAGCAACACATAGACAGAAAGACCTCCTATACCCCAGTTCAGTCCCATGGAGGGTTCATAGCAGTAAGTCTAGAGTTCTTGAGTTTCCATGAGCTTGGTTCAGCTGTCTCTGTAGATTTCTCCCTCATAATCTTTACCTCCCTTGCCCACACATTTTTTCCTCCCTCTCTTGGATTAATTCCCAGAGTTTGTTCTGGTTCTTGGCCGTGGATCTCTGAATCTGGTTTTATCCAGTAACTGGATGTAAGTTGGGATACTTACCAATCTGATTTAAAATTGTGATTAATAAAGCCTGAGTCAAATTAGTGCTGCTTATACCTACATGACTATAGGGCCATCTATGACACCTTTTACCCAAGAGAGAATAATTCTCCCTTTCTTAGCAGTTGTAAAGAGACAATAGTTTGACCACTATAGTTTATACTCATGTGTTCTTCCCCTATCCATTTTGGAATTTTGAGTGGCTTAATAAATAATCTGAAGATAAGCACAGATGCCATAAATTGATAAATGCAATGTCACATCCAGAAATCACCGTTTCAGAGCAGTCCTCCTTATCTGCCAGCTATTATCCCTTTTCTTTTTCCTCATCCATGATATTTCCTGAACTATGAATGGAGTCAAGGGAGAATGATGTGGATGGCCCATCAATAATTCAGCACTGATACACAGTTATACTCAACACTTTGAGAAGCTATCATTCTCTAAATTTCCTGCTAATCACTGCAAAAGAAGTTTCTCTGAACAAA
This sequence comes from Chionomys nivalis, assembly GCF_950005125.1. Lineage (NCBI taxonomy): Eukaryota > Metazoa > Chordata > Mammalia > Rodentia > Cricetidae > Chionomys > Chionomys nivalis. The sequence continues at coordinate 11,478,454 of NC_080112.1, read as the reverse complement.
ATTGATGGAAACACAAATCTGTGTGTATAAATAAAAAACATTTAGAAGGCAATTTGGCAGCATCCTGATTTATCAAAATAAAGCCACATTAGCCTACCCATTAGGGTCTATGTTTCCTCAGCTATGGTCCTTTGACTAGCTTTCAATATCAATCAGGAAATTCTGACTATGGAGCAAGCCTCATATGTAAACAAAAATTGGATGATTATACTCATTACTGTTATGTCACTACTGGAACTTTGTGTATATCTGGGCTGTCAGATCATTCCTGTAGTTTTCAGAGTCTAGTACTAGTTAAAGACCAATGATTTATTTTCTTTACCTGCAGTCTTGTAGAATCAAATTCCTATTTTTATTTCACTGCTGCCTTTCCTAACCTCATACCATATAAACATAAATCTCCATTCTTATCCCATTATATTTAGTGGTAGTTCTAGATGATGTTTTATGTTATGGGGATTTATTGTGTTTGTTCCTCCCTTCATTTTCCACTTATTCTCATAATATTATTTGTATCATCAAGATCCTTGTTGCTGCAATATCAACTCCTAATCTCCCTAGAGACAAACACCCATTATTACTTTAAGGTACATTTGAAGCTTCCTGATATTATTACACAAATCATTATGAATAAATAGGAGTAAATAAAGTTATTCTGTAAATAATTTCATGTAATCTTTATTTCTTAACCTTGATACTTACACTAACTCTTGGAACAGAACTGGAAAGATAATATAGTGTCTTAATACTTCCATATGGCCATTCTTCTTCTATTTGAACTTAAATATCCAATGATTTTATTTTCCATCTTCAACATATTTGTGGAATAGTTTATCATTAACACTTTTTCCATTCTCTTACATCTTGGATATTTATTTTTTTTTTAGTTACTAAGAAGTTCAAACAGCATTGTATACCAATGAAACATAAAACTTAATATAAACCATAAACATTTTAATAGCTCATTCTTCCCCAAGTGTCTACCCACATTCAGCTGTACACAGTTCATTTTAGCTGGGATCATTCTTACATCTGCAATCAGCTTTATTTGAATTTAGGTGTCCTCCATCACCTTATGTAGTTGAATACTTGGTCCCCAGATGTTAACAAGTCTGTGAAGGTCTGTATACAGTATGTACAACCAACCTGAGTGAGATGCATGTTAGTCAACAGCAAAAAGCTACCTAGAATCACTTAAAACTGAATCCTTAGTTGCCAGGCATGCTATTTCAAGATTTGGTGTTTATCCTACTGGGGTTTGTGTCTTTTTTGGTCTAATAACTTATTGTTTATCCTCCATTCCTCCCTTTTAAAATGTGAATGGATATTCTGTGCTATTGTATGTTAGAAATATATCATTTATCTTTGTTTTTTTTTTATTTTACATGGAGTCACAGCTAAGAGATTTGCTTGAATTACAGAAGAGATTTTAAAATAGTATTAAGACTGTTGAAGACTATGGTATCATTTAAAGTTTGACAAATGCATTTTACATTGCGATAAAGCCAAGAACCTTAGAGAGATTGGTGCAGAATATTATGATTTAAATGTGAAATGCCTCCATGGTTTCTTGCATTATAACACTTGGCCTTTACTTGGTGGCATTGTTTGGTATAGTTATGGCACATTTAATAGACAGAACGTTGATAGAAGAAGTATGTCACTGAAGGAAAGTATTGAGGTTTTGTAGACAAATTCTACTTTCTATTTGCTTTCTTATTCTGAACTTCTGATCCATATGTGAGATCAGCCTCATGATCTTGACACTATGCATTTTCTACCATTACGGATTATCTCCCTCCTGGGACTGTAAATCAAATTAAACCCTTTATCTCCCTAATTTACCTTTGCCAGGTTGTTTTATCACAGCAAAAGAAACAAATTAATACAGGTATGCATCTTGAGAATGATCTCGGACAAGTCTAGAGGAATTTAGTAATTATTTCATATATTAGTAAAACTGTCTAGACTTTTGTATTAAAAGGAGATATACCAGACAAATAAATATGAAAATTTAAAACATTTTCTAAGACCCTACACAATAGTCAGGATTCTGTAAAGGTACATAACTGATATAATGAATATGAATGTAGTTGTGTGTACATTGTGTGTGTGTGTGTGTGTGTGTGTGTGTGTACTGATGGGTGACTATAGATGGGTATGTGTAAGTAAGAAGACAATTTTCAGGAGTATATTATCCTTTTTGATCATATGGGTACTAGAGATCAAACTCAGGTAGTCAATTACCTTTATTCACTGAGATACCTCACAATTGTATTTTCTAAGAATCCCTTTGAGAAATAAGCATGGTAACTTCCAGAGAAAGTACAGCAATAAAAAGTGGTATGGCTGGAGATATGGATTAGTAATGAATATAGGCCATTGCTTCTGTGGGACAATGGTCTTATATCGGTTTAATAGAACACTGATTGCCAAGTAGCCAGGCAGGAAGTATAGGCAGTGAAAGGCCTCCTTAGCTTTATTCTCCTGGGAGAGGTGAGTGTGCTCTCCAACCATTCCACAGCCCCATGATGCAGGACAGTCAGACGTGATAGGGAGTCAAATCAAAGCAGGAACTCAGTTTATTACTGTGAGTGTCAGCTAATATAGGTTAAGTGACATCATGTGATGTGGGGGTACCTCTAGCCAATGAGATACAGTAAAGCCCTCCCTCTGGCTGTAAAAGCATCTACCTAGATTTTGCTGTCTTTTCCTTACTCGGTAGCTTTGAATTAATCCTTCAAACTGAAGCCAGACTTTTCTCTGTCCTATAGGCCTTGGGGTATGGGACCTGAGATAATTTTGACCCAACATCTCCCCTATTTTGTCTTATGTCCCATTCTTTACCCCAGCCACCAAGCTACAATAGCCCACCAGTGAGAGAGTATGAGTAAGGGCCACCCCTATCTGGAGTTTCAGTCTGGATACACTCAAATTGCAGTTCATCCATGGGGTGAGATGTATCAAACCTATTATAATATACTCAAAGGACCATGAGTTGTACCTGTTGTATCTGTTTTTGGAATGATTGTTTCGGTCTTTGGAGAACATATGGGCCAAAAAGACAGATCAATAAACAAATAGCTATCAGCCCAATTAGAGAAGAGATGAGTATGGTAAGCCATTCGTGACCAGTTAAACCAGTTCTCATAAGGGGTCCTTGACTTAAATGATTCAGTTTTCTTAACTCATCTAGTGTTCTTGTAAATGTCCCTAAATGGTCCGCATAGAAGCAATATTCTTCCCCATGTGCCCTGCAAATTCCTCCCTGTTTCATAAATAGCAAGTCCAAGCCTTTCTTATTTTGTAAGGTTACCCTTGCTAAGGAATCCAAAGACTTTTGTAAATAACGTAATATAGTCTCTGTCTTTCCTAAGGTAGCTGTCAATTGTGAGTGAATTATTCCCATTTTTTGTAAAATTACCAGGGATGAGGTGCCCAGAGCCGTCCCAGCCACCCCTAGCCCCATCAATGTGATGATGGCCAGGCCATTAGGGGCTCTCTCTTATGCCTTTGGGCTAGAAATTCTTGCATCTAGTAAAGCACATGAGGGAAAATTAATGCAAGCAGGCAAGTATCATTATGCAGAATGATCAGTGGGTCAGACAGGCAGGGAGTAACCCTCATCTCTTGGCAGATCCAAAAATACCCCTGATCTTTGGGCACCCTCCATGAAACTATAAACCCATTAGCCATATTACAAGTGAGGTTAAGAAGAGGGTGTCTGGCATATGAGACACAACTTGCGTTTGACAACTACCAAAGGAGGATAGTCATTTCCAACATCTTCCCCATTTCAGGGTTTTCCCATTTACAAATATCAGCTTTATCTAGTATTTCATAAGAGCCATTTACCACAAAGGCTTCAAAGTAGGGGGGTAGTGGCTGGAAGCAAGGCCAACAAGTCTCAGGGGCTTCAGGATGGGTAAGTTTTAAAGCCATAAAGGCCATCTTAATGGTCTCTGTCAAATAAGGTGTGGCTTCTATTTTCCCTATATCTGTAGGCAGCTTGGTAAAGGATGGCTTAGGAGTAGATGATGGGGAGGTTGAGGTATGTAAAGTTGAAGTATATACAGGCATGTTCCCCATGGACATTAACTTGGAAACAGGCTCCAACATCCGAGGAGGGTCCTCAGGAAGTATCTCCATTCAAAGAATGAGTATAAGACCATGATCATATCCCTTTTGGTATAGCCTTAATCCCCACATCTTCAGATAATCAGAATATGTTCCTTTTACTGCCTGATCTGTAAACCTTAGTAGCAGAGGGTTACATCTAAATCGAGTGCATCTTTCATATAGGTGGTACCTAGTAGATCCTGGAGATCATTATATCTCCATGTATTTTTTTTATCCAATACCCAGTCCCAGTCTGCTCACATCCCCAGGAAGAGAAATAGTAATTAGGAGTTCCCTACTCCCTGCAGTTTCTAACAGCTGATACAGTCTGGTTGCTTCCTGGGAATACATAAAAGGGTATCTGAAGGAGAGCATGCTTCCTAAGGACATCAGAACACCCAGGCTCATCAGGATAAGATGTCTGTGGTAGGGTGCACCCCTGAGAGTCTCAGCATCCAGTCTTCCTCCCATCTCTGGAATCCAGTTTCCCAAAGCTCAGCTCCTATATGCCAAATTGCAGAGGTCAAACATCAGGTCAGCCCACCACGTCCAGGATGTTATCATCTGAGAAGTCTAGTTTAGGATCCCTGTAGTGGGAGACTGCTTGTTTGTTCCCACCCACTTAGCAATCTTAGACCCAAAATAATCACACAGAAACTGTATTAGTTAAATCACTGCTTGATCCATTATCTCTAGGTTCTTATATTAATTTAACCTCTATATCGCCACGTGGTTGTTGCTTACTGGTTAAAGTTCCCAGCATCTATCTCCAGTAGCTCCATGGCTTCTCTCTGATTCTGCCTTCTTCCCACCATCAGTCCATTTAGTTTTTCCCACCTATCTCAGTTCACCTGTAGCTCTGCTAAAGGACCAAAGCAGTTCCTTTATTCATTAAACAATAAAAGCAACACATAGACAGAATGACCTCCCAAACCAGATGCCTCCATTCCCAATACTTGACAAGATCCATGTCACCTTTTATGGTTGGTTGGGTCTTGCTGCCTGGACCTTGGTCTCCATGAGAATTAACATGATTACCACTAGGAGGGTCATCTGAAATTAATAAACAGGCGACACTTTCAAGGGTCAGTTTCCCTTGGGCAATTCTAATATTTTTTCTTGTGTTTTAAGAGTTTTCCACCATAATCTCTTTCTTTCTTTATTGGTCATCTTGGTCTTCTCCATTGTCCTGAGGGAAGGGAGAAATTTTAAGTTACGAGCATGTAGCCATATGGGCATTTCTCCTCTGTTTGAGAAGACACATACATATCCCCAGCCCTGTGTCAACAGGGATCTGGGCCCTTCCATTGGTAAGTGAGAGGATTTTTCCACCTAACCTTTAGGGAGGGCCTCATTGATAGGGATCCCCAATGTTTCTGGAATCTATTTTGTTCATCTGATTTTTGAAAATTTAAAATATTGATGGTTAATAATGCTTTTTTTTGCAGCTGCATATGGAGGGAGACTTCTCCCCGTTTTTGCTTTATAAGGACCTCCTTGAGATATTGCTAAAGTCTTTCGAGAATTGATTGACCCTGAGGGTTGTCAGAGTTCCCAGTGGTATGGGATATATTCCATCTCTGGAAGAATTCTTTTAATGCTTTACTTATAAAACAGAGGCTGTTTGTCAGTCTTGACTTGTTGTGGTAGTCCCAATGTAGCAAAACATTGGAAGAAGTGGCTTTTGACATAGGTTTCCTTTTCCCCTGAGAGGGTGGTAGCCCAGTATGCCATAGAGTACATGTCTATGCTCATAAACATATACTCTAATTTTCAAAATGTAGGGTAATATATTATATCTTTTTGCCCGATAATATTGGGTCCTAGCCAATTTATTATCTTGGGTTCACCCCTGGCTCTTGTAAGTGTGGGAGGTACAGAGAAATTGTTGGTCTTACATGTATGAACAATTTTCTTTAATTCTGTTATGGGGATCTGGGGGTATTTGAGTCCTCTCCAGTTGACAAAAGTTAAGTCATATCTTTGGGTAGCATTTTGCATGGGCAGAGTTAAGACTTCCATGAGACAGGCCCCTGAATCTGCAACATCCATAGCAGCATTCCCTTGGGAAATGAGGCCATGGAGGTTTTGGTGTCCTCTGAGATGTTGAACATATGTTCTACCTTCTAAGAATATTCTGAGTTGTATCATCAAGGCAGAAATAATATTAGCATCTAATCTTATATAGGCAGTAGGTTCACCACATAAAATTTGTCTGAATAGACATTGCAGGGTTCGAGGACCTCTTGTAGGGCAATATATATGGCCTTCATTTCCTTATATTGAGCAGATCACCCACAAGAGAAAATTTTGGTAATCTTTATCTTGGTCCCCCCTACAGAGAAAACTACAAAGGTGGCCCCATTCTTCCTGTCATCTGTGCAAACAGTGAATGCTTTGGCAGGGGCCTACAAGAAAAGACTAAGGGGACTCTCCAGTATAGTTCTTGATATAGCTTCACTAATTGGGACTCCCCAAACCGGATGTTCATGGTACCAAGAAATCCTTGCAGATTGAGGCTCAATGGAGAACAATGTCTGGCTTACCATTCTAAATCTATAATTTTGAATGAAATTATTAATTTAGAGGGATCTTTTCCATAATATTGGAGGGACATGATATGATTTTTATGATCATATTAGTTATTTGATCAACTAGAGAGTATACTCTGGGAGTGTCCCCCAGGGTGGTGTGTAACCCATTCTAGTGGTTGTGAAGGCAGGACAATGGCAGCCAGCATGGTCTTTTTCCGTAATAATATCCAGCCTACAATTGGAATGTTAGGATCATATATCTCCAAGGAAGCCTGATGAATCTCATTGATGAAGTAAATGAGTGCCTGATGACCCTCAGGGGGTAAGGAAATGATCTCATAAGGTTGCCCCCTCTTAGGAGACTATAAAGCACAACTCTTCTCTCAGTCTCTACAGGCAGCCAGAGCCTTACCCAGTTTATTTCCCCTAGTATCTTTTGTAACCCTGATAAAATGATAGGCTCAGTCAGGATTAATTGGGATTCATTCACTTTGGCTTTAGTGTTAATTGGGGTATATGACATGGGGTAGCTTTTGTATTTTCTTTGGGATGATTTTAAAGCCATTTTGTTGGGGGATATTAACAAAAGTGGTTACCCAGGGAGTTAGCCCTGATTTTTCCAAATGCCAAATGATTAGATCATTCATATAAATATATAAAAGGGTATTATCTTGTCGAAGGGAGGTTGCTTGTTAGTGCCCAGCCACTGGCTAGCTTAGACTTAAAATAATTACACAGAAACTGTGTTAATTAAATCACTGCTTGGACCATTAGCTCTAGCTTCTTATTGGGTAACTCTTATATTGATTTAACCAATTTCTATTAATCTGTATTTTGCCACATGACTGTGGCTTACCAGGTAAAGTTCCCAGCATCTATTTCCAGCAGCTCCATGGCTTCTTCATGACTCTGCCCCTCTTTCTCCTAGCATTCAGTTCCATCTTCCCTGCCTACCTAAATTATTCCCTGTTATAGGTCCAAAGAAATTTATTTATTTATTAGTTAATCACTGCATACAGAGGGAATTCCTACATCACCAACCCTTTTCTGTTTAAATGAAAAAGGAAGGTTTTAAATTTAACAGTATAATTACATATAACAAAATAGTAACCAAGTAAGAATTATAGTTACAATATTTATATCTACTTTATCTTTTATCATAACTAAGGAAAATTATAACTATAACCGTGAATTCTTTGACCCCATCAAAGACTCCAGAATGATATAATACTACCTAAGTAGACAATAAGTTCATTATAAGCAACTTCCAAAACTCTAGAATTGACAGAGACATCTTGCTGCCTGGATAGTCACCAAAAGTTCTTTGTATTGTTGGGGCATCCATCTTTAGCCTACAGTCCCATAGTATCCAGCAGACTTTTTCATGAAACAGGAAATTTCAAAGACAGTTCCATCTATCCTAGCTGTTTGTCCATCACATTATTTTTTTGTGTACTGCAGAATCCCTAGCAGACTCTTTTTTGAAGCAGGAACCCTGAAGGATCATCTCACCTTAAGGCAAGTTTAGCAGTCATTTCTTTATGGGTCATACATGTTCTATCAAGCAGTTTATCAAGCAGTCCAGGTAAGAGCAATTTCTTGCCAAATGGCCAATCAATTCCATAAAAAGTCTCTTCAATGCTAATCATCCTCTCAAAGTAGCTTGGTGCTGCCAAGAGCAGATATGTCACACTCTCATGAAAAGTCTTCAGTTCTTAAACATTTTAAATGCCATATTCTGAAGGTCTCTAAAATATTTGAAGAATAGATAACTGAAATATATCTCTATACATCTAGAAAATCTAACTATCATGATTATAAGCTTGAATATTATAGATGATTTTCTATCAATCTATGTTTTTAATTATACATTACATTTTAAATGAGCTACACAAAAACAATACCTTAATCAAGAGCCGAAATATACATTTAACAAAATTGACCTTAAATTTGTATCATTTAACCAAGATCCATTCTAATGTAAATCTCTATAGCATATCATCCTTTAAATGTAAACAAATATTGATAAACAATATTTGGGAATATGGGCATAGTTTCTCCAAACTATTTCTTGCTGTTTATTGGATGAAGTATTTTCTTTTTTGAGGGAATTCACAACAACATTTTGGGTGGTCTTGTTTGATCAAACCACATTGGTCTGGAAGCAATCCACAGGTTCCCATCTTCTGTGGAAACAAAAAAAGAGCCTCGTTTCCAAAGCAATATATTCTTAGACTCAAATTTCAGAACAAATGTACCTTTATGTTGGTTTAACTTAGCAGTCCATACAATGAATTGTATCTCTGTAGTTAGCTCTTTCATAGTCAAAAATTTAAATAATACACAATAATGTACATAATCCAGACTCTCTGTGAATCTTCCATCTTTACAAGGCTTATTTTTCTTTCTGTACTCTGTCTCTTTAAAGACTTTACCTTTTTTTTATAAACTACTTTTTTATAATTCTCTATATTTTTTCTCCTTCCCTCTCCCAAGTTAACTTACATTTATTGAACACTGTAACCCATTTATTGGTCTTTTTATCTGGATTTGTTTTTATTGCTTATCTGTAATTATTTTCTGACTGGAAGTGCTTCTTAAAATGCTAATCACTTAAGAATCTAAGCTGTGACATTGCTAGGGTACATATGGCACTGCCTGTTTGCCATGCCAATTCCAGCATGGCAGAGCTGCTCAGCCCTTCCATGAACCACACACACTGCCTCACTTCCTGGCACACAACCAGTCCACATTGCTATCAAGCAAGTTGCAGCGTGTTGTTTACAAACCCCATCCAAATATCTGTCTCCCTAAAGAGTCAGAGGTTGCACTTACAGCATGGTCCAGACAGCCTGCATTTCAAAGTGGTGCAGCTTTTTTTCTGTGCTGCTCCTGCTGAGTCAGAAACCTCTCTTAAAGGAGCTACAGCAGGCACCAGTAAACAGGGAGAAGCTGTGTTAAACTCTGTATTTTTGTGTCTAGAATTAAGCTCTCTCAGGCTTTTAAAGGGAATTGAGTTTGCCACGTTGGCACCAATCTGTTGAAGGGAGGTTGTTTTTTAGTTCCCAGCTACTGGCTAGCTTAGACCTGAAATAATCACACAGAAACTATATTAATTAAACCACTGATTTGCCCATTAGCTTTAGCTTCTTATTGGCTAACTCTTATACTTATTTAACCCATTTCTATTAATCTGTATTTTGCCACATGGCTGTGGCTTACTGGGTAAAGTTTTCAGTGTCTATTTCCAGTGGCTCCATGGCTACTCCCTGACTCTGCCCTTGTTTCTCCCAGCATTCAGTTCCATCTTCCCTGCCTACCTAAGTTCTGCTCTGCTATAGGTCCAAAGCAGTTTTTTTTATTTATTTCTTAATGGCTATCATGACATACAGAGGGAAATCCCACATCATTATCTTTGTCAAAATAAAAAGAGAGGATACTGTACAAATTTTGTTGGGAAAAGGCCAGATTATTGGTAATCCCCTGTGGGAGAACAGTCCATTTGTATCTCTTGTCAGGTCAAGAGGAGTTAATTGTTGGAATGGAAAAGGCAATTTTGTTTGCAATCCTCCTCATGAAGAGGAATTGAGAAGAAGCATTACTTTAGATCAATTACAATGAGGTGAAACTGGGTTAGGATTTCTGGGACCCAAGGTAAGACCATTAAAGGGGCCCCTACTAGCTCCATATGGTAATTGATTGCTTGTAGGTCCTGTAACATTCTCCAGTTCCCATTAGGCTTATGTATCACAAACAAAGGGCTGTTTCAAGGGCTCACCGAGGGCCTTATCCATTCTTCTTCAGGCAGATTTCTGGTGATTTCCTTGAGCATCTTTATTTTAAGTTGAATTAATGTTCACTGCTCCACCCACACCAGCTTACCAGGTGCCCACCTAATGGGGGGTCAGTCTGGAGGCAGTGGCCTCTACTGTTGGTGGGTGAATCCAGGTGTTGGGGGTCTGCCTGATGACCACTTGCTCTGTTTTATCATCATAGAAGTCCAGGAGGTCAGCGATAATAAAGGCATCCATTTGTCCTAACAAATCTGATCCCAGAAGGTTTGCAGACAACCCTGGGAGGATCAGAGACCTGAACTTTCTTTTGTCTCCATCTGACCCCACTCAAGTTATGGACTGATTATTTCTTCGGTCATAAACCTTCCTCCAAACCCCATGACAGGCAGCCTGGTTATGAGATTACAGCTGTTCAGGGCCTCTTCCTTTCTGAAAACTGTCCTATCAGCTACCACGTCGATCAAGCATTTGAATCTTTGTCCCCCAATGATCATAGTCATATTGGGTCTGAAACCCTCTACCATTGGAATGGTCCAGTTGTATAAAGGTGCATCTTTCCTTCCTTTGGTTAAGGGGGCTGGAAGTTACCTCCGATCTATTAAAGGTTGATTTATGAAGGGTTTCCCATTTATATCAAATTTGGAGTGGCATTCTGAGCCCCAATGGTACACCTTGTGGCAGGAGGGCAGGGAGATCAAGGGAATCCCTTCCTTACCTGGGTCTTATTGCCCTTTTATGGGCAGTCCCTCTTAAAATGCCCCAGTTGACCTCATAGGAAACATTTTCCAGGTGTTTGCTTTTGTTGTCCAGCCACCAGAGCTTGGGTAATAGAAAAGGTTAGAGTTTGAGTATGGACCTGAAGGACTGCCAGAAGAGTCTGGTTTGTATGTGACTGGGTCCCAACATTGTGTGATATCAAAACCCATTGACTAATGGACCCTCCCTTCCCTAAGGCCAGCACAAGCCATACTAGTATCTTGGTTCATATTATCCCAGACTATGAATTAGTCTCTAAAGCCACTGGGGGGAAATTTCCTTTCAAGACTGGTCTGCACACGGACAATAAAATCTGGAAATGGCTTGACTGTTTTTTGCATCGTGCCAGCTATAAGCGAATAAGTGGGTCCATGCTCTAGCTTGGCCTAGGCCTTCAAGCCTGCTGGTCTAACTTGGTCCATATATGGAGCTGCAATTGTGGTTTGTTGGACTCCAACAGAAAAGCCTCCCCCCTTAAAAGTGAACATTGGATAACTGATGGTAATTGGGAGATTGGCTGTTCTATTGAACTCTACCGTAGTGTGAGAGGCCTCCTTAAAAAAGGCCATCTAGTTAACATATTGGGATCCCTCAGTGTAGCCTTAGCCAGATAATACCAGTCCTTGGGGACACAAGGATGGTAGGCTATCTCCTAAAGGAGGGTCCTGGTCCAGGGGAGTTGGAGCCATACTTGGACACTGTCTTCCTCAATATTTCAGGTCCTGAGATTACCAAAGATACCAGGCTAGGGAGCGGTTTGAATCAGGGCCAACATTGACCTAGAAGGCATGGGGTCTGTAATTTTAGCCCTATAGGCCTCGGCATAAGAAGTTTTAGGATCCCCAAAGGGGCTCCGCCCCACGTTCCTCTGTGTGAGAGTCCCAACTTTGCAGTTCTTCCAAGAGGATGGTTTATTCACTTCCTCCTGGCAAGGATGCAGCCCCCTTATTTGTCCAATTCCCCTCTCCCATTTTATCCTTTACAGGGAAGCTGAGGGCATAACCAGGTGGTTACTCCTTGTCACAGGCAATATCTTCTTTGCCTTTTGTCTTTGTCTCTGCCTGACTTATTTCTTCCCCCTGGGACTGCTCTTTAGTAAATCTCGCCCCTCGTCTGTCTTCTTTTCTCCCATTCTTTTGGTTAATTGATTACTTTTGGATTATTCAGACCTCTCCCAATCTTTGATCTTTTCTTGCTCCTCACCTGTCTCCTTCTCCTCCACCCTTCTAGTCAGCTGGTTATTTCAAATTCTTTAGAGCTCTCCCAGTTTCTGACTTTGTCCTTACCTGCCCTTGGGCAAGGCAAAGCAGCGGGGTTAAAACATATCTTAAAAGCCACAATAGCTGGATAGAAGACCAAAGGTGGGAGTATATCTAAGTGTTATCTTTTTCTTTCTCTGGCAAGCATCTCCAACTGGTTCCACATGTTCCATGAGAAAAGATTCCCAGTGGGAACCCAGGGGTCCAAGATAATTATATCCTTCCATGCCTGAATGACATGTGGTCTGACAATTGTAGGCCTTTAGGAGAGTAGCATACATCTCAGTGTCTTAAGCTCTGGGTCATTTTTGTATTAAGTTGCCTTACCCATATTGGGATCCCACTCATCTTGACGGACTGCTTAGCCCTTGGAGCGGAAAAGCCACATGTTCTGGTACCAATTGCCAGGCCTCTTTAGTCTTATTCCCAAGGGAATTGAGCGTCTGCTATCTGCCCATTCCGCAAGCCCCACAACACAGGACAAACAGGTGTGATAGGAAGTCAAGTCAAAGTAGGAACTCAGTTTATTATTGTGAGTGTTAGCTAACATAGGTTAAGTGACATCTTGTGATGTGGGGGTACCTCTAGCCAATGATAGACAGTCAAGTCCTCCCTCTGGCTGGAGTGGCATCTACCTAGATTTTGCTGTCTCATTCTTACTTGGTAGCTTTAAGAATATCCTTCAAACTGAAGCCAGGCTTTGCTCTGTCTTACAGTCCTTGAGGTACAGGCCCTGAGATAATTTTGGTCCAACAGGCAGGGTGACCAGACGGGAAGTAGAAACAGGGTGATGAGAACAGGATAAGGGAAGAGGAAAGTTCAGTCTGCAGTCATTACAGAGGAAACCAGACACAGAGGAAGCAAAATGAGACTGCCTCACTGATAAAAGGTACCAAGCCACATGGCTAATATAGACAAAAGTAATGGGCTAGTTTAAGATGTAAGAATTAATAAGAAGCCTGAGCTAATAGGCCAACCAGTTTATAATTAATGTAGACCTTTGTGTATTTCATTGGGAGTGAATTGTTGTGGGACCTGGTGGGACAGAAACCTCTGCAACAAGTGGTGTCAACATGGACAACTAAATCCACTTAAAATCTGAGAGAGTTTGGGAAGTAATTCTAGACACAAAAGAACAGAATTAAGCATGGCTTCTTGGTAGCAGCATTTTCTCAGATGGGGTCTGTTTGCTAGAGGCAAGCACTCCTATTTAAGAGAGGCTTCCTGACACAGCTTTAGTTTCAAAAACTTTGGAGTTGTTTTGAAAGGACCCGGTAGCAAACACTTAAATTATGTTTATGGATAGCCAACAGCATGGTTCTTAGTGGTGGCACAGACCTCGAAACTCCATTGAATTGTGACAATAAATATGGCTCAAGCCAGTAAATTTGCCATGAGGCTAGACTCTCAGAAAACTAAAGAATGGGGTGGATCCAGCCATCAAAGACATGGCTTTAATCCTAGCCATATTGCTTAGCAAATTAAAGATTCATGTGGTCAGAAAAAAGATATACAGTAAAGATAGATTCAGATGAAGGAAACCTATAAATGATTTACAGTGTTTTTAAAAATATATGAAGGCTTTGAAGAGAAAAGTAAAAGGACAAAGTCCTTTAAAAAACAAAAAAGATTTGCATTTCCCTGATTGCTAAGGAAGTTGAGCACGATCTTAAGTGTCTTTTGGCCATTTGAACTTCTTCTGTTGAAAAGTCTCTGTTCAGCTCAGTGCCCCATTTTATAATTGGATTGATTAACCTTTTACGGTCTAATTTCTTGAGTTCTTTGTATATTTTGGATATCAGACCTTTGTCAGTTGCGGGGTTGATGAAGATCTTCTCCCAGTCAGTGGGTTGCCTTTCTGTCTTAGTGACAGTGTCCTTTGCTTTACAGAAGCTTCTCAGTCTCAGGAGGTCCCATTTATTCAATGATGTCCTTAGTGTTTGTGCTGCTGGGGTTATACGTAGGAAGTGTTCTCCTGTGCCCATGTGTTGTAGAGTACTTCCCACTTTCTCTTCTATCAGGTTCAGTGTGTTTGGACTGATATTGAGCAAATCAAGACAACATTAAGATACCATCTTACACCGGTCAGAATGGCTAAAATCAAAAACACCAATGATAGCCTCTGCTGGAGAGGTTGTGGAGAAAGGGGCACTCTCATCCATTGCTGGTGGGAATGCAAACTTGTGCAACCACTTTGGAAAGCAGTGTGGCGGTTTCTCAGGAAAGTCGGGTTCAACCTACCTCTCGACCCAGCAATACCACTATTGGGAATATACCCAAGAGATGCCCAAACATACAACAAAAGTATATGCTCAACTATGTTCATAGCAGCATTGTTTGTAATAGCCAGAACCTGGAAACAACCTAGATGTCCTTCAATGGAAGAATGGATGAAGAAAGTATGGAATATATACACATTAGGGTACTACTCAGCAGTAAAAAACAATGACTTCTTGAATTTTGCATACAAATGGATGGAAATTGAAAACACTATCCTGAGTGAGGTAAGCCAGACCCAAAAAGAGGAACATGGGATGTACTCACTCATATTTGGTTTCTAGCCATAAATAAAGGACATTGAGACTATAATTCGTGATTCTAGAGAAGCTAAATAAGAAGGTGAACCCAAAGAAAAACATATAAGCATCCCCCTGAATATTAACCTTCATCAGGCGATGAAAGAAGACAGAGACAGAGACCAACATTGGAGCACTGGACTGAAGTCTCACGATCCAAAGGAGGAGCAGAAGGAGAGTGAGCACGAGCAAGGAACTCAGGACCGCGAGGGGTGCACCCACACACTGAGGCAATGGGGATGTTCTATCGGGAACTCACCAAGGCCAGCTGGCCGGGGACTGAAAAAGCATGGGACAAAACCGGTCTCGCTGAACATAATGGACAATGAGGACTACTGAGAACTGAAGAACAAAGGCAATGGGTTCTTGATCCTATTGCACGTAATGGCTTTGTGGGAGCCCAGGTAGTTTGGATGCTCACCTTAATAGACCTGGATGGAGGTGGGTGGTCCTTGGACCTCCCACAGGGCAGAGAAACCTGCTTGCTCTTTGGGCTGAGGAGGAAGACTTGATTGGGGGAGGGGGAGGGATTGGGAGGTGGTGGTGGGGAAGAGGCAGAAATCTTTAATAATTAAATAAATTAATTAATAAAAAAAAAAAGAAAGAGAGAAGTTGGGTATGGTTGCACACACCTTTAACCCTAACACTTGGGAGGCAGAGGAAGGTGGATCTCTGGGAGTTTGAAGGTATGGTGGCCCACAGCTTTAATCACAATACTTGGGAGGCAGAGGCAGGTAGATTTCTCTGAGTTCAAGAACAACCTGTTCTACAGAGAAACCTAGTCTCAAAAAAATAAAAATAAAAATATAAAGAAAAAGTAGAGTTTAAAATAAAGCCACATAAACATGGACAATACACAGAGAATCTGGATACTGTATGTTATTATGTTGCCTTAATACCATATGAATTTTTCATCTCTCCCTGGAAAACAAATACCTGCCTGTGTTTTTCTGTGGTTTCTTGGTGCATATCTTTTGAGTATACATTCTTTATCTATTCTCTACCTTGAAAACTTTTTGTATGGACATAAAATGAAAAGAATTGTGCAGAATAACTGGATAGAAGACTTCTTTCCGACTACTTGCCACTGAACTTAAGATTCAACTGTACTTTCTACCTGCTCATTCTACTCTGAGCTTCTGCTTAATTGAGCTGATTTTATCTTTTAGAATTTAAATAATGCATATTTGTACAGAGTTTAAAAAGCACATTCAGCTGTGCTTTATGCACTCAACATCACATAGTATTGTTTGTAAATCATCATGTAATTTTAAAAGTTTGTTTTTGATTTAAACTGTGAAATTTGTATGTCACATTCCCAGGTATGTTTTCTCAATTTATTTTCAGGCCTCTCTGATAGTATCTCACAAAGATAATCTCTGACACTTTGAGGAAACACTTTTTATGAATTAATGTTGAAATATATTCAGTGTTTTAGTCTGCTAACTATTAAAATGAAATAAAAGTAGTCTCTCAAGCTGTCTTAAGCCATGAGTTTATTATTTCACACCTCATACTACCATTCCAATTCCATCTGAATTCCAGCTTTCTATATTCATGATTAAAACTCTCATGGATGCAGAGCTTCTATATTCTTTGTTAGCATCTATTAAATCAACATTTGAACTATGCTCAGTGTGACACTTGTGCAAGCACACAGCTTACATAGATCAAATGTAGCTCCCATTATCTAGCCTCCTATTGCAATTTCCAAAATACAGTAACCACTATTCTCAGACCTTTTGATGTGTTTGTCCTTGATTGTATGCCTTTCTTTATATTTTCTTTCAAAGTCCTTTTTAAAATTAGGGATGCTCGTGTAAAGCTTCATTTGTTTTATTTAATGCATTCTATTTTTGCTTATTCAGTAGAATAATTTGTCATTGTTAGCCTAAACTGCATTGCTTCAGGCTTCTATTACTTTATCTTTATTTCCTTAGAGAGTTTCAGATCATTGAATTGTAACTGCTTTCTTACGACTTCTCTGATCTGAGTGTAAAGGACAGACAACATCTTTACCTGTATCTGTACCTCCATCTTCAGGTGTCAAGAATAAACCCCAGAGATATTATTCTAAGGAATAAAATGTATCTCTAATGTGTTTACTGGAAGTTCTGATACTGTTTGTGCTCCAGAGATACCTGCCTTTATTTCTTCTTCCAAATGTAAAAGAGAATAAGAAATACGTATCTTCTTTCCACAAACCCATAGTGCTACTCAGCCTCCTTGCCTTTCTATATCCTGCCTCTAGACTAGCAAAGAATGTTCTTCATTTATTTATGCCAGTTTTCATAAACTGCCATATTTTTGGTGGCATGCTCTATCCACTGAGTTCTAATACTTTCCTGCATGGCGTATCCACTTTTCTTTTCATTTATTTACATATGTATTTATTTATTTATTTTTCCATTAATAAATTTACACTTCCTCCCCTCCTCCCATTCTCTTCCTGCTCCCCCACTCATCCTCCTCCCTCCCTCTCCCTCCTTAAGAGAGTGCAGGGAACCCTGCCCTGTGGGAAGTCCAAGCCCGCCCCCCACATCCAGGCCTAGAAAGCTTTGCATCCAAATAGACTAGGGTCCCAAAAAGCCAGTACATGCAGTAGAAAATAGTCCCAGTGCCTTTATCAATGGCATTTCAGTCAGCCTCCATTGTCAGCCACATTCAGAGAGTCCAGTTTGATTGCATGCTCATTCAGTCCTGGTCCAGCTGGATTTGGTGAGCTCCCATTAGAACAGGAACACTATCTCACTGGGTGGACCAACCCCTTGGTGGTCCAGACTTCCTTGCTCATTTTCTCCCTTCTTCTACTCTTCAACTGGACCTTGGAAGCTCAGTACGTTGCTCTGATGAGGGTTTCTGTCTCTATCTCCATTCATACCCGGATGAAGATTCTATGGTGATATTAGAGATAATCATCAGTGTGATAATGGGGCTAGGTCAGTTAAGGTACCCTCTGCTCTGCTGCCAAAGGACCTAGCTGGAGACATCCCCATGGATACCTGGGATCCCCTCTAGAGCCAAGTCTCTTGCCAACCCTAAAATGGCTCCCTTAATATAGATATCTTCTTCCCTGCTCCTATATCTGCCCTTCCTCCAACTCCACCCTCCCACTCCCCCAAGCTCTCTCCAGTCTTCCCTTTAGTGGTTAGTACTCTGCGTTTTGTATCCTTTTTTCTAATACTGCTTTTCTTTGAGTGGGTCCAAATAGCTATCTGTTCAGTATCATAAACTTTCTGATATATGTTAAATGAAAATATTTCCATATTTTCTATCAGATAAGAATCTTGATTCACAGGACAACAGTAACCTTCAGTGGACATCTCTTCACCTACCATATTCTTTCTGGTTGTATTCTCTTTGAACCAGCTTTATGTATTTAAATTAGGAGATTTGTAACCCTTACCATTACCAGAAAGCTATTCTTTTTAATTTATTCAATATTGCGGACAAACTTTTTAGATGATAAAGTTTTGTCTTTTCCATATAATAGAAATTGACTAATATCCTAAAGTGACATTCTTTATTTTTAGAAGAATAGGTTTGTAGTCTATGAACATCCAACATTATTTGTGTCATAATGATTAATTAGTACTCAATAGACTATCGTTCTAACAAATAATTCAATTCAATATGTTGCCCCATTCTCTTTCCAATACTCTTTCATAAAGAACATGAATGATGGTACTATATATATTTGCATTATCAATAATTGTAATTAGTCAATAACATTGATGACATGCACCATAATCTTGATATAATACCTTCAAATTTTCAATATTTTCTATTTCTCTGACTTAAAATTTTCTGAGTTTAATTCAGTTCCCTATTTTTCTCCCCAATGTCACTTTGATCTCATTAGCTTTTAGCCTATTGATCTGGATATGCTATTATTGCCTTTGTCTCATAATGCTTCTCTTCTCTCCTTATTTTATGATACATCATCGTGATCACTCATTGTTTTGTACAGTTTCGGAATTGATCGATATTAGCCATATTTTCTGTTTCAAATGATTGAATCTTTCAAACATATAGCAGACAAAAGTGAAAGAACAAATAGCAAATACAGCTCAACAAACATCAAATAAGGCACTTGCAACATCCAACAGAGGCAACTGAAGCAACCTGATTATGGAACAAAGGTACTACCGTCAAATTAGGGTTTAAAATTTCCAAAAAAAAAAAAAAAATAAGGAAGCCATGTTGAGATAGTCAACTAGAGTACATAATTGAGAGAGGTTTTGTTCTCTTTTGTTTTTCCATGGATGTGTTTCCTACTTCTTGTTTCCACTGTGAGCAATTTAATACACTTGGGTAAATAATACTAAACAATGATGGAAAATGTATTCTTTCTAACTGCCCTCAAGAATTTAATGTTTATCTGTTTAGCTCTTCTGCCTTCTCCCTATCATAGAAACAGAAAGCTAGGCTGCCCCAGAAAAGGGTCTCTTGGAAGACATTTTAAATAAATGTGGTGTTCAAATATGGGAGAACTTCTTTGTTGCTAGAGTCTGCTCTCAGTGAGTTTAAGGAAGATGACAATTGATGAAAATTAATGTAATGCATATTATAATTACTTACATAGACAAACAACCCCTTACTTTTTTCTTGCTTTATTGTACTCATGGTATAAATACAATCTCAGTAAATCAGATAACTATTCACTACATACACATACATAATAGAATGTGGCTTGAAAAAAATGTGAAACTGTGCTTACTTTAGTTCTAATTTGTGGCTACTTACTTCAAAGGGATCTAAAAGTGCCACATTGTAACTGTGCCATGCTTAGTTATCCATTCATTTTCTCATCTTCCTAAACAATCTTATTACACATGATCTGTTATCTTTATCCTTAACTCATAGAAAAAAATTGGTTGCCTCTTTCCTGAGCATTCACTAGAACAGGCACACAATACTAAGTTAGACCATTCTATTGTGGTACCTCTGTAGAAATATATTTAACCTTCTCCCTTATAGATTGACCTGGGTCTTATAACTCTGTTCATTTTTCAACTAATTTAATCACATGTATAAAACACTGTTCTAATATAAACATATTGATTTGCTCTGTTTATTACATATTTATTTTTTAATATGAGGTTTTTCCCTCATCAGAATAAAACATTTTGTTACTTCCTAATGGCTGAGAAATATTTCATTGTGTAAAGGTACAACATTTTCTTTATCCATTCTTTTGTTGAAGGACATCTACATTGTTTCCAGTTTCTGAGCATCCATGGACATGGTTGAACATGTGCCTCTGTTGTATGATGAAACAACCTTTAGGTATATGACCAAGAGTGGTATAGCTGGACCTTGTGGTAGATCAATTCCCATCTTTTCATAGTGGTTGTACAATTTTGTACTCCTACAGCAACAATGTATAAGTTTCCCTTTTCTCTATATCCTTGTGAAGATGATCTGTTACATTCTTTATTGATTTTAACCACTGTAACAGGTTTAGTATGAAACCTTGTATTTTTAATTTGCATTTCCTGATGACTAAGGATGTTGAACATTTTTAAGTGTTTTACAACGATGTTTTGAGAATTTTCTGCTTAGATCTGTATTTCATTTTTAATTTGGTTGTTTTTTATATCTAGTTGTTTTTTAGTTCTGTATATATTTTATATATTAGTCCCCTACCAGATGAGTTTTGGGGAAAGGAAATAAAAGAATAGAAAAAAAAAAACTGCTGCCTTCTCTTAATGCTGATGTCCTTAGCTTTACGGACGTTTTTAATTCCATAAATTCTCATTTATTAATTCATGATCTTAGTGCCTATATTAGCAGTGTGCTGTATAGAAAACCTTTTCATGTGCCAATGAGTTCAAGACTATTCGCCATTTTTTATTTTACCAGGCTCAGTATATCTGGTTTATGTCAAGATCTTTGATTCATTTGGTCCTGTGGGACAATGCTCTTGCACCCAGTAAAGATTTGTCACATTATTAGTTTAATAAAATGCTGATTGGCCAATAGCCAGTTCAGTACCCCATTTTTTAATTGGGTTAATTAGAGTTTTAATGTCTAGTTTTTTGTGCTCTTTATATATTTTGGAGATCAAGCCTTTGTCTGATGCGGGGTAGGTGAAGATCTTCTCCCATTCAGTAGGTTGCCTATTTGTCTTAATGATAGTGTCATTTGCTTTACAGAAGCTTCTCAGATTTAGGAGTTCCCATTTATTCAGTGTTGCTCTTACTGTCTGTGCTACTGGGGTTATATGTAGGAAGTGGTCTCCTGTGCCTATGTGTTGTAGAGTACTTCCCACTTTCTCTTCTATCAGGTTCAGTGTGTTCGGACTGATATTGAGGTCTTTAATCAATTTGGACTTGAGTTTTGAGCATGGTGATAGATATGGATCTATTTTCATTCTTCTACAGATTGACATCAAGTTATGCCAGAACAATTTGTTAAAGATGATTTCTTTCTTCCATTGTATAATTTTAGCTCCTTTGTTGAAAATCAGGTGTTCATAGGTTTGTGGGTTAATATCCAGGTCTTTGATTCGATTCCATTGGTCAACATCTCTGTTTTTATGCCAATACCATGCTGTTTTGATTATTGTAGCTCTGTAATAGAGTTTGAAGTCAGGGACGGTAATGCCTCCAGAAGTTCCTTTATTGTATAGGATTGTTTTGGCTATCCTTGTTTTTTTTGTTTGTTTGTTTTGTTTTTCCATATAAAGTTGATTATTGCTCTCTTAAGGTCTGTGAATAATTTTGTTTGGATTTTGATGGGGATTGCTTTGAATCTATAGATTGCCTTTGTATAGATCCTCCTGGAAATTGGAAGCAGACAAGATTGCTGGGCAAAAGTTGGGAGGATGGGAGTAGGGGTGGGATGGGGGGAGGAGGAGAGGGGAAAAGAGGAGGGAGAAGGGGAGAATTGGGGAGAACATTGGGAGTGGGATGGTTGAGATGGAGGAAGGACAGATATGGGAACTGGGAAGAAAATATCCTAATTAAGGGAGCCATTTTAGGGTTGGCATGGCTCTAGAGGGGTTTCCTGGTTTCCAAGGGGATATCCCCAGCTAGTTCCTTGGGCAGTAGAGGAGTGGGTGCCTGAACTTGCCTTGTCCCATAGTCATACTGATAAATATCTTGAATATCACCATAGAACCTTTGTCAGACAATGGATGGAGATAGAAACAGAGACCCACACTGGAGCACTGGACTGAGCTTCCAAGGTCCAAATGAGGAGCAGAAGGAGGGAGAACATGAGCAAGGAAGTCAGGACCATGAGGGGTGCACCCACCCACTGTGACAGTGGAACTGATCTATTAGGAGCCCACCAAGGCCAGCTGGACTGGGACTGTAGGAACATGTGATCAAACTGGACTCTCTGAATGTGGCTGATAATGGGGGCTGACTGAGAAACCAATGATAATGGCACTGGGATTTTTTTCTACTGCATTTACTGACTTTTTGGGCATCCTAGTCTGTTTGGATGCACACCTTCCTAGGCCTGGATGTAGGGGGGAGGGCCTTGTACTTCTCACAGGGCAGGGTAACCTGCTCTCTCTTAAGACTGGAGCGGGAGGGGGAAGAGTAAGTGGGTGAGTGGGAGGGTAATGGGAGGAGGTGGAAATTTTGAATGGTATTATTTATAAAGCAGAAAAATAAAAAATAAAAAATAAAAGAACATATTAACTAGAGGATTTGTGGAAAATATCAAAAAATATAGATTCTAAGATTTTTTGTACACACATTAGAATCAAAGAACTTCATAAGTGATAAATACGTTCAAAACTGAATGTAGCCTTTCTGCTTTAGTTCACTGGTATTCAAATATTGAATGAATGGTGTGAAGGGCTAATGGCTTAACACACATTGAGCTTGTGTGTTTAGTCAATAAATTTCTAAAGCCAGACAATAAAAACAGAGTTAGTATAAGTTCTAATAGAGACATCAAAATTCTTTAATTAAAAACAAGACTTTTTAGTTTGCCAGGGAGTTCCTACATTCCAAGGGTGAGATTTTGAAAACCTTATGCATGGTATTTTCATAGTTCAATATCTTTAAAGTTGCTTTGGTGTGAAGGAATCTATGTATGTTAATAGGTTAGATTTTTTTAATGGGTGTAAGGACCTCAAATATACATAATTAACCTCTTCTGAAATCTTTAGAGTTTTGAATTAAATTTTCCATAGTGAAGATTGTGTTATGTAGTCAGTTAAAATTTAGAGATTAGATTTTTTTAATTTTCCATAATTTTTGATGTATTTTTAGAAACAAAATGTAAATCAACATCATCTTGAACGATTTATTTATGGTTCTCAAATATAAACTACAACTTCACTCTGATTAAAACAGGAGTGCCTAAACTATTAAGAGCTCCTTCTCCCCATGGTATCTAGCACCAATATCTTCCTGTCCATAAAAGCATCCTATTTACTATGGCATATATGAAATATTTAGTTTTTCTGATTTATTCTCTGTTGTACCTTCTGAGTGACAGTTAAAAATTAGGAAGAAGGTGGGTTTAGCAATGTCTTGGTGTAGCTTCTGGAGCAAAGTATAACACTTTTCATACAGGAAACAAGCAGCAATTTCTTTGAGTTTGGACTATTTAGTGACCGGCATCAGAATTAAAAATGACTATCATATTCAAGATGGTTCTGTATTTATTTTATGGAAAATGTTTATACTATAAACCGGTGTAATAACAGCTTTGCAGTACAGTTAGGTGAAAATAATCTTGCATGTTCTTTATACTTATGATAATCTCACCTGTCCCTTTTCTTCTATACATAACTTATGCTCAAATAATTCATGTTTTCCCTGAGTAATGCCTTCATGACATCCTCCATCTGTATGCATACTTTATCAATCTAGTGTCACATTAATTAATTCCTACATACATTTCTGTGTTTTTCTCTTTGAATTCTCCTCCAAATAGGATTACAATTGGTTATTTGTTTATTGTTAAAGTTTATTCATGTTATCAGTTCTTCTATTGTGTGATTAAAAAAGTTTCATTTTCTGTCTTTTATTCACGTAACATATGCACTCAGTAAGATTTTATCCTTTCTAAATATTACTTGACAATTACATATGAAAAAAATAGAGTAAAAACTTTTATCATTTTTACTTAAAAAGATTCTTTATTTAAAAAAAAACTCATGAATATAAACTTTTCATACCAACATTAACAAGATCCAATGTCTATACAACTCAATGAACTTCTGTGAGGTTATAATAGCTATTCTGAAAATGTGAACTTTCACACTGGATTTTACATTTTCTCTATCAAATACAGTTTTATGTGCTTAGTCACTTATGAGGAAGGAGGGAAAGTGGGTAATGCAGAAAAGTTATGAAAAGACATATAAAGCTAATTATTTTCTAAGGTCTAACTCTGTCATGCCTTTTTATTTTTTTATAGTTAGATAAATTATCTTTTATCTCTTGTGAATATTTTTCAAAGGTTAAAATTTATGAGTGGTTTTGTCGTGAAAATATCAATAAATACTTATTTAAAATACTAACATAGAAAACACATGTAAATGGAAATTATGCCTTTGTTTCTCATTCACCCAGACCTGAATAATAACAGAAATTTGGGCCTATGCTAGAAGATGCCCGTACCTGGCATTTCATGGATGTTCAAGATCTAGAGCCTGAATAGCCCAGAGAACTAGAGAAGAACCAAATTTTACCGACCATAAAAAAGGGGGAAAGGAAAAAAATTAATAAAATGATCCTTAATGTTGTGTGATTTTTTTTAACCCTTGTGGCTTCTTGGGGACCCACTTTCCTGTTCCCAAGTAAATTATACATGGAGGCCTATTCATATTTTTTAATGCCTGGCCTTTGTTTAGCTTACCAGTTTTTCTTAAATAAATTATCCTGACTACATTTTGCATCTTGGCTTTTATCTTTCTCTATTTCTGTATGCCTTTCTTTATTTCTTTCTTCATAACTTCCTGTATAGCTGGGTGGGTGGCAGGCCCCTTATATCCTTCTCTCCTTGTTCTCTTTCTCCTGATTCTCTCCTCCCAGATTTCTCCTTCCATTTATACTTTCTGCCTGGCAGACTGTCCTATTCTTGCTCCTACATAACTATTGGCCATTTATCTTTATTAAGTCCATCTGATGTTTTAGACAGACACAGTAACACAGCTTTACAGAATTAAATAAATGCAGCTGAAAATCATATACCTGAAGATAATATTCCCCAACATTTCCTCTTTTTTCTTTCTAATCAAAAATGTAATGTTTTAGCTTTAGCATAGAAAGACTGTATACAACAAGAATAATTATCAAGTAAATATTACATTCAAAGTGTACTGAATTGCAATTCATTTGTGTTTGGTAAATTTAAAGAAAATGCTTTATAATTTGCTGTGATACAATGATTTTACCCTGTAAAGATTTGTTTCTTCTACTTGTTTAATAAAATTCTGATTGGATAATAGCCAGCCAGGAAGTATATAGGTGGTGTGACCAGGTAGAACGTAGAGATGGGGCAAGGAGAATTCTGGGAAGAGGAAAGTTTCAGTCTGCAGTCATCACCCATACACAAAGGAAGCCAGACATAGAGCAAGCAAGATGTGACTGTCTCACTGAAAAAGGTACTAAGTCACATGGCTAACACAGATAAGAATT
The DNA here is from genome assembly GCF_950005125.1 of Chionomys nivalis. Lineage (NCBI taxonomy): Eukaryota > Metazoa > Chordata > Mammalia > Rodentia > Cricetidae > Chionomys > Chionomys nivalis. The sequence continues at coordinate 11,452,803 of NC_080112.1, read as the reverse complement.
ATGGGCTAATTTAAGTTATAAGGATTGATAAGAAACCTGAGCTAATAGGCCAATCAGTTTATAATTAATGTAGACCTCTGTGTGATTTCTTTGGGACTTAATGATTTTGGGAACAGGGCAGGACAGAAATCTCAGTCAACACTAATTTATGTTATTTTAGTAAATCCAAAATTTTATACATATTTTACTCTCTATCATATCTATGGAAAACTGCAACTATAACTTCAGCTCCATCAAAGGAACCAGAAGGATACAATATTGTTTAAATAAACAAGAATGCACTGCAAATGACTTCTTAAAAACTTTAGAAATGACAGAGACATCTGAACCATCTGGACAGTCAACCAAAGTTCTTCTGCTATTTTGGGGCATATATGTTCAGCCTACAGGCCCATGGTATCTGGAAGATTTTTCAATGAAGAAGAAAATTTGAAAGCTGTATCATCTATATTGGCAGTTTGTCTGTCACTTTTCTCTGTATTCTGCAGAATATCTGGCAGTTTCCTTTGTGAAGCAGGAGTTCTGAATGACTACCCTGCCTTTTCAGTCTGGCAAAGTTCATTGTCCCCCCCCCCCCCATGGGTCCTGCATGACCAGTTGAAACAATATTTTGTCAAACGGTCCAATCAAGAGCAGCTTCTTTGCTTAGTGACTAGCCTTGCCACACTGAAAACAAACTACGTAAGGAGTTTCTTCAATACCCATCATTTATTAATTAAATTATTGCTTCCAGGAACAGATGTGTCTCATTGTCATTAAAAGCCATGTTAACAAAGCATTGTAAATGTCATATCTTGTATGTCTTTGAAAGGTTTTAAGACCAGCCATCTATCTAAAATATATCTCTATGTGATCTGGAAAACATACCTGGCATATCGACAAATTTGGTCATTATAGATGGCTAACAAGTGATGTATGTTTCTTGATTAACCTAAATATTTCATAATAGTTTTCAAAAACTAGAATTTTACCTTATATTTCCAAATGAACTGCATAGGTACAATACTTTAAAAAAGACCAGAAACATTTATATAATACCTTGTAACAAAAATGACCGTAAATCAGTATCAATATAAAAAATCCTTTAAACAGGAGTAGAAAGATATATACAGTGTATTTGTATCAATATGCAGAAGTCCTTTAAACAAGAGGTAAACATATACACAGTGTAACAAAATTGCCTTTGAATTTGTTTTCATATGCCATAATCCATGCCAATGCAAAATATTTGAGATTAATAGTTGTCTTCTTATCCTATATTACCGTAAACAAAATAAACACCCAAGAACCAAAATAATAACCAAAACCTTCCACAACCGAGCTCTTGGAAATGTGAACATAGTTTTCTCTAATCAGTTTCTTGTTGTCTGTGGGAAAAGTATCTTTAGGGTCCCAGAAAGAAATCTTTGAAATAATGACCAAGTCCTGAAAAGACCAGCTATAATCTTTGTTGATAAATATCACCTGTCAAGGTTGAGGAGGTCTTCTCTGATCAAATCACATTCTGAATTTGAGCCACCAGAAACCAGGTAAAGCCAGGCTAGGTCTGTAATTCCAGCCTGTTTATGGTGAGTTAGGAATCAGATGAGGAGAATGTCTGAATGCTTATATGGGCCAGTTAAATTGACATACAAAGCAAGGAAAAATGAAGCAGAACCTGTCAGATGGGCAAATGTTAATCAAATAATTCCACACTATTAAAAGGAAAGATGACAGATAATAATGAGGAGACAGGCAAGGGGTCCAACATCTAGGTGTGGTGCGCAAGAAGAGGATGTGTGGGCACTCCCATGAACTTCTTGGTACCCAAAGAATAAACCCCAATTGGTCCAGCCTCTCAGAGACTATTGGCTAAATGAGGTTCCCCATCACCTCCCTTTTTTGTCTAAATGAGAGAGTTTTAAAGACAATACAAAACTATATACTATTGTATCAATAAGAACAGATATCAAGTATAAAATTTAGAATTACACCCAGCATAAACAATATTAAGCAATAAATATATGTTAAATATTTTAACAATTATTTTATCCTGAGGCATCTAAGTCTGATATTAGAAATGGCTTGGATAAATCATAAGAGGAAGTGAATAGGACTATAAAATCTTCAATTTCATCGAAGGCATGAAAAGAGAGGTAATATTACTTGAGTAGGCAGGAAGTACAATCAAACAGCTTCCAACATACGCAGTAGATGACAAAGACAATGGGCTACCTGGGCAATCACCCAAAGTTTTCTTTGAAATTTGAAACAACCATCTTTGGTTAATGATGGAGGAAGCTCTGATAACCAATCACCTTTAAGAAATGGAACCTACTTAAGGTTAAGGTGTGGCTACCTAGAGCCCAGAAAGAAAAACGGGGACGGACCAGGTGCTTTCTCTCTCTCTGGGTGATTCCCACAGGACAAAGTGGAACTCGGACTCCCCATTCTTGTGGTATGAGTTTCCTCTTATAACAAAAATATAATTGGTTATCTTTAAGCTGGCCTGGTTAATTCCCGTATCAAGCAAACAGCTACAGGTTAAGGCCTCGAGTAACTGACAGACCATTTATAAAAGCAGGAAGATTTTTAAAGCCATCTTACCCTGTTTTAGAAAGGTTTGGGATTCTTTATTTTTTTCTTTTCTTTTTTTTTTTTTTTTTTGTGTCCTGCTTGTCCAGTCTGAACACTGTGCATTTTATCAGTAGTTGAGGCATTGGTAGTTCCTTGCCCAAAGGTCAGTTTTGCAAGAAGAAAACAAGTTCCGAGTGGAGTGACTTCAGTGTTCAACATTCTCTCGGGAAAAGATTGGTGCCTCCAGGAGCGATCGTGTCTCATGTAAACAGAACCCTAAGTTTTTTAAATGTCATGTTCTTTAGTTCCTTGAAGTGGTTTAAGATTACCTATCTATGCAAGCAATATATAAGTATCCTGATCAGAGGTAGAAGTGTATAATGCAAATGATAAATATATCCTAAAATTGTATCAATATATAAAATGTCTTAAATAGAGTTAGAGACATGCATGCTTACAATCTGACAAAACGACTTTGCATTGGTGTACAAATACTATAAACAGAAATAGGAGCATATTCAATATAACAAATGTAATTTGAATTTGTATCAATATACAAGAATCTATACCAATGTAAATTGTCTATAACTAATAGCTCACAAGTATTCACTCTGTTACTCACTAATATTTTTATTAATATAAGTAAACTCACACTAATCTACCTGTTATTCCATTCAATTCCTCCCCCCATTTTGGAGAGATCTCTGAGCCTACAAAATTTCAACCCCAACTCCCAACCCTATACCAGTAATAATCAACTCTTAAATGCAGAAAACAAACAAACAAAAAACAAAACAAAACAAAACAAAAAAAAAAACACTGTTTCAACGAAGTCAGAAGGCAAGGACTGAAACATCCTTATGTTTTTCCTCCTGCTCCTCTTCTGCCTACTCTTATTCCTGCACTTCCTCCCACTGAGGCTGTCTTTTGATCTACACATGAGCACTGCATCACACATGTGCCTAGAATTACAGACATAAATTCTCACACATATAATATACATATCTCCGTTGGAGGCTGTAGGAGTTGCAGCAGGTGACAACTAATGTTCAGATATCAACCCACCAGAGGAATGATTCTCTGATGGACGAGATTTCTATCTGGGAAATTCCTGTGGATCTCTGAATTTTGGAACTGTTGCCTCTGTCTGTAATTTCTCATGTTCAAAAGCAGCTATTGTGTCTTCCAAATACCTGTACTGTAGTGTGTAATCTAATGTGATATGTATATGTAATCTAATGTGATATGACTGAATCTCAACGTTATGGGAATGTATATCTGTAAATGTTCAGAAAGATGACTTCTCATTAAACTCTATAATTTAGAAATATAGAAAATATACTAGGATATACCTTCTAATTAGATATATTGTCCCATGAGGACTTAAGGACACATAAAAGCCTGCTTCATTAGTTTTACTCAAACTAAACAAAATTAGCTCATTTTTTATCTAAGAACATGTGAAAACTAGACCGAATGTTTCTGTAAGTGAATCATAATTTAAAACCTTTACAGATTTGCACAAAGTTAGAGTTGCTGATGTCTAACCAAGGTTATGAACACAAAGCAACCTAAAAGTTGTGCCAATTCTTTACTTGCAAAGTCTGAATGACAAAGACCTATGTCTCACTAGGAACTGTGTGCCTGGCCTCTGTTCACACCAGAAACTTTGAATCTTTGCATTGCCATGGTAAAAAGGTCTGGCCTTATCATTTACCAAAGTAATGTGCTATGATCAATGAAATTTAATTCTTGTAACTTTTTTTTCTAATTGCCTAAAACCTCTTGTAAAAATGTATTTAAACTAAGTGAACCAAGAAGCAGTAGAGAATTGAAACAAGGGAAAATTAGAAGTCATAAGAAAGTTAGAGGACAGAATAGACTGAATATTAAAGAGCACGAGCAGAACAGTACATTATGAATTTATTCCATACATCGCCATAGAAAAAAAAATCTTAAGTTCAGTTTCACTATGCTGTGGAGCTTTTCTTTGAACCCTGGAGGTAGTCTTGATGCATCACATATAGAAGTACACAAACACATTCACAAACTAAAATAACATTTCTAAAGACGATAAGAGATATTAGTGAATCTATGAGAGCCAGCTTTAAGAAATTACTACACAACTACAGAGCATGCAAAGGCTTCTGTTATAGAAGACATCACTCTGCATGCCAAAACTTTATACCATTCTAATAAAAAAGAAATGTAATAAATACTAATCATATTCTGTTTTACAGCTGGGGACACAACTTAGTAAAGTGCTTGCTGCACAAACATGAGGCCTCAAGTTCATACTTCCATTACTCAAATAAAAGCCTGTATAGTAGTACTGTATATCCATAAACCTAGCATGAGGTAGATAGAGGAAGTCTGGCAGATCCTTAGAACTTATTTCCTGCCAGACCAGATGAACATTGAGCTTCATGTTCAGTGAGAGATAATTTCAAAAAGTGAGTTGTAGAGCATTAGAGGACACCATACATTATCAACCTCTGACTTTCACTTGCACACACACACCATATATCCCTCTTTTCAAAAATAATGTAAATGTCTAAGCCAGAAAAAACTCATTATTCATGAAACTGGACATTAGTTAGCATCAGAACATTCCTGAATGAATTTACGACATTTGAACAAAGCATATATACTTATTTTGAAAAGGCTTTACAACTCCATGGTTTTAGAAATAAACAACAACAAAAAAAATTCTTCAGGGCTAGGGAGATGACTCAGTATGTAATATGATTGCTATATAAAAAATAAGACATGATTTCAAATTTCCAGTACCCATGTAAAAGTTAAATATGTTAGTATGTATCTGTAACTTCTGCACTGTATTGCTGTTTGCATGCAGAGGTCAGCTTACATACCACCTTTTCTGTAATCTTTCGGTTTCCTCCCACATGCCTGTAGCAAAGAAACTCAGGTGGTCTCTGCAGGTCAAATCTGGTCTCTATTAACCTGGAAAAAATCCATGCCCTATGGAAACATAAGCATAGCCTCTTCCCCAACCTAACATATTTTTTACTTCCACTTTGAATTGTAGACATTTTAAGAAATATATAGGTTGCTTAAATTTAGTAGTTTTGATAACCTGATGACCTTCAGCAATAAAAAACATTTAAAGTAAACAAGATACCATATAGGATGGAGATTTCCTAGGTAATTTTCACCTTTAGATGACTTATCTTTTTATATTATTTTTCTTTAGTGACTTTATCTTATTACTCATAAACTATCTTTTCTGTGATTATACCCTGGTCTTTTTTGAAGCCTATGTACATTTTTTTTAAACATCATGATCTTGTTAGAGTTTTTTTTTTCTTTCTGAACCTGATTTACTGCTTTCTGTCTATTTGAAAAAAGTATTAAACTGGTATGCAACTTACCTCATGACATATTGGTGATCTCAGCTCTCAAGCACTGGCTGGGAGAAACATCTCTATATGGCAGCCTGCATGAAAGATTACAAGATTAGGAAGCTGCACTTGTTTCTGGTTTTGGGTATTTGGAACCTTTTTAAAAAAGCTTTCTCAGGTCTTATATGGAAATACATGTCCCACATTGAACACCATTTGTAGTTGGTCTTTCTCTGCCCCACTAGCTAGTTCCCAAATTATAATGCAAAAACCTTATTATTAATTATGAAAACTTGGGTGATAGTTTAGGCTTGCTTTTTAGATAGCTCTTATAACTTAAATTAACACTTTTCTACTAATTTATGTGCGCCCTGAGGCTCATTTACCTCATCAATCTACTGTCCATCCTGCTTCCCTGCCTTCTCCATGTCTCCTCACATCTCTGCTCTTCCCAGATTCCTTTGTGCCTGGAAATCCTACCCAGCTATTGTTCAATAGATTTAGTTCCTATCGCCCAATTGGTACATGACCCATAAAACCAATTCTAGATGGTCTGACACCCTATTCTGACATCAGTGAACACCAGGCCTCTATATAAGTGATATGTAAGTGGTAAACATACATACATACACACACAATACTTATCTACATGCATACATACATATAAATGTCATACATATACATATTAAAAACCCACAGTAGTGTATACTGTAGTTAAAACATAAATAAATGCATGTTAATAAATAAAATAAGATATGTATAACCATATTAACTTTGAAAAGAGTACTGGGAACACATCACAATGAAAGGACAGGTTCTTCAACAAATGTTCCTGAGAAAACTGCCAGAAAATAAATTGGATCTCTACCTTATACCATGAGCAAGACATAACCTAAGATGAATTGTAGGTGTACAGAACGTTGAGGAAGAGCACATATAATGGATGAGGGAACTAAGGAACTGAGAAAAAATTAAGTAGTGAGAGAAACAGAGGATAATAATTTTAGAGGACAAAAGGCAAGAAAGTACTAAAACTGTTATGGTATAGGAGATTAATATGACAAGTAAATGACTCATGCAAGCAGATATCAAAAGGTTATTGTGTCAACTAGACAAAAGATAATAAGAATGTTGACTACATGCAAGAGACAGTAGGCAAATATTGATGAGGTAATGATGGGAGAATAGACAGGCATCTCATAACAGTATTTAGTTAACAGTGAACTATATAATCAGTAGTAGCTCCAAGAAAATTTAATGAAACTGAAAATTTCCTACTACCTAATGACAGCACAGCCCAAGACATGACTAACATGTTTTTGATGATGTTGATATAAACAAACCTCCTTGTCTGGGGAGATGGTGCACAGTATGAACATGTTTGGTATGCTTGCATGAAGACCTCAGTTCACATCCCCAGAACCCCCATAAAATTCAGAGCATACGTGATGAATGAAGGTAAAGTGATTGCTGGGGCTTACTAGCTGCCAACCTAGCAACATGTTCACTGAGAGACTGTTGGGGAATATCATTTTAAGGTGTTTTACTTTTGCTTATGTTGCATTTGTTTATCTGTGTGAAGTTGTGTTACTGCGCCTATCTAAATTAACCTAATTGTGCTAATAAAGAGCTGAATGGCCAGTAGAGACGCAGGAGAGAGAAATAGACACGGCTTGCAGGCAGAGAGTATAAATATGAGGAGAAATCTTGGAAGAAATTGATATGCCAACAAGAGAGGAAGGAACAAGAGAGCAAAGAAAGAATGACACTAGTGGGCAGCCACCAAGTCACACAGCCAACCATGGAATAAGAGTAAATTTAAGATATAGAGAAGTAAGAAAAGGAAAAAGCCCAGAGGCAAAGGGTAGCCAGGTTAAGTGTAGGAAACAATCCAAGATAAGTAGAGGCATTCATAAGTAAGAATAGGCCTCCACGTGTGATTTATTTGGGAGTTGGGTGGCAGGTCCCCCAAAGGTCTAAGGAGTAAAGGAGTAAAGAACAAATGAGACCCTTTCCAAAAATATTAAGTTGATGGATAATAGAACAGGACATCTAGTGGTTTCTACTACTCTCTGCAAGCAAATGAATAGTTGAATAGTTGCACAGGCATGTTCGTGGACACACATACACACAAGCACACACACACCACTGTACTAACAGTATATGAATGTATAATAATGCAATTATAAACTGTATGTAGATGCTACTTAATGGGTGTTAACTATGAAATACCATACTTTTACAATTTATATATTTACTGGACTATATTTTGATAATTGTTGATCATAGGCCTCCTTATTAAAATTAGTTATTATAAACTGTAAATGCTATGTTATTTGCAGAAGAATATATCTTATGTTTGCAACTATAGATTTCATTGTTTATCACTAAACTTTATTTAAATAGCATGCAGTTTTCTTTGCAATGGTCTAAGGTAAAATATGACACATTATATATGGACATACCCTATAACCTAAGAATGTATTTGGGTATAGTATGAATATCTGTACAAATACACTCTCTCACATTTGTACAATAATGAGATCACTCAGAAAAACAATTACTCTGGATATAGTCTCATAACTAAGAAACATATTTATATTTAGTTATTAATTGAATTGAAATTATGTGTATATATACACAATACACATTCCATATATAACATGCAATGTATATGTTATAATACATATATGCATATAAGAACAATAACGAGAAAAAGTGCTGTGAGTTTAAACGAGAGCAGGAAAGAATATATGGAAAGTCTAAAAGGAAGAAAGGGAAGGGGAAAATGTAATTATACTGTAATTTAGAAAATAAAAGAAATAATATAAAGCAAAATCATAGGTATTTCCCAAACTTCTGGATAGAACAATTGATGAAATGATATTATTCCTGCTTTCTACAAGCATAGAATGTTTATATGAAGAAGAGAATGATGAGTTAAGTTTTGGATATAATAACTTTCAAGAACTTAATCAAGGTTCATGTACATATAATTTTGTTGTAAAATGAAAGAAATGTGTTAGAAATACAAAGTTGTGATATGGAGCCAATTAACTATAATTAAATCCAGAAAGTTAGCAAAAATTGAGTTTTGAAGAAATAGAAGACCCCAACATTTAAGGGATGCCTATGTGATATGTTAATAAAAAAAGAATTAGAACTGGGAGAACAGAAAAACAGAAGAAATATATGCTTTTTCAGATGCCAAAGAAATGTACATGAGAGGACAGTCAATTCTCTCAAATGTAGTAAATATGTCTAAAATAATGACAAATGATATAAATATGGATGAACTGAGACTCAAAATGCAAGCCATTTTTATAAAAATCTTAAAGATGGGGTAAGAGGAACCTACTGTGGTGGTGAAAAAATGTGTAAATTGATCTTCACTCTAATATATTTTTCTGTTGCAAATAATTAAAATAGATTACAGAATTTGAAAATTTTTAAAAAAGCTTTTAAAATATTTTTAAAGCAGCCAGGCAGTGGTGGCACATGCCTTTAATCCCAGCACTCAGGAGGCAGACGCGGGTCAATTTCTGTGTGTTCAGGACCAGCCTGGTTTACAAGAGTGGATTCCAGGACAGGTCCCAAAGCAACAGAGAAACCCAGTCTCAACCCCCCCCCCAAAAAAAACCACTTTAAAGCAAAGGAAACAATCAATAATTCAAAACAAATATAGAGAACTGGAGGAAAGTTATGCAAATCATATACATTAATACAAAATGTGTAAGACAAATACAAATAAGTACATATGTACATAAATAATTCAATGCCCAAAACATAACCAAAAATACTAAATGATATTTTCACAATGTTGGAAAATGACCTAAATATTCATTTTTCAAAAGGATTGATGAGAATAATGAAGAGTATATAAAAATGTTCATCTTCACTAACCATTACAGGAATGATCTGTAATCTCAAGACAATATGAATAGAAGATATTCAAAAAAAAGTCAGATGCTTGTAAGGACATGGGAAAAGGGAATCTTAATTCACTAGTGAGGATATACAGTAATTCAGCCATAGTGGAATGCAATATAGATTTTACTCAAAAAGTCAATAAAAGTATAACTTCCATTATTGCATTATTTTGAAACATACTTTGGATTGCACATCCCCACATCAAATATAAGCACAAATTGACTTGGAATCATAGAAAATTTTCAGAAGGTCTTTACTATACTGAACTTAATGGTTTACTGTTTTTATCTCTATTCTATGACTTTATATATAAATAATCACTAGGCTTATATTTGAAGCTACAAAGAAGAGCTGCCACTCTGCATTCATTTTAAACATTAATTATTCTTAAAGCTCAGAATTCTTGAGCCAGCCATACCTTATTTAATGCATCACCAAAAACTGTTAATTTGATCTGTACATGAAAATCCTATTGTGTTTGTTGATCATACTGGATGACTATACAGTAAAACCATCTTTTCTATTATTAAATCTCTGAAAAATATAAATGGTTTACAAGTAGGATAAACAGTCTACAATTTCAAGATGAACAGAAACTCACTCCCCTAATCATAGAATTGCCAAGTTAGTTACAAAAGGATAACTATTATACAAATAAGTATAATCATATTTTCTATAGGCAAAGAGAGAGTGAGACAGTTGAAGAAATGACAGTATTCCATTTTAAGTTTTGCTAATGATAGGTCAATGCTATAACAATTTGAAATGCAGAAATGAATAACTATTCAGATTATTTTTATGTAAAAATTTAGTATGATTCATTTGTGGATAGTATGACAGTGAGCTTAGCACTCTGTGGGTACTACAAAGTGGTATAGAAAAAGACTTTTCATCAAATTCCATATGCCTCATTAGTTTATTTCCAGAGCAAATAAACTATGGCTAAAGCCATGTAGAAACTGTGCATGATGTAATTTTTAAGAAAAAATAGCCGGGCGGTGGTGGCGCACGCCTTTAATCCCAGCACTCGGGAGGCAGAGGCAGGCGGATCTCTGTGAGTTCGAGGCCAGCCTGGTCTACAGAGCTAGTTCCAGAACAGGCTCCGTAGCTACAGAGAAACCCTGTCTTGAAAAACCAAAAAAAAAAAGAAAAAAATAACTTTGCCTATAATTTTCTATTTCCATTTGAGAAAATTGGGCAATTTTATAGACATGCGTACAAAATTTGTGACTTCAAGAAAGTGTAATCCTCTCAGTTATCCTAAAACATACAAAAGACATTAAAGAAAGGTGAGATTTATAAAAATTATGAACATTTCCTTACATCAGATAACTTCAAAAGCCTTTAAAATTTTAATAACACTAATCCTTACTGATTATTATAACATTTAATTTATTACTTTTTAAAACATTAACAGAATGCCTACTGTACTTGATATTTTGCTGCTATAAATGAGTTTTTGCCCCATCCCTGAAGGAGTTCAAATTTATAGTTGAATGGACAAGACTGCTTTTTCTTCATTTAACCAAAATATCTTTTGTGCAGATGATACTGTTATTTATTATGAGTAAGCATAAGGAAATATCAAAGAAAGAAATGAATATTAAACTCGGGAGACTATGTATTGACAAAGATAAAGAGTATAAGTTGTAGACAAAATTTGACAAAGAAAATCAAAACAGTTTTGGAATAAGATATAGGCTCTACAGAGCTTGAATCTATTTTTCTGTGATGATAAGAGGCTCTAACAAGGAGATTTATTTTATTTTCTTTACTTTGAAATAATTGTGGGATCACAAGAAAGTGCAGAAATAGTACAGAAAAATCCACTGTACGTTTTATATATAATTTCTCTAAATCTTAAACCATATATAAACAGAACATCAGAACCAGAGCTCAACATTAGTATGCTGTGTGATTAACAGTTCTCTCTTTTGAAAAACATGTGTAGACCAGTATAACTGCCACAATAACAAGATGCAGGGAAATTTAATCATATTGATCACTTTCTTGTTACTTATGTATTTTCACGATCACCATCTCCACTACCGAGACCATCTCTATGTCAGAACAATTACTAATAAACATTCTATCTCAGTGGTTCTGATAAGGGAATTATAATCTTACATATAAGGTTGATATTGTTCCAATTATGTGGTGAATCTACTTTTACAAACATGAATGTCGCCACTAATTTCTAACTCTGAAGGCGGAATATGAACTTTCAGGAAACCGTTACAATTCAGTAAGAGTAGGAAAAGAAAACAGGCCTAGAGGCTAATGTCCTCTGAACTCTCCATATTTCCTACCACTGTTTATTATTTTCTATATAGAACATGACAAATGAACATGGTCACCTACTATTCAAAATTTTTGTTCTCTTCTTTCTTTCTTTCTTTCTTTCTTTCTTTCTTTCTTTCTTTCTTTCTTTCTTTCTTTCTTTCTTTCTTTCTTTCTTTCTTCCTCTCTTTTCCCAAGTAAATTTCTCTACTATTATCTTCCAAGAGACTGACCTGCTTTACAGTATCTGGATACTTATTTCTACTTTCTTTTTTTAGTCTACCATTAGTCAAAACTGCCATATTTCTACCCTATTTGATTCTTTGCTTTGATTTATCACACTATTATGTATGTCCTTCTCCTCGATTACTATGCAAAACCTTATACCACTAATCTCACTATTATTGTCTTCTTTTTTATGTCCTTTCCACTCATAACAATATATTAATATACACAGTACCATTGGGGTTGCTTTATTCCTGAAATTATTTGGTACTTACTGGGAGCATGTTTTGTTGTGACTTTCCCCGCTATTATTAGAATAGGTTAACCATTTTATATTGACAGTTTCTATGAACAGTACTTGATTCATGGGGGCATACTGGAGGTAGAACCTGGTGCCTGGAATATTGAAATATCAATTCATGAGACAAAACTGAAAGAAGAAGGACAACCTGAATCCTGAACTAAAATAAGGAGAGAATAGAATCTTTTGTGTTTGTTTGTTTTTGTTTTTGAGACAACATTTTTCTGTGTTGCTTTAGAGCCCACTCTAGAAGTAGCTCTTGTAGACTAGTCTTGAACTCACAGAGACCCACCTACCTCTGCATCCCGAGTGCTTGGATTAAAGGCATGCACCACCACCACCTGACTAAAAACAGATTCTTAACCAAGGACTTAACCATCGATGAACATCTACCAGTAAAGAATACAAATATCATGAAAAAGTTAGACAACTAGATTCCTCCAAAAATTATCAATGTCATATGAATGATCTCCATTCAAAATTACTTGGATGGAATTCCAGATGCAGAATTCAAAAGAAGTACTATAAATATGATCAAAATTATTCAAAGAGGAATCTAATATTTTCCAACAAAATGTGGACATTCAAATGAAATAGGATAATACATGAGTTAATAATAAGTTTTGATAAGAGATAGAAATACAGAATATATCCCAAACCAAAATTATAACAGAAGTAAAGCACAATATATCAAATAAAAAGTTCAGTGGAAAGTCTCACCAGTAGAATGGCTCATGTAGGAGTTAGAATAAAGAGTATAAAGACAAATTATAGTAACTGGCCAATGATAAATTTATAAATGTATGAATGATACGTAGAAGAACTCTGAAATCCATAAGAGAATAAAATTTATAGGCATACAATATGGAGAAGAATTATATGCAAAAGGTAAATGGAGAATGCTTTTGCTTCCCAGTTGCACACACTCAAATAATTTCAGAGCAACTATATTAATTCCAACACTGCTTGACCAGTATCTTAAATGTAGTCATAACTAGCTCTTACATCTTAAATTATTCCATTTCTATTAATCGATGTTTTGTCACTTACCAGTTTTGTAGCTTACCAGTCTGGCATCTTTCTCCTTCTGAAGCTAGATGGCATCTGCCTGACTCCTCCTTCTGTTTTATTGCATTCATTTTAGTTTTTCCACCTAGCTATATTCTGCCCTGTCATGGTCCAAAGCAACTTGTTTATTAACTAATGGTAAAGAACATGTTCACAATATACAGCAGTGAATCCCACATCATCTCCCCATTTCTATCTAAATAAACATGAAGATTTTAACTTTAACATAGTAAAATTATATATAACAAAACAGGTATCAATCAGGAATTATAGTTAAAATGTTTAGTCTATTACTTGGGAAATTAAAATTCTATCATGTTTTATCTTTTTGAATCTAAAGTTTCATACCTAATTTATCTTTTATCATAACTAAGGAGAACTGTAATTATCTGTCTTCAGCTCCATTAAAGACCCCAGAAGAATATAATATTACTTTAGTAAAGAGTAGTGAAATTTAAACAACATCCAAAACTCTAGAATTGACAGAAACATCTCACCTCCTGGTCAATGAACCAAAGTCCTCCTGCAGTGTTAGTGCATCCATCTTCAATCTACAGGCTCATAGTATCTGGAAGACTTTTACATAAAGCAGGAAATTTGAAATACTGTCTAGCCCATATTGGTGGTTTGTCAGTCATGTTCTTTTGTGTTCTGAAGAATGTCTGACCGACTCTTTCATGAAGCAGGGACCATGAAGAACTAACTATCTTCTTTTGAAAAGTTCAACATTCATTTTTCTATGGGTCTTGCCTGTCCAGCTTATACAGCATACAGTCAAGTAGTCCAGACAAGAACAGTTTCTTGCCCAAATGGATAGCCTTGTCACACTGAAGACAAATTTCATAATTTCAAAATTCTTCAATGTCAATCAGCCACTCTGAAGTAATTGGAATTGGTGCTGCCAGAAGCAGATATGTCGCACTGTCAAAGTCTTAAAACCTTTTAAGTGCAGTATTCTGTACATCTTTGAAGCACTGAAGATTATCTAACTAAAATATATCTCTGTATATCTAAAAAAACCTAACATGAGTACAAGTTTGATTATTAAAAATAACTATTAATCTGTAATTTTTAATTATATATTACATTTTGAAATGAGCTGTATAAATATAATACCTTAAACAACCACAGAAATATATTAATAACATAACAAAATTGATATTAAAGCTGGACAGGAATGGAGCACACCTTTAATCCCGGCACTTGAGAGGCAGAGGCCGGCAGATCTATGTAATTTCAAGGCCATCCTTGTCTACAGAACTAGTTCCAGGAGAGCTGGGGTTGTTACAGAGAAACCCTGTCTCAAAAATTAAACCTAAAAAGCTTGACATTAATTTGTATCAATAGACAAAAATCCATACCAATACAAGGTATTCATCTCAAATCATACCTTCCTCACAACCCCATTTTTTTGGAAATTGGCTGTAACCATTAATCATTTATAACCAACACATTTAAAATGAAAATAAACATTTATAAACAATAATTTTGAGAATATAAATGTTGTTTTCTCCAAACTGCTTCAGGCTCTTTTTTGGGTGAATTATTTTTAGGGTTAATGGAGACTGTTCAGGCAGTCTTGTTCAACCAAATTTTATTAACCAGGAATTCACAGGTTCTCATATTCTCCAGGTTCTCATATTCTCTGGAAACAGATTAGAAACTCTTATCCAAAGTAACATATTCTTAGACCAAATTGAAGTCAAGATGCCTTTAAAATATTTACATTGGTTTAACTTAGCAAATGCTAGAATCAAATGTTTTTCAGCAGTTGACTCATTAACAGTCAAAAACTCCAAAAAAAACCCCACAATAATACACAAAATTCAGACTCTCTGTATATATTAATCTTCATGTGGCTTATTTTTTCTTTATTATTTTTTTCTTTTTTCTTTTATTTAAAAGACTAATGATGCTATGAACATATTTGAACAAATGTCTTTGTAGTAAGATTGATCATCCTTTGGGTATATGTCTAAGAATGGTATTACTGGCTTCTGAGGTATGTTGATACCCAATTTTCTGAGAAACAACCATAGTGATTTGAATAATGGTTGTATAAGTTTTCATTCCCACCAGTAGTGGAAGAGTATTTCCCTTACTCCACATCTGGACTTGAGTTTTGTGCATGGGGAAGTTATGGATCTATTTGCATTTTTCTTTATACTTTGACATCCAGATATGCCAGTACCATTTGTTGAAGATGCTTTCTTTATTGTCATTGTATAATTTTAGCTTATTTATCAAAAATCAGGTGTTCATAGGTATGTGGATTAATATCTGAGTCCTTGTTTATTTGTCAACCTCTCTGTTTTTATGCTAGTACCAAGCTGTTTTAATTACTACATCTCAATAAGAGCTTAATTTCAGGGATAATGATGTCTGTGGAAGTGCCTTTATTGTACAGGATTGTTTTGGATATCCTACTTCTTTTCTATATGATGTTGATTATTATTCATTCAAGTTTTATGAAGAATTTTGTTGTGATATTGATGGGATTGCATGGAATCTGTAGATTGCCTTAGGAAAGATTGAAATTTTTATTATGTTGATTTTCCCTATCCAAGAGCATGGGATATTTTCCATTTTCTGGTATCTTCTTCAATTTCTATCTTAAAAGACTTAAAGTTCTTATTTAACAGGTCTTTCATATCTTTGCTTAGTGTTATCCCAAGATATTTTATGTTATTTGTGGCTATTGTGAATGGTGATATTTCTCTGATTTTGTTCTCAGCTTCTGTATTGTTTGCATATATGAGCACCACTGCTTTTTTGAGTTGATCTTGTATCCTGCCATATTACTGAAGGTATTTATCAGCTGTAGGAGTTCCATGTTAGAGCTTTTTGGGTCACTTATGCATACTATCATATCATCTGCAAGTAGCAAAAGTTTGACTTCTTTCTTTCCTATTTGTATCCCCTTGATCTCCTTATATTGTCTTATTGATCTAGATAGAATCAAGAAGACTTGTGTTGAATAGATATAGAGAGAGTGGACAGCCTTGTATTTTTTTCTGATTTTAGTGGAATTGTTTTGAGTTTCTCTCCATTTAATTTGATGTTGTCCATCAGTTTCCTGTATATAGTTTTTATTTTGTTTAGACATATTCCTTGTACTCCTGATCTCTTTAAGACATTTATCATAAAAGATGTTGAGTTATGTCAAATGCTTTCTCAGCACCAGTTAGATGATCATATTTTTTTATCCTTTAAGTTTATTTGTATGGTGGATTACATTAGTAGATTATCATATGTTGAATCATTCTTGCATCTCTGGGATGTAGTCAATTTTATCATGTTGGATTTTATTTTTGATTCAGTTTGCCGGTATTTTTTTTGCATACTTTTGTATCAATGTTCATAATGGAAATTGGTCTGTAATTTTATTTCTTGGTTGAATCTCTGTGTGGTTTTGATATCAGGGTAACTATAGCTTCCTTCTGTTTCTATTATATAGAACAATTTAGTAAATTCTTTGAATTCTGCACTGAAACTATCTGACCCTGGGATTTTTGTGTTGGGAGAATTTTGATGAGTGCTTCTATTTTTCTTGAAGGTTCTAGGTATATATAAATTGTTCATCTGGTCTTGATTTAATTTTCATATGTGGTACCTTCCATATAATTCTCCATTATTTTTACATGTTCCAATTCTGTGGAGTACAGGTATTTTTTAGTATGACCTAATGATCCTCTGGATTTTCCTCTTGTCTATTGTAATGTTCTCTTTTTCATTTCTGTTTTTGTCAAATTGAATGGTCTCTCTCTGCATTTTGATTAGTTAAGAAAAGGGTTTGTCTGTCTTGTTGATTTTTTTAAAGAGCCTATTCTTTGTTTCATTGATTCTTTGTATTGTTTTCTTTGTTTCTATTTTATTAATTTTGTCCCTCAATTTGATTATTTCCTTTCATGTACTCCTCCTAGATGAGTCTGCTTCTTTCTATTTTAGAGCTTTCAGGTGTACTGTTAAGTCACTACTGTGAGATTTCTCTTCTTCCTTAGTGCTAAGGCCTTTCCTCTTAGTACTGCTTTCATAGTGTCCCATAGTTTTGCCTTTATTTTCATTGATTTCTAGAAAATGTTTAATTCATTTTTTATTTCTTCCTTGTCTATGGAGTGATTCAATTAAGAACTGTTCAATATTCTTGAATTTTTAGGCTTTCTGCATTTAGTGTTGTTGGTGAATTCTAACTTCAAGCTACAGTGACCCAATTAAGATACAGGGGGTTATTCTAATATTTTTGTGTCTATTGAGGTTTACTTTGTTACCACTTTGTGGTCAGTTTTAGAGGATGTTTCATGAGGTGCTAAGAAGGTATATTCTTTTGTGTTTAAATGAAATGCTCCTGAGGGACCAAGAGGTCTATCTTATTAATGTCAGTATTTCCATTATGCTGCACATTTCCTAGGGCAGGTGCTGAATAAATATGGGGTAGATGATGGGTGGATGGGTAATCCAATGCTTGAGAATTAGAAGATGCTGAAGATGGACGAGTATATGAAATTAAGTAACACAGATGTGTTTGAGTTTAGCTCTTTAGTGTTCCCTACCACTTATGAGGCAAGTGTCATTATCCCCATTTAATGGATGAGGAATTGTCAACTCAGAAAAGCTCACCAATATGAAGAGGTCAAGCTAATCAACCTTTTGACACTGCAATTTGACAATTTCTGTACAAATGTGGTGGGCAGCATTCACAGCTCTTCTAGGACGTGCCTGCCTGGCTAATGGGAAATCAAGGAAGAGTAATAAAAACAAAAACTGTAAGATTGTTTGGGGGTGTCTTTATACTCAGTACAATAATCCTCCTTATCCAGTGTTTTGTTTTTCATGATCTCATGATTACCCACAGTCCATCATGATTCAAACTATTAAATGGAAAATTCTAGAAATAAATGCTTTAAGATGTGCAAAAAAAATGAAATGCTCTATAGATGTCTGTTAAGTCCATTTGAGTCATGATATCTATTATTTCTCTGTTAGATATCTGTCTGCATGACCTGCCCATTGTCGAGAATAGGGCGTTGAAGTCTTTTACTATTAGTGTGTGGGGTTTGATGTTTGATTTAAGCTTTAGTAATGTTTCTTTTACATATGTGGGTGCTCTTATACTTGAGGCATAGATGTTCAGGATTGAGAATTCATCTTGGTAAATTTTTCATTTGATGAGTATGA
Organism: Chionomys nivalis; assembly: GCF_950005125.1. Lineage (NCBI taxonomy): Eukaryota > Metazoa > Chordata > Mammalia > Rodentia > Cricetidae > Chionomys > Chionomys nivalis. Next base: position 11,433,906 of record NC_080112.1, on the reverse strand, counting down.
AGTTTCCTTTTCCATTTCTTCTGATTGAATTTAGTTTGAACTCTATTTTGTTAGGTATTAGGATAGTTTTACCTATTTTTTCTTATGTCCATTTGATTGGAATATCTTTTACCAACCCTGTATTCTGACATAATGTCTGTCTTTGAGTTTTGTTTCTTGTATACAGCAGAATGATGGGTCCTGCTTTAATATTCATTCTCTTAGGCAGTGTCTTTGTATAGGTGAATTGAGTTCATTGATATTATGAGATATCAATGAGTAGTGATTGTTAATTCCTCCTATTTTGGGGAGGTAGTATCTGTGTGTTTCCCTATTTTGGTTCTTGCTGGTCCTTCTTTGGGTTTTGCTGGTCAGAGGTTATCTGTTTCCTGTGTTTTTGTGGATGCAGCTAGTTTCCTTGGACTGGAGTTTTCCTTCTAGTACTTTCTATAGAGCTTGATTTGTGGAGAGGTATTACTTAAGTCTGTTTTTGTCATGGAATAGCTTGTTTTCTCCATCAATGGTTATTGAATGATTTTCTGTGTACAGTAATCTGGGCTTATGTCCATGGTCTCTTATTGTCTGTAGCATATCTATCCAGACATTCTGATATTTATGGTGTCCTTTGAGAAGTCAGGTGTAATTCTGATATGTCTTTATATGTTACTTGACCTTTTTCCTTTGCCGCTCTTAATATTCTGTCATTATTCTGTATGTTTTACGTCTTGATTATTTTAATTGAAGAGACTTTTTTGGTTCAGTTATTTGCTGCTGTGTAAGCTTCTTATACCTTCATAGGGATATCATTCTTTTGGTTGGGAACATTTTCTGCTATGATTTTGTTGAATATATTTTTGATACCTTTGAGCTGGAGTTCTCCTTCTTCCATCCCTTTTATTCTTATGTTTGGTCTTTTCATGGGGTCCCAAATTTTCTGGATGGTTTGTGTTAAGAATTTGTTTGATTTAACATTTTCTTTGACAAATGAATCTATTTCCTCTATAGTATTTTCAGCACCTAAGATTTTTTCTTTCACCACTTGTATTCTGTTGGTTATGTTCACATCTATAGTTCCTATTTGTTTACCCAGATATTCCATTTCCAAAATTCCCTGAGTTTTTTTTTCTTTATTGCTTCTATTTCTGTTTTCAAGTCTTGAACTATTTGAACTGTTCGCTTCTCCTTTTTGATTGTTTTATTTTGGTTTGCTTATGTTCTTTTGAGAGATTTATTGATTTATACCATTTTTGTCTCTTCCACTTCTTTAAGGGAGTTTTTTATTTATATTATTTTATTTTTTAAAATAGGAAAATAGAGTATCTTTTAATTTTACATACCAATTTCAGTTTCTATTCCCGCCCCCTCCTTGCATTCAATGCATCTTCTCCATAAGCCCATTCCCCATCCACTACTCAAAGAGCATTGCTTTGAGGAAGGTCCACAACCATCCCTACTATATCTAAACTGAGTACGGTATCCATCCAATGAGAATGGTTTACCAAAAAGTCAGTACAAGCAGTAGGAAAATCCTGGTGCCATTGCCTGATGTGGGTTTCTTCTCTGTATGTTGTAGCTTCTTTGGGTCTATTGCAGTATAGCAATGTGGGAATTTCAGTAAGATAGAGGAGGAGAGAGTAGGCATAATCAAAGAGAAGCCATGTCAACACTGGAGGAGAAAGACAGCAGCATGCTATTTCCGGTAAATCACAAGCCTCGTGGTAAAATATAAAATGATAAAAATGGGTTAATTTAATATATAAGAGGTGGTTAGCAATATTCCTAAATTATTGGTCAAACAGTAGTGGAACCTGGGCATCCCAAAGTCTCATTCATAGCTTTGAAGCAACCACCTATGGCTAATGCCTAGAGTAACTGACAAACCACTTTCAGAGACAGGAAAGTTTTTCAAACTGTCTTACCCTGTCTTGTCAAAATTCAGCAGTTTTTTTTTTCTGTGCGTCTTGCATGTCCAGTTCATATTAAGCATTCCAGGCAAGAGCAGTTTCTTGTTTAAATGGCTAACAAACTCCATGAGGCTCTTCAGTTCCCATCTATCTTTTGAAAAAGGTGGTGCTGCCAGAAGCAGATGTATCTCATTGTCATGAAAAGTACTAAGCTTTTAAAACATTTTAAATGTCATATTCTATTAGCCTTTCAATGGTTTGAAGAGCACCTATTTAACTGAAATATATCTCCACATATCTAGAAAACCTAACTAACATGACTATAATCCTGACTATTATAAATGATTATTTATTAACCTCTCCACTATTGTTTAGGGCCTTAAGTGGGATTATTTTTATGGATTTCTGGGAATTTACCTAGTGCCACATTTCTTGAGAGCCTCATGATGGCTCTCTCAATCAAAGTATCTCTTTCTTTGCTCTCTGTGTCTTTCTCAACCTTGACTATCATCTTCCCTTAAGTTCTCCTTCCCCCTTCCCTTTGCCCCCATCATCTCCTTCCACACTTTCTTCTCCCCCTACTTCCATGCTTCCAATTCTTTTAGATTTTTAGGAGCTCTTGTCTTATTTCCATTCCCAGAGATTATTTGGCATTTTGATGTCTAATTTTTTGAGTTCTTTATGTATTTTGAACATTAGTCTTCAGTCTGATGTGATGTTGGTGATGATCTTTTCCCATTCAGTATGTTGCATTTTTGTCTTATTAACTATATCTTTGCATGGCAGAAGCTTCTCAGTTTCATAAGTTTGCATTTATTTCAGTGTCTGTGCTATTGGTGTCATATTTTGAAAGTGAGAGAGATCATCCAAATTAACAAACGAAGAAATGAAAAGGGAAACATAACAGACACTGAGGAAATCCAGAGAATCATTAGCTCATACTATAAAAGACTATATGCCAAAAATTGTAAAATATAAAAGAAATGAACAATTTTCTGGATAATTACCACATACCAAAATTAAATAAAGACCAGGTGAGCAAATTAAATAGAGCTATAAGTGGCAAAGAAATAGAGGCAGTTGTCAAAAGCCCCCCAACCAAAGGAAAAAATATCCCAGTGTCAGATAATTTCAGTACATAATTCTACTGGAACTTCAAAGAAGAGTTAAAGTCTATACTCCTCAAAGTGTTTCACATAATAGAAACAGAAGGAACATTGCCAAACTATATTTATGAGGGTACAGTTATCCTGATACCAATACTAAACAAAGACTTAACATAGAAAATGAATTATAGATCAATCTCCCTCATAAAAATTGATTCAATAATACTCAGTAAAATACTGACAGACCTAATCCACAAATGCACCAAAAATCATTCACCATCATGTAGTCAACTTCATTCCAGAGCTGTAAGAATGATTCAGCATACAAAAAAATCTATCAGTGTTATCCACCATATAAATTAACTGAAAGAAGAAATAAACATATGATCATCTCCTTAGATGCTGAAAAAGATTTTGTCAAAATACAACATCCCTTCATGATAATGGTCTTGGAGAAAGCAAGGGCAAGGAACATTCCTAAACATAATAAAGGCAATATACAGCAAGCCAACAGGCAACATCAAACTAAATGGAGAGCGACGCCCACCAATACCACTGAAATCAGGAACAAGACAAAGTTGTCCACTCTATCCATATCTATTTAACATAGTTCTTGATTCTAGATAGAGCAATAAGACAACAAAAATAGATCAAGCGAATACAAATAAGAAAGGAAGAAGTCAAACTTTTGCTATTTTCAGATAATATGATAGCATACATAAGTGACCCCCAAAACTCTGCCATGGAATGCCTACAACTGACCAATACCTTCAGTGACATGGCAAGATACAAAATCAACTCAAAAACATCAGTAGCCTTCCTATATACAAATAATAAACAAGTTGAGAAAGAAATCAGTAAACCAACACCCTTCAAAATATCTACAAACAACATAATGTATCTTGGGGTAGCACTAATCAAAGAAAATAAAAATCTGTTTGACAAAATCTTTAAGTCTTTGAAGAAAGAAACTAAAGAAGTTACTAGAACATGGAAAGATCACCCACATTCCTGGATAGGTAGGATCAACATAATAAAAATAGAAATCCTACCAAAAGCACTCTAGAGATTCAGTGCAATCACCAACAAAATCCCAACACAATTCTTCACAGACCTTGAAAGAAAAATACTCAACTTTATATGGCAAAACAAAAATCCCAAGATAGCCAAAACAATCTGTACAGTAAAGAAATTTCTGGAAGCATCACCATCCCTGACATCAAGCTCTATTATAGAGCTACAGTAATGTAAACAGCTCTATACTGGCATAAACACAGACACGTTGACCAATGGAATCAAATAGAAGACCTGGGTACTAATCCACACACATATAAACACCTGATTTTTGACAAAGAAGCTAAAATTATGTAATGAAAAAAAGAAAATATCTTTTACAATGGTGTTTGCATAAGCAGATGTCAAAATGTAAAGAAGAATGCAAATAAACCCATATCTATCAACATGCACAAAACACAAGTCCAAATGTAGTATAGACCTCAATATAAATCTGACTACACTGAACTTGATAAAAGAGACAGTGGGAAGTAGCCTTGAATGCATGGGAATTTTTTTTATTTCCTCTTTAAGGTCTCCATGTTCCTTATAGAGTTACATTTAAAATTGATTTCTTTTGATTCATCTAGGTTAGAGTGTTCTGTTGTATGACCACTGGGTTCTGGTGTTACCATTTTGCTTTTTAGGTTGTTGAATTTTTTTTTTTTGTACTGACACTTAGCCATCTCTTTCTCCAGTTGGTGTTGACATTCTCTTTGCCTATTGGTCCAATCCTTACAGTTGCCCTCTGTGTCTTTGGGAGCTGTTTTTCATCTGTACTGTACCTTTACTGTCTGTGTCTCAGGAAGTTTCTGAAGCCCCTCTTGGCCTGCTCCCTTGTTCTACTCTCTTGGTCTTCTCTGTACAGTCACAGCCTTATTTCTGAGTGACTCTGAGGTCTCAAGGTATAGCAATCTATTACTTTTTGATATTTATTTTATTATCTTTATTCATCTAATCTATGACTGTTGGTATCCTTTCCTCTTTCACTCCAAAGCCCATGATATTTATACAATATTTTGACCCATTTAGAGTTCTTTTTTAAATTTGTCTTATTGTGTATCTGTAATCATTTTTTTGACCAGGAGAGTGTTTTTTTTTTAAATGTTATGCAGGCATGGCTATTACTAAAGCTGCTGTTTTGCCTTTAGGCTCCACCCCATTTAACATGGCAGAAATATGTTCACTGCCTCTCCCTAGCCATTCTTACTGCCCCAGCTCCAGGAATGCAGTGGGTTTATATTGCCATTAAGCAACATGTAGCACTCTGTTCATGAAACCCATATAAGTGATCTATTTAAGGACATGCAGAAAGAGCTAGAGCCATTTGTGCCAGCAACATGAACCAGCAAGCTGTCTCTTAAAGAAGCCACATCTCAGATTGTGACTAGCAGGGGCTATTTAAAAGAATGTGGCTACCAAGAAGCTCCAATTGATTGCAGTTTTTTTTTTTTTTTTTGTAGGTCTTGAAGTACTTCTTTCTTAAGCTTTCCTAGGCTTTTTGTGGATATACTTTGAAGAACATTGGGTAGCATTATGTAAATGGAAACTGCTTTCATTTTCCAGCCTCCCAGACCCAAATAATCCCACAGGGACTATATTAATTACAACACTGTTTGACCAATGGTTTAGGCATATTCCTAGCTAGATCTTACATCTTAAAATAACTAAATTCTATTAATCTACATATTGCCACGAGGCCACTGTTCATCAATAATGTTCTGGCATCTTTCTACTTCAGGACCTATTTGGCATCTGCCTTATTCTGCCTTCTGTCTCCCTTCTTTTAGTTTAGTTTTCTACAGTCTGCCCTGTCATAGGCCAAAGCAACTTCTTTATGAAGAAATAGTAATGAAACATATTCACAGAATCCAAAGGGGAAATACACATCAAAATGTATATAAAATAATCTTAAATGATAGAAGAAAGTTTTCCAACTCCAGTGAAAAAGAAGCTCATTTATATACAGAAGTTACACACACACACATACACGCACATTCAAAAACCAAAAAGACAGGGGCACAAGAGAAACTTTCCCTATCATATTATCACTAAAACATTAAATATACAGAATAAAAAGTATATTGAAAGCTGCAAAAAGATTTATATCATATACTAAATAGGCACATCAGAATAACTATTTATTTTATAATCCATATCATGAAAACAAGAAGGCCTTGAACAGATATTTTTCATTCAAGAAGACTACAATTGCCAATGTAGTCTAATATACCCAGAAAAACTGTATGTCATAACTGAAAGTGAAAGAGAAAAAGCTTTCTGTGATAAAAGAAGACTAAAGGGTCTTATGACCAGCAAACCTGTCCCATAGAAAATATTAAGTGGTACAGTTCTGTCTGGAAAGAAACATCACCATACTTGAGGGAATATTAGGTAAAAAGTAATACTATTACACTCAAAAACACTAAGAAAATTTCAAACACTATAAAATACATAAATGGACAGGAAATAACACACCCCTTTCAGTAAGAATTCTGAGTACCAATTGATGTGGGATGTCTTCTGTATGCTATAAATATGTCTTATTATCCTTAATAAAGAAGTTAATTTGATAGCCAGTCAGAAAAGCTTGAGGGGGGGGTCCAAGAAAAGACAAAGGAAAAAGAAGGCTTAATGTGGGAGTTGCCAGCAGTCACCATGGAAGAAAAATGTGAGATAACAAGTCTCAAGCCTCATGGTAAAATACAGATTACTAGAAATTGGTTAATGTATATGCAGAGCTAGTCAGTAAGAAGACAGAGCCATCATCCAAAAAGTTTGTAATCAATATTACTTCTCAGAGTGAACATTCATAAACTGGGATGTGGGAAAGACACCTCCAGTTACAACCAATTGTTTCTATTCACACTTGAAATGTCACAGAGTAGCAAATTGAATTAGAAAAGATAATCTTGAATCTTCTGCCTCCAGGAAATATACCTTGATATGAAAGACAAACATTATCTTCAGAAGAAAGGATGAAAAATTAATTCCAATAGGATCAATTATCTCAATGTCAGAAATGGAACTCTGAAATCTCTAGAAAAATGGGTACAGAGTATACGGCAAGATATAGTTTTAGAGCCAGGCGGTGGTGGCGCATGCCTTTAATCCCAGCACTCGGAAGGCAGAGGCAGGCAGATCTCTGTGAGTTCGAGGCCAGGCTGGTCTACAAGAGCTAGTTCCAGGACAGGAACCAAAAGCTACGGAGAAACCCTGTCTCAAAAAATCCAAAAAAAAAATAAAAAAATTAAAAAAAATATAGTTTTAGGTGAGGACTTTCCGAATAAAACTCCAGTTGCCCAAAAAATACACCAACAATCACCAATAAAGACAGCTGGCTTCTGTACAACAAAGGAAAGTGTTAATTGACTAAAGAGGAAATCTACAGAATGATAAAAATTCTTTGCCAATTATATATGGTAGAGGGTTAGTATCTACAATAAATAACCCCAAATACTGAATAATAAAACTTATAAAACCAAAACAGAGTCCTCAGAATAATAAATACAAATGACTAAGATTACTGTTATTTTGTATGTATGTATATTATACACTAATATATCAATATAGACCATTGTGTACATTTTTCTTTGTAGGTATATAGTCTCAAAGATAACCACTCTGTATTGGACAACCAATAAGGGGTCTCATCTCTAGCACAGGCTAATTCTCTTCCCAGCAGTTCTTTATGTGGAGGACCCTCCAAAATATTTTCACTTCTACATTAACATGTACATTGATGGGATCATTTTTCTAGTCTTGTTTAACCAGCCATTTCTAGGAGAGACTGTTTTACAGCAGACTTCAAGGTATTTCAGCCATTAAAATATTCTGCTTCTTATGCATGTTCCCTAAATCATAGATGAAGGAACTGTATTGTAGATGTATTTAACTTGGCTAGTCTTCCTATAGTCTGTTGATTTCTGTATTATGCAGTTTTGATTTTCTATGATGTCCCCATTTGCTGTGAAGAGAAGCTTTTCTGATGAGGGGTGGTAACTATACTTATCTATGGGTGTAAGGATAAGATTTGGTATAAAGCAAGAAATTAATCTATCAAAGTGGTGGTAGTAGAATTTTTCCTAAGGTCCATGACCTTACCATCCCTGGGACACTGGATAGGTATCTAGTGCTAGGCATAATTTTACTTCTGTTGAGTGAACCTTAGGTCCAATTAGACAGCTGATAGCTTCCATCAACATGTTAGTGATACTTACTACACCATAACTTGTATCATCTCATGCTGGTTGTTGTGGTTCATAAGTAAATGATGTGGGAGGGTCTTCTGTTTTGTGTTGATTTCATTGGTTAATAAAGAAACTGCCTTGGCCATTTGATAGGCCAGCCCTTAGGTGGGTGGAGTAGACAGAACAGAATGTTGGGAGGAAGAGGGTAGTGAGGCAATTGCCATGCCTCTCCTCTCTGTGCCAGACGTGGTGGAGCCAGCAGCCAGGTCAGACATACTGAATCTTTCCCAGTAAGCCACCACCTTGTGGTGCTACACAGATTATTAGAAATGAGTTAATCAAGATATGAGAATTAGCCAAGAAGAGGCTAGAACTAATGAGCCAGGCAGTGTTTAAAAGAATACAATTTGTGTGTTGCTATTTCGGGTGTAAAGTTAGGTATGCAGGAGCCAGCAGGACAAAAAGCAGACCTACTCGCCTCATCAGTACTAGTAAACCCATGATTGATGGGTCGAAGAGCTCACAGGCCACACGTTTGAACCTGATAGTACCATTTTGTTAAATGAACATAGTATGAAGCCACTATGGTATCTCTTTGCCCATTGTTAGTTTAGCTCTCAGAACTCATCATAGAAATTTCTTTGTGTAGTAGACAGTGGCTAATGCACGAAATCACAACTGGCCAAAAAGAAGAGCATAAATATTTGTGGTGTTTAGCTGCAAATGTGATACTTATATCGTTCCTTCCCCCAAAGTACAGGAATGCTTGTACAAATAGAATGGAAAACTTGTAAAAGCCTAAGGTTGAAGAAGGCCATAGTGAAATGGTTTATTTTGGATATTACAGGACAGCTGCATTGATGAACACAAATTAGCTATGATTATATGCAACAGACTCAAAAATATCAATGCTGGCAACGTTATAGCATAGAAGAATGAGGTCTTAAGGATATAGCACTAGCTCAGGACCTATTGACTATTGATAGCTGATGGCTTGAAAAGGAGGAAGACTAAATTGTTTTTGATAGTGTAATCCCTGGTAGTTTGACAATGTGTTTTGGTAACATCATATGTGTGATTATGTGGGTAGTACAAATTGGAATTAGTGGTCTTTTATAGAAATGATACAAAGTTAAGAGGAACTGATGAAGTGGGGTATCTGTGAGGGGTTAGGGGAAGGTGTGAGAAGTGAAGAAAATCAAAATGTATTGCATGTATGTATGAATGAAAGTTTCAAAGAATTAAGAAATATCTTATTAAAATGAAAAAAAATAACTATCCATCATTAGTGTTATTTTATACATGATTTATTTCAGCTATTCAAGGTAGTTTAATATCATTAGCCAAAAATTCAAATACTAAAATTATTTTTTAAAACAGTTGTTGAATGATTGAAACATAGAACTTTACTGGTGTTTGGGGAAGGGTTATTTAATCCTAACCATCCACAAAAATATATTACACATTATAAACAACTTTACTACTGTTGTCCACATTCATATATCAATGTATGCCTACTTTGGGCATAGTATTCTATATAGTCAGTGATCCATGTTTAATTGAATATATCATGCATGTTGTTTCTTCAGAATTAAAATAAGTTAGAACAAAATTTTGACTACCTCTTAAAATAAAATTATTTAGCTTGAGGATATAGTTCTATTAGGAGAAACTATTTTCTTAGACATCTGATACATAAGTAATATAAGCTTTATGAACATGAAAAGCTGGTCTACAAAGGTGGCATGCTTTCATACCAGGAAACACACACGTTAAAAAGGAATTATTATAAACCAACAGAGATTTATAGAAAAAGTGTTATTGCATCTTTCATGGATGAGATTGATAATAGCTGCTAGATATTCAAATCCAAATTTCTCATGAATGACAAATGAACATTTTCTCATATCCATATCATATAATATTCATATGTCTACTAAATATTCTTATAACCACAGAAACAATGGGATCATAAGCAAGTATCCACCTGTGAACAAGCTAATACACCACTAACTCTGTTTTGATCATCTTTTTTTATAACAAAAGTTTAAATATTGACTGTGGATTTTTAATGACTATTAAGGCTATTTAAAATATAAATCATTGTATCACATCATATGAACAATACAACAGAAAATATATCCAGGGATGCTATCAATTATTCATCAAATTATTCTACCTTCCTTTTATATGCCTTAAATATACTTTATCTAGGGTTTTATTACTACTACCTTAGAAAGTCCCAAACATGAAATTGGATGATAAAAATTGTGGAACATGTCAGTCTTCAGTCCCATACTACTGCAGTAACACTCTAAAATATATGAACACACTATATATTCAGTAACTTCAGAATACAGATTCTTCATTCCCAGTGATATACAATGCCACTTTAGAGATCCAGGTAAGAGAAGTAACATATGATAAGGCAGATAAGATGCATTTGGAGAAGAAATGTGCTAGATTAAGTATTTGATTACATATCTATTTTTCCTGGGAAATATTTCTCTGTAGTATATGAGCATGTTTATATAATATTTCACTTAGTTCAAGACATGACTCTACAGAGAATACTTTCCTTACACTGATGTAAGGTGTGGGACAATTTTGTATTCTGTCAATTATGTTTTAAATAAATGCTGATTGGCCAGTAGCCAGGTAGGAAGTATAGGTGGGGCAACCAGACAGGAAGTAGAGGCAGGTCCATGAGAACAGGAGAAGTCTGGGAAGGAGGAAACCCATTCCTCTGCACTGCTGTCCAGACACTGAAGAAGAAAGATGTGGCCTACCCTTCAGAGAAAGATACATAGCCATGTCACTAACATAGATAAGAATACTGGGTTAATATAAGTTATAAGAGTTAATAAGAAGCCTGAGCTAATGGGTTATTCAGTCTATCATTAATATAGTCCTCTGTGTGGTTTCCTTGTGGCTAAATGTCTGGGTAACCTGGTGGGACAGAAACACAGGTCAAGAAATGTCTCTCACATGGACAACTGTATCCACATAAAGTGAGAGAGCTTGAGAAGTAATTCTAGACAGAAAAGAATAGAGTAAAGCATGACTTCTTGGTAACAGTAATTTCTTGGGTCTGCTCTGCTTGCTAGAGAAAAACAAGTGCTCTCATTTAAGAGAGGTTTCCTGACTCAGCTTTAGCTGCAAAACTCTGCAGCTCTTTAAGAGGTCCTGCCACAAAACAGTTAAATGGTGTTAATAAAAGCTGACTGCATGCTTTTTGGTTTTCAGTCATAGCAGGGAAAAAGGCACTCTGTTTTAAAATGTCTGCTTTCTGGGACATCCTCCCAGCGAAAACTCTGACTCTTTCAATCAGGCAGTCTAACTACTGAGAATTTGAGTATTGTTTGTGAGCACACTGCTGTAGCTTGCTTGCTGGCATTAACTTTGAAACACTATAGAGTTGTGGCAATAAACATGGCTACAGCAGGTACCTCCACCATGAGGTTAAAATCTCAGAAAGCTAAGAAATAGGAGGGATCCAGTCATCACAGCTACAGTTTTAATCCTCTCCATATTGCTTAGCAAATTAAAGACTCACATGGTCAGAAAAAAAAGAGAGATATACAGTAAAGAGAGAGACAAAGATGAAGAAAACCTCTGAATGGTTTACAGCGTGTTAAAAATATATGCAGGAAAAATTTATAGCAATAAATTTATATCAATAAAATATTTGCAGGCTAATGGTTAAAGTCCTTAAAATAAAAAAGAAAGAAAAAGAGTAGTTGGGTGTACTGGCACACATCTTTAATTCCAACACTTGGTAGACAGAGGCAGGTAGATCTCTGTGAGTTCAAGGTGTGGTAGCACACGCCTTTAATCCCAATGATTGGGAGGCAGAGGAAGAGAGACCTATGTGATTACAAAGTGTGGTGGCACATGCCATTAATCCCAAAATTTGGGAGACAGAGGCAGACAGACCTCTGTGAATTTAAGGTGTGGTGTCACACACCTTTAATCCCAGCACCTTGGAGGTGGAGGAAGTTGGATTTCTGTGAGTTCAAAGACAGCCTGGTCTACAGAGGGAATTCCAGGACAGCCAAAAATATAGAGAGACCCTGTCTCAAAAAGTAAAAGTAAAAAATAGAGGTTAAAGCAAAACCACATAAATATGGAAATACACAGAGAATCTGGATAGTGTATGTTATTATGCTCTCTTTGAATTGTTTGAATGCCGCGAAACAACAGCTGTTAAAAGATATTTGTTTACAAATGCTGCTAAATTAATCCAAGATAGGTATTTTAAAAATGCCTTGACTTCAAAATCGAAGTCAAAAGGTATGTTACTTTGGAGAAGAGATTTTGCTTTTGTTTCCACAGTAAATGAGAGGTTGTGGATTCATTTTGAGTTAAGAAAAATCAGGTTTGGAAGAGAGCGCAGAGTGGCACGTTGGGAAGCACTAGCCTCAGACAGAACCAAGGAACGGGATCTAAAGCCCGCTGCTCTCCAGCTGTGTCTCCCAGCCCCAGGGCCACATTCTTTGGGGCTCCTTAGCTTCTGTGCTGTGTTTTCCGTGACATGATGTTCCCCCTCTCTGGCTGCTGGGGGACTGAACTGTTACTGTTGCTGGTCCTGGCTCTGGCTGTGAGAGAATCCTGGCAGACAGAAGAAAAGTCTTGTTACCTGGTAGGAAACAAGGAGAAGGAGTTGAAGCAAGATCAGGCTCTCCTGGAAAGGCTACAGCCACTGTTCAACAAAAGTTTTGAGAGCACTGTGGGCCAGGGCTCAGACACATACATCTACAAATTCAGAATATGCCAGGAAGCTGGCAACCACTCCTCTGGGGCAGGCCTGGTGCAGATCAACAAAAATACCTGGAAGGAGACGGTGGTTGGTAGGATCAACGAGACTCACATCTTCAATGGAAGTAATTGGATCACGCTGATCTATAAAGGGGGTGAAGAATATGACAACCACTGTGGCAAAGAGCAGTGTTGTGCAGTGGTAATGATCTCCTGCAATCGACACACAATAGCGGGCAATTTTAACCCAGTGTCAGAGGAGTGGAACAAAGTCCAAGATTGCTTGTACCTCTTTGAGATGTACAGCAGCAGAGCCTGTTCAACAGAGGCCTCCCACCTCAGTGTGGACTCTATCTTACTGGTCATATTTGCATCCGTGGTTGCCATCTACATCATGAGGGGGTTTCTTATACCAGGGACTAGTGGTGTAAGCCAAGGGAATGGAGCAGTTTCCCCATTTGGCCTTCTGGCAGGATCTTGGCAACCTCGTAGCTGATGGCTGTGACTCTGTGAGCCGTTCCAAACCCTGCAACATGCCTGCTGCCTAACGTGGAGTTGGGGATGACCAGCTAGGGGAAGAGTCGGAAGATAGGGATGACCATTGGCTACCAATGTGATTGCACTTTTAATGTCCAGCCACGTCTTCAGTTCCCAAACCAAAGCATACACAGCCAGACTTCTCAAGCCATCTCTTCGCATCTCTCACCTTGCCATTAAAATTCTTGCCTTCCAATGGGTTTTTGATTTGACCCTAAACTGTGTCCCTCTACTCCTATTGTTTCTCCTCTACATAAGTACAGTGAAATGAAAGGTAGACATAGAGTCTTCGGGGTTGACTCTTGTGCCGCCAGGAAGAGCAAGGACAGCTAAATGAGCAGGGAGCCACGAGCCCTGTCTAAATATTTTCACAAGTTGAGACACTGGATTTCTTTAATTAAAACAAAAAGCAAAGACTCCTTGTAGCTCTGACAGCTTCCTGTTGTTGCTATCCCCATAGCAGTCTCCATGATGGACTGTGTAGAGCTGCTTTGCAGTGCTTACCTGGATGTAGCCCAAATACTGCCACTTGCTTTGAGGCTGCAGCGAGTCACTAACATGCCCCTTGTGTGGGATTAGGACATGAAAAAAATGTGAAATTTCCCCACTACAGGCTTCTAAGTTGCCATCGCATTGTTCTGGTCTTTCTGTGGCTGGATAGCTAGAATTGGGCTCTGGTTGTGGTTATAAATCCATACGTAGCCCAAATACATAATCAGGCAGTCCTATCCTAAAGGAAATAGACCTATGCTCTAGAGGCCCTAGAACCTGTGTCCCCTTGTGGTGGGATTGCTTTGCTTTTCTTCCGTTTCTTGCTCATCCTTCTCCACTAGTACTTCCAAACTTGTGTTGCACTTTTCTCACAGGTCTGTAGTTTGACTTTTATATTTTCCCAATCTTAAAGAAAGGGAATGGAAGCAGACGTGGACATGGAGAGTTCTGCAGTTCTCTGCTCTGGGTAGGGAACATTGCTGCCCCTGTCCCTCCTGCTGGCTCAGGGAAGTGTCTTACCCATGTACCTATGAGAAACGGTTTTTAATCCTCTCCCACTTCTTTCTGTTTAGGCCATGTGGCCAGAATCACATCATAGTGAAATCCTAGGTCACTAAGTAACATCTCGGCTCATCTGAACACAGAAGAGGTGGAAAGGCAGGGCTACCTGTCACCTTTAGAGAAGGAAATGAAATGATGCACTCTAACTTCTCAGTACTCTTGCAATGGTAGTGGGCATTTTGTTTTCTTTCTATACAAGAAAATTAATGTTATTTTTTAAAAAGGCATCTCATTTGTTGTTTGCATCCTTCCCTGGTGTTTTAAATGAAAAATAATACACCACATTTTTGTACAAAAACATAATAATTAAAAAAACATACAAAACAAAACAAAAAAATCAGGTTTAATCAAGGAAGACTACCTGAGAAATCTCCATTAGGAACAGATGGCCAAGATGTCTGAGTTCCACATCCAGAACAGATTCAAGACTGCTCCCTGAGATGATCAAGACTCTCAGTATACTCCAGTCAGGACTTGATCATAATTCAATTTTTTCTTAGGTCCTCATAATATTATCAGTGCCCTAAACCAGCAGGAAGTAGAAGGATTACTATGACCACAGTCCCCAAAAAAACGGACTATGGATATTTTCCTTTGTTTAAGAAAAAAGGGGGGGGTAAGTGGTATGGGACAATTCTGTATTCTGTCAGTTACATTTTAAATAAATGCTGATTGGCCAGTAGCCAGGCAGGAAGTATAAGTGGGAAACCAGACAGTAAGTAGAGAGTCAATGAAAACAGGAGAAGTCTGGGAAGGAGGAAGCCCATTCCTCTGCACTCCTGTCCAGACACCGAAGAAGGAAGATGTGACCTGTCCTGCTGAAAAAAGTACCGAGCCATGTGGCTAACATAGCTAAGAATAATGGATTAATATAAGTTATAAGAATGAATAAGAAGCCTGAGTTAATGGGCCAATCAGTTTATCATTAATACAGACCCCTGTGTGATATTTTGTGGCTAAATGGCTGGGGACCTGGTGGGACAGAAAACCACAGTCAACAGATTACTATAGTTACCTTGTTTTAAATTATATGTCTGTTATACAATTTCAGTGTGACATCTTTATACAGAAAGATTTGCTTGCATTATACCCTTGCTGATTCCCATTCTTCTATTTTATGTGCTTGCGTGTTTTGAGATTCTTAGGTGCACATCAATATGGCTTGTTTCCCATGTTCCATGCTCTGACATATTGTTTCTTCTACAACTTTCTCAATTTCTATTCCTCACATTTGCATTTTAGAATTTATTACAAACCTCTAAGATGTTGCTTCCCAATGCTAGCTATTGGATATTTTAGCCAATTCCCTCTTTTTTTTCTTCTGTACTTTCTACATGTGTCTAGTGTAAAACTTAAATTTTAATCTTAATAATTTATACACCTTTATATAATTCTTCTTCAGCTATGCACCTATACATAGCTCTACTTCAGCTAGATTGCTGAGTTGTTGGCTATATCCTTAAATATTTGTGAAAATATTAGTTTCATACACACAAACAAATTTACCTGCTGTCAACTATTTTATGAATTATATGACTATTTTCTTACTCCTTGGATATTGAGGTGACCCCCCCATACTATTTTAGGCAAATAACATCTTGAAGGAGGGCTTTGTATCCAACTACTTATGCATCTTCCTAGTTCCTCTGGAAAATTTTAGATAATATTTCCATTTGATTCAAAATAAATAAAAAAACTACTATGAAAAAATTAATAATAGAACTCCCAAAAGCACGATCAGAGAAAATGTTGGAGAGATAACTCAGTGATCAAGAGTACTAGCCATTTTTCCAGAGGACCTGTGACCAATCCCTAGTAACAACCTAACATACTATTCAAGTTTTAGAAAAATGTATTCCACTGCCTCTGTCATCTTAACATGCCCATTTATTGAACTTCATTTACTTGTCTTTGTGTGAAGTCATATGTACTGTAGTTTTGCCTCACTTGATATTAATTTACTCTATTAGAATAATTTTGTCTTTAAAATGTTGATTTCTTATTCAGTTTCACACCAATAACTCTTATTTTAATTGAGTTTATTGAATTATACATTTTCCCTTCCTGCCTCTCCCCCTACTTTAACCCTCTCTCATGGTCCCCATGCTCACAATTTACTCAAGAGGTCTTATCTTTTCTACTTTCCATGCAGATTAGATTCATGTATGTCTCTCTTGTGGTCCTCATTGTTGTCTAGGTCCTCTGTAATAGAGATTTTTAGGCTGGTTTTCTTTGCTTTATTTTTCAAAAAAACCTATGAATGAGTATATATGATAGTGATCTTTCTGGGTCTTGGTTACCTCATTCAAAATGATGTTTTCTAGCTTGATCCATTTGCCTCCAAATTTCAAGATGTCATTATTTTTCTCTGCTGTGTAGTACTTCGTTGTATAAATGTAACACAATGTCCTTATGTATTTTTCAATAGAGGGGCCTTTAGGTTGTTTACAGGTTCTGAGTATGACAAACAATTCTGCTATGAACATAGCTGAGCACATGTCCTTGTGATACTACTGAGCATGCTTTGGATATTTACCCAGAAGTGGTATTGCTGGATCTTGAGGAAAGTTGTTTCCCAAATTTCTGAAGAAATCTCCATTCAGATATTCAAAGGGGTTGTATCAGCTTGTACTCCCACAGGCAATGCAGAAGTGTTCCCTTTACCCCACAATTTCTCCAGCATAAGTTGTCACCAGTGTTTTTGATCTTGGCCATTTTTACAGGTATAAGCTGGAATCTCAGAGTTGTTTTGATTTGCATTTCTCTGATAACTAAGGATGTTGAGCACTTCCTTAAGTGTCTTTCAGTCATTTTAGATTTCTTTGTTGAGAGTTCTCTGTTTAGTTCTGTAACTCCATTTTTCATTGGGTTATTTCCTCTTTTGATGACCAATTACTGGATTTCTTGTATATTTTGGAGATCAACTCTATGTTTGATGTGGGGTTAGTGAAGATCTTTTCCCATTCTCCAGGCTGCCATTTTGTCTTGTTGACCATGTTCTTTGCGTTATAGAAGATTTTTCAGTTTCAGGGGGTACCATTTATTAATTGTTTCTCTCAGTGTCTCTGCTACTGGGATTATATTTAGGAAGTTGTCTCCTGTGCCAATGCATTCAAGTGTACTTCTTACCTTCTCTTCTATGAGGTTAAGTGTGGCTGGCTTTATGTATAGGTCCTTAATCAATTTAGATTTGAGTTTTGTGCATGGTAATAGAAAGTATCTATTTTCATTTTTCTACATGTTGATATTTAGTTATGCCAGTACCATTTGTTAAATATGTTTTCATTTGAAATTTTTTGCTTCTTTGTCAAAAATCATGTGTTTGTAGGTGTGTGGATTAATATCTGGGTCTCCAATTCAGTTCTGTTGGTCATTTTGTCTGTTTTTATGCCAATACCAGGCTATTTTTAGTACTGTAACTCTGTAGTAGAGTTTAAACTCAGAGATTGTGATGCATCCAAAATTTCTTTTATTCCACAGAATTGTTTTGCCTATCCTGGGTTTTTTGCTTTTCCATATGAAGCTGAATATTGTTCTATTAGGTCTGTGAAGAATTTTGCTTGGATTTTGCTGAGCATTGCATTGAATATGTAGATTGCTTTAGGCAAGATTGCCATTTTTACTATGTTAATTCTACTTACCCAAGAGCATGAAAGATCTTTCCAATTTCTGGTGTCTTCTTCAATTTCTTTCTTCAAATATTTAAAGTTCTTGTCATACAATTCTTCCACTTGTTTGGTGAGAGCTACTCCAAGATATTTTATGCTATTTGTGACTCTTCTGAAGGGTGATATTTCTCTGATTTCTTTCTCAGCTTATTTAACATTTGTGTATAACAGGGCTACTGATTTCTTTGAATTAATCTTGTGTCTTGCTATATTACTGAAAGTGTTTCTGAGTCATAGAAGTTCCTTAGTACAATTTTTGGGGTCACTTTAGGTAAACTATCATATCATCAGCAAATACGGAGAGTTTTACTTCCTCTTTTCTGATTTGTATCCACTTGATCTCCTTTTGGTGTTTTATTGCTCTTGCTAGAATCAAGAACTATATTGAGTAGGTATGGAGAGAGTGGACAACCTTGTCTTGTTCCTGATTTTAGTGAGTTTTCTGTGAGTTTCTCTCCATTTAGTTTGATGTTGGCTCTTGACTTGCTGTATATTGCCTTTATTATGTTTAGGTATGTTCTTTGTATCTCTGCTCTCTCCAAGAACATTATCATGAAAGGATGTTATATTTTGTCAAAAGCTTTTTCAGTATCTAATGAGATGATCATGTGGTTTTTAGTTTTTAGCTTTTTTTTATATGGTGGATTATGTTGACAGATTTTTGTATGTTCAACCATCCCTGCATCTCTGAGACAAAACCGACTTGATGGTTCTAATGTGTTCTTGGATTTAATTTGCCAGTATTTTATTAAATATTTTTGTATCAATGTTCGTGAGTGAGATTGGTTTGCAATTTTTTTCTTAGTAATGTCTTTATGTGGTTTGGGTATCAGGGTAATTGTAGCTTAATGAAAGAGTTTTGCAGTGTTCCTTCTGTCTATTGTGTGGGACAATTTGAGGAGTAATGGTAATAGTTCCTCTTTTGAAATCTTGTAGAATTCTGAGCTGAAACCACCTGGTCCTGAGCTTTATTTATTTATTTGGTGGGAGACATTTTATGACTGTCTCTATTTCTTTAGCAGTTATAGGCATGTTTAATTTGCTTATTTTCTCTTGATTTAGTTTTGGTAACTGATATTTAACCAGTAAGTTTTCCATTTCCTTTTAGTTTTCCAATTTTGTGGAGTACAGGTTTTCAAAATATGACCTGATGATTTCCTGGATTTCTTCTGTGTCTGTTGATATATCCCCCTTTTCATTTCTGATTTTGTTAATTTGGATATCACTCTCCTCTTGTTGGTTACTTTAAATAAAGGTTTTCCTATTTTGTTGATTTTCTCAAAGAACCAACTCTCTGTCTCATTGATTCTTTGTATTGTCTTCTTTGTTTCTATTTTGTTGCTTTCAGCTCTCAATTTGGTGATTTTCTGCCATCTAATTCTCTTGGGTGAGTTTGCTTCTTTTTGTTCTAAAGTTTTCAAATGTTCTGTTAACTCACTAGTGTGAGATTTTTCTATCTTCTTATGTAAGCATTTAGTGCTATGATCTTTCCTTTTTTACCTCTTTTTTTATTTTTTTAAAATTTATTTATTTATTAAAGATTTCTGCCTCTTCCCCGCCACCGCCTCCCATTTCCCTCCCCCTCCCCCAAACAACTCCCCCTCCCTCAGCAGCCCAAAGAGCAGTCAGGGTTCCCTGCCCTGTGGGAAGTCCAAGGACCTCCCACCTCCATCCAGGTCTAGTAAGGTGAGCATCCAAACAGCCTAGGCTCTCACAAAGCCAGTCCATGCAGTAGGATCAAAACCCAATGCCATTTTTCTTGACTTCTCAGCAGCCCTCATTGTCTGCTATGTTCAGTGAGTTCGGTTTTATCCCATGCTTTTTCAGACCCAGTCCAGCTGGCCTTGGTGAGTTCCCGATAGAACATCCCCATGTCTCAGTGTGTGGGTGCACCACTCGCGGTCCTGAGTTACTTGCTCATGCTCTCTCTCCTTCTGCTCCTCATTTGGACCTTGGGATTTCAGCCTGGTGCTCCAATGTGGGTCTCTGTCTCTGTCTCCTTTCATCGCCTGATGAAGGTTAGTATCCAGGAGGATAACAATAGGTTTTTCTTTGGGTTCACCTTGTTATTTAGCTTCTCTAGGATCACGAATTATAGGTTCAATGTCCTTTATTTATGGCTAGAAACCAATTATGAGTGAGTATATCCCATGTTCCTCCTTTTGGGTCTGGCTTACCTCACTCAGGATAGTGTTTTCTATTTCCATTCATTTGCATGCAAAATTCAAGATGTCATTGTCTTTTACCGCTGAGTAATACTCTAATATGTATATATTCCATACTTTCTTCATCCATTCTTCCATTAAAGGGCATCTAGGCTGTTTCCAGGTTCTGGCTATTACAAACAATGCTGCTATGAACATAGTTGAGCATTTACTTTTATTGTATGATAGGACATCTCTTGGGTATATTCCCAAGAGTGGTATTGCTGGGTCCACGGATACGTTGATCCCGAATTTCCTGAGAAACCACCACACTGATTTCCAAAGAGGTTGCACAAGTTTGTATTCCCACCAGCAATGGATGAGTGTACCCATTACTCCACAACCTCTCCAACAGAGGATATCATTGGTGTTTTTGATTTTAACAATTCTGACAGGTGTAAGATGGTATCTTAAAGTTGTCTTGATTTGCATTTCCCTGATGGCTAAAGAAGTTGAGCATGACCTTAAGTGTCTTTTGGCCATTTGAACTTCTTCTGTTGAGAATTCTCTGTTCAGCTCAGTGCCCCATTTTATAATTGGGTTGATTAGCATTTTATAGTCTAGTTTCTTGAGTTCTTTATATATTTTGGAGATCAGACCTTTGTCAGTTGTGGGGTTGGTGAAGATCTTCTCCCAGTCAGTCGGTTGCCTTTCTGTCTTAGTGACAGTGTCCTTTGCTTTACAGAAGCTTCTCAGTTTCAGGAGGTCCCATTTATTCAATGTTGCCCTTAATGTCTGTGCTGCTGGGGTTATACGTAGGAAGTGGTCTCCTGTACCCATGTGTTGTAGAGTACTTCCCACTTTCTCTTCTATCAGGTTCAGTGTGTTCAGACTGATATTGAGGTCTTTAATCCATTTAGGACTTGAGTTTTCTGCATGGTGATAGATATGGATCTGTTTTCATTCTTCTGTAGATTGACATCCAGTTATGCCAGCACAATTTGTTGAAGATGCTCTTTTTCTTCCATTGTATGCTTTTAGCTCCTTATCAAAAATCAGGTGTTCATAGGTTTGTGGGTTAAAGTCCGCATCTTCTATTCGATTCCATTGGTCGACTTCTCTGTTTTATGCCAATACCAAGCTGTTTTCAATACTGTAGCTCTGTAATAGAGTTTGAAGTCAGAGATAGTAATGCTTCCAGACGATCCTTTATTGTATAAGATTGTTTTGGCTATCCTCTGTTTTGTGTTTTTCCATATAAAGTTGATTATTGTCTTCTCAAGGTCTGTGAACAATTTTGATGGGATTTTGATGGGGATTGCATTGAATCTATAGATTGCTTTTGGGAGAATTGCCATTTTTACTAAGTTGATCCTCCCAATCCAAGAACAAGGGAGATCCTTCCATTTTCTGGTGTCCTCTTCAATTTCTTTCTTCAAAGACTTAAAGTTCTTGTCAAATAGATCTTTCACTTCCTTGGTCAGAGTTACCCCAAGATATTTTATGCTATTTGTGGCTATTGTGAAAGGTGATGCTTCTCTGATTTCCCTCTCTGCTTCCTTATCCTTAGTGTATAGCAAGGAAACTGATTATTTGGAGTTGATCTTGTATCCAGCCACATTACTAAAGGTGTTTATCAGCTGTAGGAGTTCATTGATAGAGTTTTTCGGGTTGCTTATGTATACTATCATATCATCTGCAAATAACGAAAGTTTAACTTCTTCATTTCCAATATAAATCCCCTTGATCCCCTTATTTTGTCTTACTGCTATTGCTAGAACTTCAAGCACTATATTAAAAGGTATGGAGAGTGTGGACAGCCTTGTTGTGTTCCTGATTTTAGTGGGATAGCTTTGAGTTTTTCTCCATTTAATTTAATGTTAGCTGTCTTTTTTTTTTCCTCTTAACACTGCTTTCATTGTTTCCCATAAATTTGGTATTAATGTGTGGATATTTTTTATTAAATTTTAGGAAGTCTTTAATTCCTCCCTATATTTCTTCCTTGGCCAATTGATGATTCAGGTGAGCATTGTTTAATTTTCATGTGTTTGTGGGCTTTCTGGAATTAGTGTTGATGTTGAATTTTAGTTTTAAGCCACAGTGATCCAATAAAATACAAGAGGTTATTACATTTTTTTTTTATCTGTTGAGGTTTGTTTTCCAACAACAGCTCTTTAGAAACCTTTCTTACTGTTAAGCAGTGATACAAGTTTGTTCTTTTTAGAACATTTTATTTCTATTGAATCATTTTAATGTTTTCAAATTTTATTTATCTTCGACTTCCTCACTGAAAATAGTTTTCTTGAACATGGATTGCAAACGTTTTGTTGAATATACAGTCATAAATTTTCAAATTGAATATGGTACGTAAATGTTATCCAATATATAATCTGATTCTTATATCTTTAAAAATATTGAAACAATCAGATTAAAGGTATTTTCTTCTATCAACATTAACTAATATGATTTCCATTAAATCAAAGCATTTGTCTCATACTCATACTAGGCCCTTATGACCTTGTAATTAAAGTATCTGTTTTGAATACTATATATGTAATGTCTTTCACAATTGTTTATTATACCTACCAGTGTTTTGGTTTATAAATGTTCAATGCTTTTTTCACTATTTTTTTATTTCTTTCATTGATATCAATGTATAAAATATTTAATATACAAAATACTTAATCTTTCCTTAAATATATACACTGGATATTTTCTTTTGTTAGTCTCTCATAATTAGCTCCCAATTCAATATTTCAGAAAATAATTCCAAAGACTTGATCAATACTAACTAATACATTCATTTTCTTTAAAATATTTTGACTTTCTATACTGTGTTACTCAACTGGGATTAATGTTACTGAAAGTTTTAGCCATATATATTTATATCCTAAGTATTTTATTTATGGAATAGTTATTTTATTATATATTAATTAGTAATATCCTATTCCTATAAATTTAATGCAGATATATGTGCAGACATGTAGTTGTCGCACTGGTAGTTATAACAATGGTGATATGAATTGACTCTATAGTAATGAAATCAATTCTGACTGACCGGTAAACCACTTACAATCAGTGAATGTTTGACCATGTTTCCTAAACTTTTTTTTTACCTTATTTTCCTGTGAAACAACAACAAAAGAATAGCAAGAGAATTAGATCATAATACATGTGGGCTAACATACACACACATGCATGCACACACACACATACCAAAGCTAATTACTATTTTCTTGTTTTCACCAATTCGACAGATATCTCTTCCTCAAAAAAGAAAAAGTGGCTTCTGCGTCATAGACGGGAGCCAGGAAATTAATTGCAGTTTTTCACTCTTTTGAGAATAGCTGTGGTTTCTAGGATCTGATTTCACATATGATTTCTCTTTGCTACTGAAAATATATAGTTAATTCCCTCCTCAAAATGTCATCCAGTGTAAAACAGCTCCCATCATATAGCTCATATCTCAAGCTTCAATATTTATATATTCTAGGATGAGCAGTGAAAATGCATCAGATTTTGTGCTCAGATAGTTGTAAAGTTAGTTAAAATAAGACATTAATAAAATTAACTTTGAGGCCCTATTGAATCCTCGGTAGAGTTCTTTTTTTTTCCAATTCCTCATTTGTACTGTTTAATATGACTCATCAGGTATTATGCAATTATCTCAAATTTTCATAATCTTAAAATTGGCCAAAATTTGAAGAATGTGAATGGTAGTTCCACAGATTTTTACTCAGGGAACAACAATGACATCTCAAATTTAAAATAGAAAATGGTAAAGATAATGAATGATGTTTCCTGTCCCGAATTTTTAGTTTAAAAGATCATAATTAGAAGAGTATTTTGCAAAGACTTGCAGAAAACTGGGTTTTAGTATTTAATTTATGAGACTGTCTTCTGTTGGAAATTCATGAGTGCATCAGCATTACAGCAACAGTTAAAATAATTACATATCAAATCTTTATGGCTAGTTTTTCCATAGCATCATAGTACCAGCCTCATGCCTAGAAAACAAACAAAGATGCAAACAATCAAATAACAACAAAAAATAAACTAGATTATAAATCCAGGAAAGTATTGTTATCTCAAAAATACCCTGGATATCCTTTCATTTTCCCGAAGCATGCCCCTGGCCATCTTAAATAAACTGAAGTAATTGTTCTTGGGCTCACCTAGATAAGCTGGCAATGATCTACTGAAGGTCCAACTGATTCTCTATGGGCTACAGAAACTGTGCTTTTTTTCATTGAGGCTTGATTTATTGGTTCCTATATAGATGTTGATAATATCTGATGGTATTCCCGTGGTTGTATGTTAAGTTTCCTCAGTAGAACCACCTTCAAAGAATCAAGGCAAATGTGTTCTTTTGGCTACTTCAAGAAGAGAGAATATAAACAATGATCGAGATCTAGTGATTGTTCATACTATAGAACATATCTGATATTTTGTTGCACAACACACAAACTTCCATTTGAAACCTGAGATATTATTTGTGTGTAAAGTGTGGTAAAAGGAGAAATTAGAGAGGTAGGACAATTAGTATGTTTGTATTTCAGGCTTAATTATAGTCTCTTTACAACTATATATATATATCCCATCACATGGATATTAATAATTTACTGGTCCATAGTTTGGCTAATATGCTATTTAAATTAGTTAAATAATTAATATGAAATTATTGGATGGCTATATATTATATTTCAGTAACATTCTGCTAATGCTTTATTTTTTTAGTATGTAACCATTTAATGGGTAGAGAATGACAATTACTACACTAGTTTAGACTAAAGAAGTACATATAAATTTAGTCATTTCTTCAAACATTTGATGACTTGAACTTTTTTGGTAAAGTGTTATTGTTTGCCAGACAATTTTACTCACAAATACAATTTATTTTGCATATTGGCTTGTAGAAATTCTTTGTAATACAAACCATTACAGATTATTGTTTTTACTTCTTTCACTAGCCTGTGAATTTTGTGAGGAACTGATAATCATAATATCTATTTTTTATCTAATATATTTCTTATTTGATGGGTGGTCATTGGTCTTCCAGTGTTGATGTCAAATTATGCCTTTTAGAGTCTTATAATAGTATATGGACTAATCACCTAAGTATTTATAGGAATGAAATGCCGTAACAAATACTTTCACCATGAATTTCAGGTTATAGTTGAAGTACTTATGAAATAATTATTTCCTGAGAAAAACTAAACTCTCTACCACTTAATTAAAATATTATGTATGGATATAACCGCTAGTATGTAACAGTTATCTGTTTGGTCTTGACACAAACAATAATTTTGCTGACAAAGGAGCCCTACACTGTTGACTTGTACCTACATAAGTAGTGATTTCTAATGTTTCAGCTCTTTTATAGTATAAAAGTTTAATGACATTTTTTATGCTTTCCAAAGTATATCTTTGGGGACCTTAATTGTAATTGAATTACATTTTTATATTCATTTCACAAATTAAAATTTAATGGTTTTATTTTTTTTCTCTTTTTTTATTCCTTTTTAATTAAAATTTCCAACTGCTCCCCGTTTCCCATTTCCCTCCCCTCCTCCCACACATTGCCCCTCCCCCCACTCCCCTCCCCCATCCCCACTCCTCTTCTCCTCCCCCCAGTCCATTCCCCCTCCCTCTCGATACTGAAGAGCAGTCCAAATTCCCTGCCCTACAGGAAGACCAAGGTCCTCCCACTTCCATCCAGGCCCAGGAAGGTGAGCATCAAAACAGGCTAAGCTCCCACAAAGCCAGTTCATGTATTAGGATCGAAACCTAGTGCCATTGTCCTTGGCTTCTCATCAGCCTTCATTGTCCGCCATGTTCAGAGAGTCCAGTTTCAACCAGATGCCCAGGGCAATGTCTCCAGTTAGTTCATTGGGGCACCTGAGGATAGGGAACCTGAAATGAATCTATCCTATAATCATACTGATGAATATCTTGCATATCGCCATAGAACCTTCATCTAGCGATGGATGGAGATAGAGACAGAGACCCACACTGGAGCACCGGACTGAGCTCCCAAGGTTATAATGAGGAGCAGAAGGAGAGAGAACATGAACAAGGAAGTCAGGACCATGAGGGGTGCACCCAACCACTGAGACATTGGGGCCGATCTATTGGGAGCTCACCAAGGCCAGCTGGACTGCTACTGAAAAAACATGGGATAAAACCGGACTCTCTGAATGTGGCGGACAATGAGAGCTGATGAGAGGCCAAGGAGAATGGCACGGGAACTTTCATCTGGAGATGGATCGAGAGAGAGACAGAGACCCAATTTGGAGCAACGGTCTGAGCTCTTAAAGTCCAAATGAGGAGCAGAAGGAGGGAGAACATGAGCAAGGAAATCAGGACCACAAGGCGTGCACCCACCCACTGTGACAGTGGAACTGATCTATTGGGAGCTCTCCAAGGCCAGCTGGACTGGGACTGAATTTAATGGTTTTAAATGTATTAGAAAACCACAGGCATTTGATATACTTGTTTTATTGTAGATAAAAAATGAACTAAGAGTCTAGTTATTTATCAATCTAACTACTTATGCTTTAAACTGGATAAATTCCACGAAGTATATTTAAAGTAAAATTATATAGCATTTTTAACATTTAGAAACATAAAACAATACTCTATAATTTATAAATTACTTTATATTATATTGTTTTACTTAGTGAAAAACCTATGAATCAACCAAAATAAGGGCTTGCCTTAGTGTAAGACAAGATCCAAGAGTAGTAAAGAGTTTCAGTAATGTTAGATACATATCCTTGGTGTAGGAGATCTTTTGTTCATGTGTCACTTTCATTGGTTAATGAATAAAGAAACTGCTTTGGGCCTAATAGGGTAAAACTTAGGTAGGCTGAGAAGACAGAGCTGAATGCTGCAAGAAGGGTAGATGTCATGGATCTTCTGCCTGAGATGGACGCTGGTTAGAATCTTGCTGATAAGCCACATTAAGATGTAAGAATTAGCCAATAAGAAACTAGAGATAATGAGCCAAGCAGTGTTAATGAATACAGTTTCTGTGGTTATTTTGGGTGTAGGCTAGCTGGGCATCTGAGACAAACAAGGGGCCCCTCTCTCCTTACAACATATCCTAGTTTTAAAATATATTTGAATCATATCATAAGCAAACATAAACATTAGCTCATTATTTTTGAGGGTAAATAATATGTCATTTCTGTCAATTGTGAAGTAAGTTTGAAATACCTTATACTTCATAAATTTATTTTTTAATTTAATTTTACTAGAAACTTATACATGAAATTTGGGCACTGGTGGCACATGCCTTTAATTCCAGCACTCAAAAGGCATAGATAGGCTGATTGTTGTGAGTTCAATGTCATCATGGTCTACAAGAGCTAGTTTCAGGACAGCTAGTTTCTCTTACATGGAGAAATAGTGTTTTGAAAAGCCCCCAAAAATAAAGCAATCAAAACATACATGAGCATGATATCACATCATTTTCATGTTTCCTCCACTTCTATCTCCTCCTTTGTACTTACTCCTCCCTTCCACATTCATGCCTTTTTAATTAATTATTAATTAATAAATAGTAATTATTTAATTTTATAAACAAGGAGGAGGATAGAAAGAAAAAAGTAAGAAAAGAAGGAAAGAAGGGAGAGGGAGGAAGGATGGAAGAAAAGAAAGAAATGAAAAGAGAAATAAAAAAAGAAAGAAATGAAGAAAGAAAAAGAAGAGGAAGAAAGAAGAGTACAAATAAGAACAAGAAAGGTAAGTGCTATGAAATGAAGAACCTTTTCTCTTTGGTTCTATTGACCTCACCAGGTGCACATAATTTACTGATTTACTTAATGAATGAAGCAAAATGGAATATATTCATAAGTGAAGTAAGTTTTCTCTGAAGCTTAATATATTCTTTTTCAGATTGCAAACACCAGGGATGACTTTTCTACCACTCTTAACTATAAAAACTGTGTGTTTTGTTTAAGACATTATATAAGAACAAACAATTATTAGGAACCATTTGAGAATCTATCCATAACTTGCCAAATTCTTACATTGATCTACAAAATTTTAAATATAAAAATACAAATACAGGAATAATATCAATGTAAGGCATAGTGGCACATGACTTTAATCTCAGTATTCAGGAGGAAGATGGAGCCATATCTTTATGAGATCAAGGCTAGACAGATCTAAAGAGTGAGTAAAAGAAGAATAATAATTTATCAAAATGAATTTTTTTCTCAGAGAACACAACATAGGAAGCAGATACATTAGAATTCCTTGTGGCTTTTCATGCTGTGGAAATATGGAGAGATAATAAATCTTTCATTTAGTCAAAGATATCTAAATGGCAGTTAATTGTATCATGAAGATTTTTCATTATATAGGACTTTTAGAACTAAAGAGGAATAAGTAGAAAATATAGAACATCAGACTTGAGGAAGATACAATGTAGTGACTATGGCTGTTATGACTAATAAAAGTTGTAATTACATGTGAGGCAAATTTATTTCAAAACTGTGAGTAATAACCAACATTAATTTGAAGTAGAAAATGTTTTCCTTTTTTTCTGAAATGACTAGAAAATTAAATCAATATTTAGTTGAGTGGTCTGATAATGATAAAATGTAGTTGTTATAAGATAATTTGTGTACCAAATATTGTATCAAATAACTTTTCTCAATTTGTCTTATGTTAAATAGTCATCTCAGTTACCCTATGAGACTAATAATATTATCACTGCAAAATTTACAGCTGAGGATAGTGAGACATTAAAGTGTTCAATTGCTAATCAAATACAAGTCTCCAAAATTTGTACACTCTTACTCTCTACATTCTCTATAGTACATTCATGGGACTCAAGCTAATCACACTAGGAAAATACTGTGGATTATAATAACAATTTGTTGGAAATATGTAAGCAGTGATATTGAATTAAAAGCATCTTCTCCTAAACCAAGTTGGAAGGAAGTCATCAGTAATTAAAGACTAATTCCCTTAAAAGTCAATCAGAGACCACCAAGAGGACCAGGTGTGTTTAACATTTTTTAAGTTAATGACAATAACTGAAAACAGACCCATATGGGGATTTTAAAAGGCACTTCTCACTCAATATTGCTAACTGAACCACAAATCGCACTCAGTTTTACTCAGGCAAGCACTTGATATGTGCTCAAACTTCACCAAAACAAGCTGGTGAATCATAAGAGGAAATGGAGCATGATTAATATGGATCAGAGGTAAATTGGATGAAATGTGTCCACCACTACATTTTTTATTATTATTTAATTTAACTTAATTTAATTATTTTTTTAAATAAAACAACCTATCTTTTTTCATTGAACATACAAATCCCAGTTCTCTCTCCTTCGCCTCCTCCCATCCCCTCCACGTCCCACTACCCTTCCATTCCTCAGAGAGGGTAAGGCACATTGCTTTGGGGAAGGTCCAATGCCCTCTCTGAGCAAAGTTTCCATCCAAAGAGCATAGATTCCCTAAAATTCAGTACAAGTAGGGATAAATCCTGGTGTCACTGCCAGTAGCCTCACAGTCTGCCCTAGCCACACAACTGTCACCCACTTTCAGAGGAACTAGTTTGGACCTATGCTGGTTCCTTCCTTGTCCAGCTGAAGTTGGTGAACTCCCATTAGCTCATGTAGACTGTTTTAGTGGGTGTGCCATCATGGTCTTGACCATTTTGTTCACATTATCACTCATCCCACTGTTCAACTGGACCTTGGGAGCTCAGCCCAGTGATCCACTGTGGGTGTCTGCCTGTTTCTATCAATTGCTGGATGAAGGTTCTATGGTGACATTTAAATCATAATGAATATTTTAAGATATTCATCAATCTGACTACAGGGCAATGATATTTCGGGCACCCTTTACTCTATTGTTAATGATGTAGCACTACATTTCCAAAGGTTTAGTTGTGAGGACAGAGAGATTCTTTTATAGAAAATGAAGTTATGCCCTTGTCACCTAACTTTGTATGACAATTTAAAAGCAATAATCAGAAATGTTAGTTTGAATGACAGAAACTACACAAATTGCAGGGTTCACCATCTTGAAATGTGTGGAATCTTTACAAGTGTCAAAACTAAATAGTCAATTGAGTTTTGTACAAAGTTCTTTATAAAAAAATAAATAAGGAGATCTCAGTGTTCTCAATAGCATTAACTTACAATGTTTCCCAGACAAACTGAACAGAAATCAACTTACTCATTTTTCTTCACGAATGCATTTGTAAAATGTAAATAGTGATTGAGAAATGTCACTCTTTATAAAAATACAAAGGAAAAGAATGCTTACCTTCACCTGATCTTCAATGTGATTTAATGTCTTTAAAAAGTAGTAATGATAATAATCTAAACATGTGTATATAAAATTTTATTAATAAGCTTCACTCTTTATTTTATAAGTAAAGGTATATTGTTTAAACAGTAATCATCTAGTATACACAGCTGTAAAAGTAAGAGTTTAACATTTGTTTCCAGTGTTCAGACCACCACTAAAGATAATAAATCATAGTCCACTTATATTTTTATTCACTTAATGAATAATTTTGAATATCCTACTATAATTGGGGATGTGCCATTAGGAAAAATAACATAAAAACTTTTCCTAGACAACACAAGAATTGTCTTTTAGGAAAATCATATCTTGTCTTTATTAGTAAGCCCTGTTTCCATACTGGCTTCCTCAGAACACTTTTATGAATACACACATATCAAGATTGATTAGTCATAATCAACATTTATTAGGTAAAAATACAGATAGTAAATACTTTCTGTTGTGACAGCCCTATGCTTTCTGATAAAATGAAATCACTAAAAGTACAGTTATTGGGCATAATGATCTGTCTTAAAATATATATCTTCAGAGCTGTAGCTTTAAAGACCAAATTATATCTTTTGTATAAGTGATAAAAACAAAGAAAAAGTCATTATGAGTCTATATCATCAATAATAAAGTCTTAAAAATAATATCTTGCAAAACCAATTCTATGGGAGAAGTGAGGCACATAAACCAGGTCCCATATATAACTACAACTCTACTGTTGTATTTAATTGCTAAAAGTTATCTGTAATCTTCTACTGAGGAAAAAAAAACAAATAATTAAAATAAAAATCATATCCAGTATGCTAAGCATTCCAGGATATACCATTAGTCATTCTAAAGAAACACTTTGTTATTACCACGCACCTTGAGTAAAAAATGTAATTTTATATGTAGTTAAATGTTCTTATATAAGATTTTCAAATACCATCTGGCTACTAAAGGCAAAATTCTGGTGTCATAGACAGTACCACTTATTGGAACAAAGTAATAATCATCAAATTTGTTAAAATTGATAGATTAAATATTGATTGAAATTTCAAAATGGAGTGTTCAGGCTAATAAATCTGTAGGTATTGACCAACTCAGGCATAACTAAACTGAAACAATGAGATACTAATATCTTATGACTTGTTATTATAAAAAAGTGCACCAAAACAT
Organism: Chionomys nivalis; assembly: GCF_950005125.1. Classification (NCBI taxonomy): domain Eukaryota; kingdom Metazoa; phylum Chordata; class Mammalia; order Rodentia; family Cricetidae; genus Chionomys; species Chionomys nivalis. The sequence continues at coordinate 11,402,033 of NC_080112.1, read as the reverse complement.
AACTGAAATATTCTTATCCCAAATTCTTCACTATCTATTCCAAACTATTCAAATCCATAGTGAATATCAAAGAGTGATTGTTCAGTAAAATTGGGTATGTGAGACTTTCCATAGAACAAAGTAGTAATTTTGTTTCCTAAATATATTGAAAAATGGACATTGTGGATTATTTAAAAATTGAGGTTTAAAGAAGAGTCTGCTACTTTAAAGCAACATTGGAGACAACCAGAAAATTATACATAGTACCTGAGTATTAGAAGACATCAAATAGTTACTGCTTTTGAAATGTGACCATGATTCAGTGAGTGTGCTTTGAAACATCCTCATAAGTTAGTGATACATAAAGAAGTATTAATTAGTTAAAACTATGAATAATTGAGTTAATTTAAAATGTTCCGGCAAGAAAGGAATCAATGAAATCAGAGGTAATTAAACTTTATATATATATATAAATTCTGTAAACTGTATATACAGAAACATACACAAATATATGTATATATAAACATGTATATACCTATATATCCATATTTGTGTATATTCAATAGTTTTCATAACAAAATGATAAAAGATTCTACTGTACAGACTAAGAAGTATGTTACATTTAACACAGTAAATCAATGTAACAAATTAATTTAGAATTACATGAGATTATGTGCATTATACATATGCAACCAAATATGCTAATTTTTTTGAAATTACATAATACTTTGGCTCATTTTACCATTATTAATTATTAGTAAATAATAAAGTATTTAACATCATTAAGCTATTTTCTGCCTCTTCAGAAAATTCATTTCAATCTGTGGATAGACATTATGATAATCAAATTAGCAATTATCTGTTCCAATTTCAAATATTAATATCATATAAAGACAAAGAGATGTTTGATTATCAAGAAGTGATAGACAGGTCAATGAATTTAAGAGAGTGTTCATACAGACATAAGTCAGCCACACATTCATTACTAAAATATGTAAAAAATGTTAATTGTGTTTGTAGATAGTGACAACTTACAAAGAATATAGTGAGAATATAGAGCCCATAGTAAGAGAGACAATATGCAATAGATGATGAGACTATACATCAAATTCCAAAATAGTATTTCTTCACAGAATGATATTTACTTAAAATAAGAATATAGAAATATTTTTATTTTATTTGGTTTCCTTTTACATTCTATATTTTCGTTTATACAGATATTATTATTGAAATCAAGACTAAAAGACACAGTATATGTATTGTATGACATTTTTGCAGTATAGTTAGAATCAAACCTGAATTGTTATATATATGAAAGAGTAAAGGTGATCAACATCAGAAAATTATCATGATCACAGGCAACTTATGGAAGGAGTTGATTTGGACTTACAGTTCCATATGGGGAGTATATAAAGATGATGCATGGCAGAAATTAACTTTAGTAGGAATCTGGATCATCACCTTGGGAAGAATAGAGTGTAACTAAAAGTGGGGCAAGGATATAAACTCTCAAAGTCCGTCCTCCCAGTCTATTCCTTCAGATAGGTCATACCTCCTTATGATTCCATATTACGACAAATAACATGAGTAACAGAGGACCAAGTGTTCAAATATCTGAGTCTATGACAAAAAATTTATTTGAACCACCACACTCATCTTTTTAAAGGAATATTTATGGACTAAGTTTATTCAACTATAGTCTATTGATGTGGGATTTCCCTCTGTATGCTGTGATTACCATTGATTAATAAAGAAACTGCTTTGGACCTATATAGCAGGGCAGAAGAGAGATAGGGAGGGAAAACTAAACTGAATGCTAGGAAAAAGAAGGCAGAGTCAGGGAGATGCCATGTAGCTGCCACCAGGAACAGACAAGCTGGAAACTTGCCAGTAAGCCACTGCCAGATTAATAAAAATGGGTTAAATGAAGATGTAAGAGGTATTATATAAGAAACTAGAGCTAATGGGCCAAGCAGTGATTTAATTAATACAGTTTCTATGTGATTATTTCTGTTCTGGGCATCTGGGAACAAACAAGTGATCCCCTATAGTCTATCAGTGCAGCAATAATGAAGAATAATTTTGGTTGTGATCATATTCTAAACCAAATAATGTGCAAAGCACATGAAAGTGTGGACATTAACCTGTTTTTAATTATAAAACCCTTATTAACTAAATGACTATGTATTATATATTTATTTGGGAATTTGTTGAAAGAAAAATTGGGCAAAATTTTACTCAGTCTATTAAAGTATGTCTTGCAAATATGTAGATAGCAGGGTTATAGACATATTAAATAATCCTGATAAGAATCATTTGGCCAAGAGTTTTTAGTCACTCATACCTGACTCTAAAATGTTGTGATCGGTCCATACAAAATCACCCAAAATATCGAGATTATTTGTTAGTAAAATTATTATAGCTATATAGGTATTGCGGGAATCAACTTATCTATAATGCGATCAGTAAACATTATAAAATACCAATTATGTTTAACAAACTGCAATGTGTCACAGAGGTATATGAAGATAGAGATTGAGGACAATGTATTAGTAGCCATAAACAGAAAAGAAACAACAAAATAATATAGAAACAAAAGTTCTGTAGCAGGAGATACTGTAGATATGCTAAATTTTTATAATGCAAATTTGAGAAGTTTTAAGACTTAACTCCAGAGAAGTAAAAAGTTACTGATGGACACAAGAACTACTGAAGTATAGGGAAGAACTGTTAAGAAAGAAACAGTTGGAGAAGGTCATGAAGGTTGAAAATGACAAATAGTGTATAAGATAACATAGACAAATTTTGCTTTCTTTTGGTCTATTTTCCTTACATAAAAGAGTGCTTATATTAATTAGTTCCATAGACACTTACCTGAAGACACTTAATCTTCTTATCTGAAAATGAGCTCTTAAACTCGATTCCTAAATATTAAACTTCAAGACACTTAGTTGCTGACACAGCAAGTCTTTACCCAATACAGTCTCATCTTCTTTGGCAGAAATTTTGGCAAATGGCTTATGTTCCCACCTCAAACATATCCTCCATGAATTATGTCTAAAACCATGAAAATTTAGAGTCCATAAAAAAAAGGAAAGCAAAGCAATGTTAACATCCCCAAATGTGCAAAACAAGATGAGTTGCAAGGTAGTCTACAGAAAGGAAAAGGAATTCAGAAGACATACAGAGAGCAAAGAAAGGAAAGAAAGTACCTGGCTTTCAAAGATATTTCAAAAATTGCTTGAATAAAAATGTTATCTTTGTTTAGACAGCTGATGGGAAAGCTCAGCCAATCACATCTGGCTAGGGTATGGCTGCCTGGAGCCAGTTAGATAAACAGGGGAGATAGGTGCTTGGGCTCTCTGCCTGACCCATTGGGGAATCAAACCCTGGTCTCTCATGTGATAGGCAGGGATACTCACGACAGCTATAAAATTAACATAGTTATTGGTAACAAAAGTCATATATAATAAAACTGGTACTTTAAAGTTATTTTTTTAATTTTCTGTTCTCCAATGCTATAATTTATTGCTATTTCTTAAACAATATGTACATAACGCTGATCAGATATTGTTAGAATATATATCCTATGATGACAGGGTTTCCTATTTTTTTCCTAGATAGATGATATGTTTAAGTAATTGTGTAGTGAGCAATGTACTTCCCAATGTTCATGGAGTCATATAGTAAATAGAAAAGCATCCCTGAATATTAATGCTATCAAAAGGAAATAGGAAGTCACACTGAGCTATCAATATAACCAATGCATGGTTAAAAGAAATTTTCAAATGATTCTTATTGATTTTGAGATCAATCAAGTAGAAAAATTCTTAGAATTTTCTGTAAAAGCCAGTTTGAAATGGCACTTCACCACATTATCCACAAATCTCTCAGCAAGCTCCTTGTCAAGTAAATGCTTAAGTCACTCAGTTTTCTTTCATTTTATATATATATATCCAGTATTACAGGATGATGGTGGAAGGTAAAACACAGTATAAATAAAACTCTGTTAGGATCTTTGTTTATTTGTTTATACCCAGAAAATGTACATTTAGAATGTTTGGGTCAGTTTTGTCAATTTGACACATATATACATATATATATATATATATATATATATATATATATATATATATATATATATATATATCTTACAACAGATTTCTACATGTTCGTCCATGTTAATAGAACTAGATTTTTCTTCAAATTCTCTTGATTGACTACTATTTAATTTCAGATTTTAGCTTGTTTATCACCCTTTCTGATATATTCCCCTTGACATAATCAATAGATAGATTGTAGCATGTGTTCATATGAATTCTTTAAAAAAATGGCAACAGTATTATCTAAATGACCTGTGTAAAAAAGAACTTGGTAGGCTTTTATATTCTGAAGTACCATTAGAAAACATATCCAACTCAAAGTGGTTGCTAAGTGATATTATTTGAATAAATGAAACAGCAAATGTGTCAACACACTTAATATAGTTATGTCCAATATTACAGGATGATGGTGGAAGGTAAAACAGTATAAATAAAACTCTGTTAGGATCTTTGTTTATTTGTTTATACCCAGAAAATGTGCATTTCGAATGTTTGGATCAGTTTTGTCAATTTGACACCAACATAGACATAACTAGGAAGAGGGAATCTCAGTTGAGAAATTAGCAGATAAACCTGTAGATAGGTGTGTGGGACATATTCTTGATTAATGACTGATGTGGGTGGGGGCAGCCTACTAGTTTAGTGTTATCATTGGGCTTGCAGTCCTGAATTGTATAAGAAAATAGTTTTATAAAGCTATAGAAAACAAACAAATTAGTTAATGGCACTTCTTTACTGTCTGGTTCAATTCCTGCCTCTAGATCTCTGTCTTGAGATCTTACTCTGGCTTCCCCTGTGATGGTATAAAACTGTAAGATGAAATGCATCCTTTTTCTCCAAGTTGCTTATATTATTTGTGTTTGCAACATCAGTAGAAAGAAAACAAGAATGTGGAAACACATATTTTATTGTACAATATGCCCTATTGTATACCTCTATGTCGATTTTCATCATTTTTTACCGCATCTGTTTTTGGTCAGACTAAACTGTATGGATTATACATATAAGGACTTTAGTCTTCTCTGTTCCAGTTACGTTTGGTCAATGAGTAGCCCTGGGATGAGAGTAGAAGTATAAAATGAGACATTTAGGGACAAGTTTTTCCATGTTCTCTCATTTTGTGGACACTTTTAACCTGCTGCATTCCTCTACTTAAGAAATGTCCATAGAGGAACGTAATATATGTAATTCACTCTCCTTCAGATCCTGATAGTTTTTTCTCACTGTTTTGACAGCTACATTTAGGTTCTTGTGTTATCCCTTATGATTAGCAAATGCTAAGGTTTAAAATCATCTTTCCACAACCTACATTTAAAACTAAGTATTTTGTAGGATTAAAGGAGGAGTTGAGAGGCAATTAAGTCAAGAGTGTTCTGCCCTTATAAAAAAGATTATGAAAGAAGGTTGAAGAGAGATGCCTTGTTCTTTAAAAAAGTCTCCAGATAGTAACAATACAATGGCATTTAAAAATAAGCTTTTTTAGACTCTGCACATACCAATATCATAATATTGAGCTTTCTAGTCTCCAGAGCTTTAAGTAGTAAAGTTTTGCTTTTTATAAATTGTCCAGCCTAAGATATTTTTATTGAAATAGTGAATATAGATTGGGAGACATTTCATGACCCTGTTATTTTTTCAGATGCTGCTTTACAAATCAATCATTTCTTCATCCTAATTTTGATGGAAAATCATATTGTATAGGGGATTATATTGAGCAATGCAAAGAAAAAAAAGGCTGAGCTCAAATCATTTTGTGGGTAGGCGATTTGAGTGGAAGAATTCCCAGACAGAACACAAAAATTAATAAAATTTAAAGTGCAATAACATAAAGAATTGTGGTATCACTGAAAGAGTCAGAGACCCCAAATTGAGTCCAGTTTAAAGAAAATGTAATAGTAAGTAGAAGAGTACATTGAGTACTTAGAGAAGAAATTATGGTTTACTGTGAATAATGGGCAACTTAGTGATTTCAAATGACATCAATTGCATAGCTCATTAAGTTTAAATGCATTAGCTCAAAATTATAGTGGCTGGAAATCTAAGCTTAGGCACCAGTGTCAACACAGTCAGTAGTTTGTTTTTCATATGCTACATTTTTCCTATGGTGGTGGGATATGGAAAGTGAAGAGGAAAGAAAAAAAGAAAGCAAGATGAAGATAGAGATAAAGTGTGGTTGCAGAGTCATCAACATTATTGAATCAGAACTCCACTCTTAAGATGTCATCTAATTCTTACCCAAACGTCCCATTTCCAAACTTTCACATTAAGGATTAAGGGTTTGTGTGTGAATTTTTCAGTAAGAACAATTGATGGAGGTGGGTCATCTTTCTATCTGTTGTTTCATTGGTTAATTAATAAAGAAACTGCCTAGGCCCATTTGATAGGCCAACCCTTAGGTGGGTGGAGTAAATAGAACAGAATGCTGAGAGAAAGAAGCTGAGTCAGGCAGTCGCCATGATTCTCCCACTCCAGACAGATGCAGGTTAAGATCTTTCCTGGTAAGCCAGCTCATGGTGCTACACAGAATATTATTTTTGTGTTCAGTTTCTGTCTGGAAAAAGTGTACAGTTGTCAGAGAGTGGTGTTTAAATCTCCTACTATTAATGAGTAGGATTTGAGGTGTGATTTGAGCTTTAGACATGTTTCTTTTACAAATATGGATGTCCTTGACTTTGGGGCATACATATTTAGAACGAAGACAACATCCTGGTAGACTTTTCCTTTAAAAAGTATAAAATGTCCTTCTCCAACTCTTTTGATTAATTTTAGTTTGAAGTTTGTTTCATTAGATATTAGGATAGCTATAGCCGCTTAATGGATAGGTCGATTTTATTGGAAAACTTTTTCCAAACATTTATTCTGAGGTAAATACTGTCTGTGAAATTTAGGTATGTGTGTATACAGCAGAAATATGGGTACTGTTTGTTAATCCATTCTGTTAGCCTATGTTTTTATTGGCAAGTAAAACAAAATCTGATATTGAAAGATATTAATGACCACTGATTGTTTTTTCCTGTTATGCTGTTGCTGTTTTTGCTGGTGGTTTTGTATGTGTGTGTGTGTGTGTGTGTATTTGTGTATGCATTTATTTCCTTTGGATTTTACAGATGTGAGATTATCTATTGCCTGTATTTATGTGGATATAATAGATTCTTGGTTTGAAGTTTTTCTTCTAGTACCTTCTTTCAGACTGGATTTTTTGATAGGTGTTGTATAAGTTTGAAAGTGTGAAGAAATATCTTCTTTTCTCCATCCATAGTGATTAAATATTTCCTTGATATAGTAGCCTGGATTGATATCTGTTGTCCTTTAGAGTCTGTATCATGCCTGTTCAGACCCTTCTGGATTTTAGAGTCTCTGTTTAAAAGTCAGGTATAATTCTAATAGGTCTGCCTTTATATGTTACTTGGCGTTTTTCATTGCAGCTTGTAATATTCTTTCTTTGTTCTGCATATTTCATGTTTTGATGATTATTTGACTTGGGGACTTTATTTTATGATCCAATCTTATTGAAGGGAGCATGGTGCCCCTTTGTTCCATCCTGCTCAGCTAACTTACACATGAAATAATCACACAGAAACTGTATTCATTTAAACACTGCCTGACCCATTATTTCTAGCCTCTTATTGGCTAACTCTCACATATTAGTTTAACCCATCTCCATTAATGTGTTTTGCCACTTGACTGTGGCTTACCAGCATGAGTCTAACCAGTGTCCATCTCAGGCAGGAGAACCATGTCATCTTCCACACTTCCCTTCTTCCCAGAAATCTGTTATGTCTTCCCTGCCTACCTGAGTTCTGCCCTATCAACTAGGCCAAGGCAGTTTCTTTAATAACCAATTAAACCAACACAAATACAGAAGGACCTCCTACACCACAAGCTTCTTGTACATATTTAGGCATGTCCTTCTTTCGGTTATAGAAATTCATTTCTATGATTTTGTTAAATACATATTCTGGGCCTTTGAGCTGGTATTCCTCACCTTCTTCTCTTCCTATTGTACTTAGGTTTGGTATTTTAGGGGTTATCCTGGATATTTTGGGTTAGGAGTTTTTTAGCTCTAAATTTTTTGACTAATGTATCTATTTCTTCTTTTTTATCTTATATACATGAGATTCTATCTTCCATCTCTTGAATTCTATTGGTGGTGTTTCATCTGTCGTTCTTGTTAACTTATTCAGATTTTTTCCATTTCATGATTTCCCTCAGTTTGCATTGTCTTTATTGCTTCTATTTCCATTTTGTGGTTTTGAATAGCATATTTTAGCTGCCTGTTTGTTTTTCATGGCTTTCCTGGTACTCTTTAAGGGATTTGTTGATTTCCTCCATTTTTTTTGTTAGTCTTTTCCTTTATTTCTTTAAGGCATTTTTTTTCACTTTCTCTTTAAGGACCTCTATAATTATCATGATTGTTGTTTTAAGATTATTTCCAGTTTCTTCAGCTGTATTGAATTGGCTGGGCTCTGGTGGTGTCATGTTGAATTCACTTATAAAAAGAGAATATGTAGAGGATATTTTCAAACAAATAATAAATGTAGTGGGGTTGAGTTAATAAGAGAAATTACAGAAGTTCCAAAAGGAGTTTAAGTGCAAAGAAGCTTCACCATAAAGTGACAAACAACATAATGCTTTATGGTGAAAGGGAGACTATTCTAACAATAGAGGGAAAAAAACATGTTTAAGTGGTAGCCAGGAGTCTCTGGAGATAGAGCATCCATCCCAACCAAATTGGCTGGGAATATTCCAAACATCTACTATTTCCCCCATTCGACTATATTATTACCTTCCACTCTATTCTGAACATCTGAGTGATCTCCCTTTCCTATTTTACAAGAAAGAGCAGTATCATTTTTACAGTATAACATCCCAGCCAGAGATTAAAAAAAGTAGCTACAAAATAATTTCAAAAATATGTATGGACAAAGTCAGTGGAGTATTTAACAAAGAAAACTGGAAACAAAGACAAAGGTTTGGTTTAGCACCATATTTTTCCAGTTTGACATTACTGAGAGGCTTTCTATTCAACATACACCAAATCTGTATGTAATTGACTTTAATAAAGATACAGAAGTATACTAAACCACTGTATCAACTCAGAGAAAACAGGGAATTTCAAACTCTTAGAGAAGCCAAATTCTCAAAATACTATAAATGAGAGGCTTTGGGAAATCAGAAATTTTTGTGATAGTCTCCAAGAATCCCTGAAAGTCAGTGATGTTATTATGAGTTAAAATGTTTTGTTTTAATATAGTTTCAAAATTAATTATAAGTATTGTTCCTCATAAATTAGACATTAAAATGTTCAACTTTGTTAAAAGTTAAAGCATACTGTGTGTCTATATCTGTGTGTCTTTATGCTGTGGGATAATGCTCTTGTACTCTTTAAGATTTATAACTCGTATTGGTTTAATAAAATGCTGATGGGCCAAGAGTCAGGAAAGAAATATAGGCAGGGCATCCAGACTAGGAGAATTCTTGAAAGAAGAAAGACTCAGTCTGCAGTCACTACCTAGATGCAGAGGAAACAAGATGAGAATGCCTCACTGGTAAATGTGCCATGTCACGTGGCTAACACAGACAATAATTATGGGTTAGTTTATGTTGCAAGAACTAGTTAAGGGAGATTCATCTGGAGGGATAAGTGAGTGCCTGCCCAGCAGGCCGGACACCCTGAGAACGGAGTACATACCCCCTCCAATTCCCTAAATGATTCTGGGCATTCAGCAGGGCATCTCCCTGGCTACTGGATCTTTCTATTTACCCCATTCCATCTTACCCCCAAGCACTCCTTTCCATCTGGAGGGTCCTAGGATTCCCCCAACTCAGCCTGCTTCAGGGCTGAGTGTCTGGGGACCCAGTGGTGAGTGCTCCTACAGCAGGGGCTTCATTGTTCCACACAGGCCTGCCCCCACCAAGCCTACATTTTTGTCTGCAAGGCCCTTGGCCCAGTAAGAGTCCCTGCTCCTGTGCTGAGAAGATCCAACCAGACGGGTAAGTGTGTGCCTACCCCATTGGCCAGATGCCCCAGGAACAGAGGACAGACCCCCTCCAATTCCCTAAACTTTTTGGACATTCAGCAGCGTGTCTCTCCAGCTACTGGCTCTCCATTTACCCCATCCCATCTTGCTCCTAAGCACTCCTTTCCATCTGTGGGGTCCTTAGATCCATCACCACAGCCTGCTTCAGGGTGCAGGGAATCTGAGAGCCAGCTCCAGTGCTGACGGGTACTAAGAAATGGCAGACTAAGAAAATCCCCCAAGTACACAGTAAGTCACAGCAAAGATTGAACCAAGATGCCAAGACTCTCCTGGCTGTATTTGAAGGAAGAGATGGGCAGCCACCAATGCAAGAATTCCTCTAATCACCTGAAAAGCAACATTATAACACCAGAATCCAGTGAACACACAACAGGAAGACTTGAACACCCTAATGCAGAAGAAGTAGAAGAAATCAACTTTAAATATAACATTATGAAAATGATAGAAACCCTTAAAAAGGATGTGAAAAACTCCCTTAAAGAAATGGAAGAGAAGACAAACAGAAAGATAAACAAAATTGATAAGTCCCTCAAAGATAGCCAAGAAAACCAAGAAAAAGCAATCAAACATGGAAAGGACCAAAATGGAGGTAATAAAGAAAACACAAACTGAGGGACTGCTGGATATGGAAATTCTGCGTAAACAAACAGGAACTACAGAGACAAGTATAACCAACAGTATACAAGAGAGAATAAAGAATCTCAGGCACTGGATCAAAGAAGACAGCAAATCCAACAAATTCTTAACACAAAACATGCAGGAAATCTGGGACACCATGAAAAGACCAAACCTAAGAATAATAGAGGTAGAAGAAGGAGAATTACAGCTCAAAGGACCAGAAAATATATTCAACAAAATTATAGAAGAAAATTTCCTAACCTAAAGAAGGATATTCCTATGAAGGTACAAGAAGCATACAGAATACCAAATAGACTGGTTCAAAAAAATTTTCCTCAACATATAAAAATCAAAACACAAAATATACAGAATAAAGAAAGAATATTTAGAACTGAAAATGAAAAGGGTCAAGTAACATATAAAGGTAAACCTATCAGAATTTCACCTGACTTCTCTACGGAAACAATGAAAGCCAGAAGGTCTTGGATAGATGTGCTGCAGACACTAAGAGATCATGGATGCAAGCCCACACTACTATACACGGCAAAGATTTCTTTCACCATCGATTGAGAAAACAAGATATTCCAGGACAAAAACAGATTTAAACAATACGTAGCCACAAACGCAGCCTTATGGAAAGTACTAGAAGAAAAACCACAACCCAAGGAAGCCAACAACACCCATAATAACACAGGCATCTGACAACTGTCCACCAGCACAACTCAAAGAAGGGAAACACACAAACACTACCACCAAAAAAAAAAAAAAATAACCAGAGTTAACAACCACTGGTCATTAATATTGCTTAATATGAATGAAATAAATTCACCTATAGAAAGGCACTGGCTAAGATAATGGATACAAAAACAGGATCCAACATTCTGCAGTTTACAAGAAACACAATTCAACCTCAAAGACAGACACTACCTTAGAATAAAGGGTTGGGAAAAGGTTTTTCAATCAAACGTACCTAAGAAACAAGCAGATGTGACTATACTAATATCTAACAAAAATGAATTTCAAACTAAAATCAATCAGATGGAGAAGGACACTTTATACTCATAACAGGAACAATTAATCATGATGAAGTCTCAATCCTGAATTTCTATGCCCCTAATATAAAAGCACCCACATATGTAAAAGAAACATTACTAGAACTCAAAGCACATATCAAATGCCTCATACTAATAGTAGGAGATTTGATCACTTTTCTATCACCAATGGACAGGTCAAACAGACAGAAACTTAAGAGAGTAATGAGAGAATTAACAGATGTAGTGAATCAAATGGATTTAACAGATATCTATAGAACATTCCACCCAAATAGGAAAGAATATACCTTCTTCTCAGGATCTCATGGAACCTTCTCAAAAATTGATCATATACTCTGTAACAAAGCAAACATCTACGGATACAACAAAAATTGTAGTAACCACCTGTGTCTTATCATGTACCCGCCCAGCAGGTTCAGTTATTCTAGGGTCCTGAAGAGGCACTATCTGAAAAAGACACTGCAGGAGAGGGAAAGAAGACCAAGCAAGCCAAACAGGATTCTGTTCTCAATTTGTCAAGGTCTTCATTTATTGAAGCAAGCTTTAGTCTTAAAAACTTCTCAGTGAGGAACTCAGGCAGGGGGAACTGGGGAATGGGGAAGGGAGAAGGGGGAAGGGGGAAGGGGGAAGGGATTCGGCAGCTGGGCAGCTAAGCAGGGAAGTTGGAAGGTCAATGGCTAGAACACCTGCTGTTAGTGATAAGCAGCAAGCAATGAAGACACTCTGTTGTGCTTTCCAGGGCTTGAGTCTCCAAGGTTAGCACATAATGTTTTGGTTAACTTTAAGTTTTCTGTCTCAAGGCTTTTACTTCAAGGCCCTGTGAGAAAGGAGAAGCCTGAAATGGCTCCTGACATTATCAGACCACCATGGAATAAAGTTAGAATTTAACAAAAATTCTACCCCAAGAAAGCCTACAAACTGGTGGAAACTGAACAGTCAACTACTGAACCACCCCTGGGTCAAGGAAGAAATAAAGAAAGAAATTAAAGTCTTTCTTGAATTCAACGAAAACAAAGAGACAACATACCCAAACCTATGGGACACTATGAAAACAGTGCTAAGAGGAAAGTTCATAGCACCAAGTGCCCACGTAAAGAAAATGGAGAAAGCTCACATTAGAGACTTAACAGCACACCTGAAAGCTCTAGAAAGAAAAAAGAAGCAAACTCACCCAGGAGGCGTAGAAGACAGGAAATAATCAAACTGAGGGCTGAAATAAACAAAATAGAAACACAAAATCAATTCAAAGAATGAATGAAACAAAGAGCTGGTTCTTTGAGAAAATCAACAAGATTGTCAAACCCCTATGGAAACTAATTAAAAGGCAGAGAGAGAACACACAAATTAACAAGATCAGAAATGAAAAGGGGGACATAACAACAGATTCCGTGGAAATTCCGAGAATCATCATGTCTTACTACAAAAGCCTGTATTCCACAAAATTGGAAAATTTAAAAGAAATGGGCATTTTTAGATAAGTACCATATACCAAAATTAAATCAAGACCAGGTAAACAATTTAAATAGACCTATGAGTCATGAGGAAATAGAAGCTGTCATCATAAACCTCTAAAAAAAAAAAAAGCCCAGGACCAGATGGTTTTAATGCAGAATTTTACTAGAACTTCCAAGAAGAGATGATACTTATACTCCTTAATGTGTTTCACATAATAGAAACAGAAGAGTCATTGACAAACTCCTTTTATGAAGCTACAGTTACCGTCATACTGAAACCACACAAAGACTCAACCAAGAAAGAGAACTATAGACTAATCTCATTCATGAACATTGACACAAAAATTCTCAATAAAACACTGGCAAACTAAATCCAAGAACACATCAAAAAAATTATCCATTATGATCAAGTAGGCTTCATCTCAGAAATGCAGGGCTGGTTCAACATACAAATATCTATCAATTTAATCCATCATATAAACAAAGAGAAAGAAAAAAACCATATAATCATTTCGTTAGATGCTGAAAAAGCATTTGAAAAAATTCAACACCCCTTTATGAAAAAGAGAGATTAGGAATACAAGCATCATACCTAAATATAATGAAAGCAATATACAGCAAGCCAACAGCTAACATCAAATTCAATGGAGAGAAACTTAAAACAATTCCACTAATATCAAGAACAAGACAAGGCTGTCCAATCTCTCCATATCTCTTCAATATAGTGCTTGAAGTTCTAGCAATAGCAATAAGACAACATAAGATCAAGGGGATTTGAACTGGAAAGGAAAAAGTCAAACTTCCATTATTTGCAGATGATATGATACTGCACATAAGTGATCCCAAAAACTCTACCAAAGAACTCCTACAGCTGATAAACACCTTTAGTAATGTGGCACAATAAAAGATCAACTCCAAAAAATCAGTTGCCCTCTTATACACAAAGAACAAAGAAGCAGAGAGGGAAATCAGAGAAACATCAACTTTCATGATAGCCACAAAGAGCATAAAGTATCTTGGGGTAACACTAACCAAGGAAGTGAAAGACTTATTTGACAAGAACTTTAAGTCTTTGAAGAAAGAAATTGAAGAGGCTACCAGAAAATGGAAGGATCTCCCATGTTCTTGGATTGGGAGGAAAACTTAGTAAAAATGGCAATTCTACCAAAAGCAATCTATAGATTCAACGCAATCCCCATCAAAATCCCAACAAAATTCTTCACAGACCTTGAGAGGATAATAATCAACTTTATATGGAAAAACAGAAAACACAGGATAGCCAAAACAATCTTATACAATAAAGGAACGTCTGGAGGCATTACCATCCCTGACTTCAAACTCTATTACAGAGCTACAGTATTGAAAACAGCTTGGTATTGGCATAAAAACAGAGAAATCAATCAATGGAATTGAACAGAAGACCCGGATTTTAACCCACAAACCTATGAACACCTGATTTTTGATAAAGGAGCTGAAAGTATACAATGGAAGAAAGAGAACATCTTCAACAAATGGTGCTGGGATAACTGGATGTCAATCTGTAGAAGAATGAGAATAGATCCATATCTATCACCTTGCACAAAACTCAAGTCCAAATAGATAAAAGACCTCAATATCAGTCTGAACACACTGAACCTGATAGAAGAGAAAGTAGGAAGTATTCTACAACACATGGACACAGGAGACTACTTCCTACGTATAACCCCAGCAGCAGAGACATTAAGGGCAACATTGAATAAATGAGAAGCTTCTGTAAAGCAAAGGACACTGTCACTAAGACAAAAAGGCAACTTACTGACTGGGAGAAGATCTTCACCAACTTCGCAACAGACAAAGGTCTGATCTCCAAAATATATAAAGAACTCAGGAAACTAGACTTTAAAATGGTAATCAACCCAATTAAAAAATAGGGCACTGAACTGAACAGAGAATTCTCAACAGAAGAAGTTCAAATGTCCAAAAGACACTTAAGGTCATGCTCAACCTCCTTAGCAATGAGGGAAATGCAAAGCAAAACAGCTTTGAGATACCATCTTACACCTGTCAGAATTGCTAAAATCAAAAACACCAATGATAGCCTTTGCTGGAGAGGATGTGGAGTAAGGGGTACACTCATCCATTGCTGGTGGGAATGCAAACTTGTGCAACCACTTTGGAAATCAGTGTGGCCGTTTCTCAGGAAATTTGGGATCAACCTACCCCTGGACCCAGCAATACCACCCAAGAGATGCCCTATCATACTACAAAAGTATATGCTCAACTATGTTCATAGCAGCATTGTTTGTAATATCCAGAACCTGGAAACAACCTAAATGCCCTTCAATGGAAGAATGGATGAAGAAAGTTTGGAATATATACATATTAGAGTACTACTCAGCGGTAAAAAACAATGACATCTTGAATTTTGCATGCAAATGGATGGAAATAGAAAACACTATCCTGAGTGAGGTGAGCCAGACCCAAAAAGAGGAACATGGGATATACTCACTCATAATTGGTTTCTAGCCATAAATAAAGGACATTGAACCTATAACTCGTGATCCTGGAGAAGCTAAATAAGAAGGTGAACCCAAAGAAAAACATATAGTTATCCTCCTGGATATTGTAAGTAGACAAGATTGCCAGGCAAAAACTGGGAACTGGGGGTGGGGTGGGATGGAGGAAAGCAGAGATTGGGAGAGAAGAGTGAGAAGGGGAGGATGGGAAGAACTTGGGGGAATGGGATGGTTGGGATAAAGGAAGGGTAGATATGGGAGCAGGGAAATATGTATCTTAATTAAGGGAGCCAATTTTAGAGTTGGCAAGAGACTTGGCTCTAGAGGGGTTCCCAGGTGTCCAGGGAGATATCCCCAGCTAGTTCCTTGGGCAGTTGAGGAGAGGGAGCCTTAAATGGCCCTATCTTATACTGATGAATATCCTGCATATCATTATAGAACCTTCATCTGGCGATGGAAGGAGATAGAGACAGAGACCCACATTGGAGCACCGAACTGAGCTTCCAAGGTCCAAATGAGGAGCAGAAGGAGGAAGAACATGAGCAAGGAAGTCAGGACCGCGAGGGGTGCACCCACTCACCGAGACAATGGGGCTGATGTATTGGAAACTCACCAAGGCCAGCTGGACTGTGTCTAAAAAAGCAGAGGATAAAACCGGACTCTCTGAACAAGGCGGACAATGACGGCTGCTGAGAAGCCAAGAACAATGGCACTGGGTTTTTATCCTACTGCATGTACTGGCTTTGTGGGAGCCTAGGCTGTTTGGATGCTCACCTTCCTAGACCTGGATGGAGGGGGGAAGACCTTGGACTTCTCACAGGGCAGGGTACCCTGACTGCTCTTTGGGCTGGAGTGGGAGGTGGAGGGGAGCAGGGGAGGGGGAGAGAAATGGGAGGCAGACGTGGGGAGGAGGCAGAAATTTTTAATAAAAAATAAAAAATAAAAGAAGAAGCCTCCCTGATGTGTGGTGAATTACAGAAGGAAAGGGTGAAGTGGATGTTAAGAGAACATAGTAAATGTCACTAGATCCACATAAAAAAGATCAGTCTACTATGTGCAGAGTCAGAATATAGATACTAATATTGAGTATTTTCTTTATTACTGTTAGTTCATTCCCATTATCTTTGAAACTTCAATTCAATCTCTCTGATATTACTTCCTTAAGTATAAAACTAATACAATACTAAAATCTTTTTTCACAGAATTTCTCTGATCCTTACATGATGTAACATGAATAACACCCAATTGGACACATAGGTTTGGAAAAATTACATATTATTTGCAAGTAAATTATCACACCTGTCCTTGGGTTTCAGTATTCCTTCTTTTTTTCCTCTCCCTCAACCTCTCTAACAAATAAGAGTCAACAGTGAGAGATGACAAGGACATCAGACACAATATACCTCTCATTTGTGCATTCCTGAAACAGTGGTAATGGATCAATATTTCCACTGGAAAACTAGTTAAATTAATTGGTGTCTGTGAGCAATACCTGCTGTACTATGTGAGAATTTCTTAGGATACAGATATCCATGTTTAAACAACCAAACACTTTGTTCTGAAACAGAGGAGATAGCAGCTCCTGCAGTGATGAACAGACTAGCATGGTTTAGCAGAAGGAGAGAGAACATGAACAAGGAAGTCAGGACCATGAGGGGTGCACCCAACCACTGAGACAGTGGGGCCGATCTATTGGGAGCTCACCAAGGCCAGCTGGACTGCTACTGAAAAAAACATGGGATAAAACCGGACTCTCTTAATGTGGCGGACAATGAGAGCTGACGAGAGGCCAAGGAGAATGGCACAGGAACTTTCAACTGGCGATAGATCGAGAGAGAGACAGAGACCCAAATTGGAGCAACGGTCTGAGCTCCTAAGGTCCAAATGAGGAGCAGAAGGAGGGAGAACATGAGCAAGGAAATCAGGACCACGAGGCGTGCACCCACCCACTGTGACAGTGGAACTGATCTATTGGGAGCTCTTCAAGGCCAGCTGGACTGGGACTGAATAAGCATGGGTTGAAACTGGACTCTCTGAACATGGCGGACAATGAAGGCTGATGAGAAGCCAAGGACAATGGCACTAGGTTTCGATCCTAATACATGAACTGGCTTTGTGGGAGCTTAGCCTGTTTTGATGCTCACCTTCCTGGGCCTGGATGGAAGTGGGAGGACCTTGGTCTTCCTGTAGGGCAGGGAATTTGGACTGCTCTTCAGTATCGAGAGGGAGGGGGAATGGACTGGGGGGAGGAGAAGAGGAGTGGGGATGAGGGAGGGGAGTGGGGGGAGGGGCAATGTGTGGGAGGAGGGGAGGGAAATGGGAAACGGGGAGCAGTTGGAAATTTTAATTAAAAAAGAATAAAAAAAAAAAGACCTTTGGGATTCCCCAGGACCCTACATCTAATCATTGAACTTCCCCACATGCATGCAGACTGTTAACAAATCTGTAATTTCCTCCAAATTGTCCAGGGGACAGGACATCATTGATGCAATATTGAAAGATCTTGTTGTAAAGATCTTACATTGGACATTTTACTGTGCTATTGTCCAATGACTGTGAGGTTCCTGTCAGGCTGATTTGTAAAATGATTTTCATGATTATCAAGAGTGTTAGACAAGATAGCCACAAGGTAAGATGGAAAAGTAAATAGAAAGCTACTGGAGTGGAAATTCCCAGGAGGTATGGTGGAAAGGAGCAGTAAATTTGAAATGAAAGGCTGTAGGGATTAAGAAATTGACTGTGAAAGGAGAATGAAGGGCTAGATTCCAGAAGAGGAAACAAAAACAGAAACACATGCACATCAACCACCTCTCTAGAGCTACTCATCCCCCCATTACTCAAGACAATCATCAGAAGCTCAAATGAAGTTCTTAGCAGAATTTTGAAAACAACCAAATAAAAGCTGCTTTTTCAAAGATCAAGTTTTATATAGGAAGGAAGGCTTTTCAGTTATAATTTTACATATAAAAATAACCAATAATCTACAAGATAAAATATGCAGTGCAAAAGATATTATATTTTTTCTTTGAAGAATAGACTCATGCAATTGCCAAGATAGGCAGGGTAAAAGTCTCAACTATCAATTAGCTGTAAAATTAGGAAAGGTAAAAAAAGTATCTGTGCTAAAATCTTGAGATAGAATTCCTTTTTAAAAAACAAGCAAACAAAACCACAAAAATCTCATATTTTGCTGCTAGGACATAAACTTATTGCATGAGGTTTTTACCCATATTATCAAAGATAATATTTATTCATAATCATCTCTTATACATCTTAATAACAACTCTAAGTTATCTTTATAGCAACATTTACACCCATGTTTGAGCAAACAATGGGACCAAAACACTATCAAACTAATATACATATTAACCAGTACACAAGGAACACATTATTAAAATATTTAAAAACTATGCAAAGTGAATGATGGTGACTTACACTCAGGTAGAGACTGAAATTTGAAAAGTGATGCTTCTACAATAGTCCTAAAGGAAAATTTAAAGAAAATGTGTAAATAAAACCACAAGCATAAAAGAATTATTTGTTTCAGTTAATATCTTTGTTATATAGAGAGCTTATATAAATATCTCACTTTAAAGCCCACATATATTAACCCATAAATCAGTGAAATAGTTATAAAAATATCTTTTTTCAAACAAATAAATGTAAACATGGTCAATTTGATCACTTTTCCTGAGTCAAATATTTTACAAATGACAAACTTAAGTCTATAATGCCTGTCTGACAGTAACACCTACATTAGTAATTTAGAAGAATTTAGAGCAACAATAGAATATAATTCACATTTCAGATATAACACTGATAATAACAAATACATGGGCCAATAATTTATACCTAGTATATTATTATGCTTATTTTAAATATCTACAATAATTTGTATAAATATGGTCCCCATCTTACAGATAAGGAACTAGAGAATGTATCTTGTCACCATAATGAGTAATAAGAATGTTTAGAGAAACATAGTACAATACTTACCACTGCTTTTTTATGATTCAAGAACTTTTGTCTATGTCTGATGGCATACTTTTGTCAAGAGTTAGTGTGTTTAAAATTGAATCCATTGTTTTTCATTATAATGACCACAGAACAACACTGAACATCACAGGCCCTCAATACTAACATTTGTCCAATCACTATGCAACCCATTTATAGGAACCAGTTTCCTAAAACTTAAATCATATATACTGGCTTCCTCTCTTAGTTAAGGTTTTTATTCCTGTGATGAAATACCATGTCCAAAAGAAACTTGAAGAGTAAAAGATTATTTGGTTTACACTTCTACATCATAGTTCATCACTGAAGAAAATCAAGGCAGGAATCTGGAACCTGGAACTGAAGCAGAAGCAGAAGACATGGAGGAACACAGTTTATTAACAGGCTTGCTGATCATAACTGGTTCATTCTGATTGCTTATACAATCCAAGACAATGGACTAATAGGTGGCAATGCTCACAAAGGGCTATGACCTTCTACATCTATCATTTGTTATGAAAATGCACCCAAGGCCTTGCCTACAAACAATCTGATAGTGACATATTTTTGGTTAATGTTCCCTTTCCCATATAATTCTAACATGACAAGTTGACAGAAAAACTAGCCAAGACTCTGCAAATTCCCTCCAAGAAATTAATGATTTGTACTAAAGACACAATGAAAATACCATTGCAAATATATAGGACAAAAGAGAAAATAAGCAGAACTTTATACTTTAGCACCTCATAAAACATTTGTGCTGTGTGACTCCTGGACATCTGAATCCTAAGATAAAATAAAATCCAAAATAAAAACGTGGGTTCAACTGGACAATAGAAATTCAACTATAGTTTTTTAAACCAAAAACATTTTAAAATTTATTTTTGTTTTTAATACATTCTGACAACAGTTTCCCTCCCTCCACTCCCCCCAGTCCATCCTCATCTCCCCTCTCTCCCAGATCACCTCCTCTTTTCCCTTTAAAAAAGAGCAGGCCTCCCATCGTTTGTCACTAAACATAGTCTAACAAGATATAATAAGACTAGGCACGAACCCTCATATCAAGGCTGAGTAAGGCAACCCAGTAAGAGCAAAATATCCCAAAAGCAGGCAAAAGAGTCAGCACCCAACATTGGGTTGCCTTAGCAACTTTCACTGTTAGGAGTCCCACAAGAATACCAAACTGATATATATGTACAGAGGTCCTAGTGCAGATCCATGCGGGCTCCATGACTGCAACTTAAGTATCTGTGAGCCCTACTTCGATGATGTCTGAGAACCATGTTTTGTCGGTGTCTTCCACCCCTCGAAGTCCTACAGTTCTTCTTTCCCCTCTTCCATGCTGTTTACTAATCTCCAAAGTGAGGAACTCTGGCTCTCTGATGACAGGGCTAGGCACCAATTTATGAGTATATAAAATATAAATGTATTTGTATGTAGGTGTATCTGCTTGTTTTTATGTATAACAGATGTATACAGATGCTGGCAGAGTTAAAAAGAGATCTGGAATTTCAAGAGGCTGTGAGCCTCCCATAAGGGTATTGGGAACTGAGCTTAGGTCCTCTACAAGAACCTCTAGTACTGTTGAACACTGAGTCATCTCTCCAGCCTTAAGAAAAAG
Organism: Chionomys nivalis; assembly: GCF_950005125.1. Classification (NCBI taxonomy): domain Eukaryota; kingdom Metazoa; phylum Chordata; class Mammalia; order Rodentia; family Cricetidae; genus Chionomys; species Chionomys nivalis. The sequence goes on along the minus strand of NC_080112.1, from coordinate 11,380,677 downwards.
CATTTTTAAATAAAACAATATGTCTGGACACTCATAATTTATGGAGTCTTTCATCTTCTATCTATTTCTGATTTAAATACATGTAGAGCAATGTTGTTGTTTTGGTATAGTTTTAGGAAGGTTTCAAAGAGGAATGTTCAATATTTTTGTATTATTTTCATGTTCATGCATGAAAATAGTATGCATGATACCTGCACCTGGCCATTTTTTAAGGGTAACTCTAGACTTCATTCACTTTATGTCTGTAATTTTTCACACTACAACCAACTGGAAATAGCTGAAAGCTATATAATCAAAGTTCAAATGATGCTCAAAAGAGTGAAATTTTAGCTAGCCACATTTCTACCCTTTGTAATGGGTCGTTCTTTAGTTAAAGTAGTGAGAGAGAATGTATAATGAATCCTTGCCTATAATGTCTATAATTCACAATTTTACTGCTAAATAGTTCTTCATTTTAAGCAGATTAGCTCACCTACCGTCTCTAGATCAAATATGCTCTCATGTTGGACTTTGGACACACTGTTGATACTCCCATCTAACTATACTTATAGAAGATTGAAAAATATTCTCTATCCTCACAATACATATAGAAAAAACTGAGTCCCAGAGAAATTGGGAAAATATTTTTGGATCACCCCTCTCAAAAACAATGAAGCCAAGACTCCAACCAAGGTTTGCATTACTTAAAGAATTTGATGAAAATATTACCTATTTTGTACTAATACCATATCAGTTGCAGATATGTTATAGTCCTTCCTGAGTGGAAACATTTATATTCATTGTTTTTCTTCCAAGAATGTGGAGCCATATTTTGTTTCTGTGATCAAACCTATGCAAATGACCAGATGTTAGATTTTCTTTATGCTTTAGAGATACTAGTTGGTATTAAATTGATTTACTTCTGCTTTAATGTCCACTTAATTTTTATTCTATTTATTGTGTAAATCCATATTTTGGAAAAAGGCACTAACTCTAGCTATTTGATTTTTAACATAATAATATTATTTTATCACTATCATCTTACATTTTCTCTCTATCACAAATATGGAGACTCAATAAAACTCAGGAAGTTTATTAAAAATGTAGTAGAAATTATGAACCATTGCTCATTTTTCCAGCACTCCAACTACTATTTAGTAGAAAATTCAATTCATATTGACAGTCATCTTATTGTAATAATTATTACTGCAATTTAAGTTATTGTTTTCATGTCAGTCCTTTAAGAATTCTTCAGTAACCATGCTTTAATGCCATCATTGAAAAAATAAAAATCATTAATTAAAACTGTTCATATGACTTCTGTATTAAGATTTCTGTTGTTGTAAAAAGACACCATGACCACAGCAAATCTTGCAAAATAAAACATTTAATTAGGGCTGTCATATAGTTCGGAGGTTTAGTTCATTTTCTTCATGGCAGGACATTATAGCATTCAGGCAGACTTGTTTCTGAGAAGAAACTGAGATTTATACATTCACAGACTGCAGTAAGAAAAACTTCCACAATGTCCATGACTTAAGCATATGAGACCCCAAAGCCTGTCTTGACAGTGACACATTTCCTTCAACATGGATACATCTACTCCAACAAATGCTGCTTGCTTGCTATGGGCCAAGCATTCAAATACATGAGTCTATGGAGGCCATATGAACTCAAAATACCATAGCTTGCTTTGATTTAAATTGTAGGTGAAATGTATAATACTCTGGGTCAGTCAATCAAAACATACCATTGTTATGGTAATTATTAGATTGATTATTACCTAAAGAAAGTTACCGATTTGGAGAATGATGAATTCCATACCATGGGTTTAGAAGCATACTCACCCCCCCAAAAATGGTCTTTGTCATTTAAAAAGATAATGTTCTTTCATTTACAAAACAAGGCGCCTAGAAGAGAAATATGCTTTTGTTGATCTGGTCTCATATCTCTAAGTTAGTAATTTGTTCTGATTACAACAATAAGTAATGAAGGTTGCCCCTCAGCAATTGATCTCAAAAGACTAATTTAGTATTCATAGAAGATTTCAATTTGGCAGCAACATGACTATAAAAATGACAATGTTTCAGTATATCCATGTTCTTCCAGAAAGAATTTCTCTACATATTTAATATATAGTATTTTTCATTGCAGAGACCCAGTTGTGCTATTATCACATTCTAAGTTACCTCCTGAGAGAATGTTCACAGCAATTTATGGCTGAAATGAATATAAAATATTTTTTGTGATACAAGCGGAATTCAGTCAAATTCAAGTCCAGAAGATAAATAACTTTACACTACAACCATAAATTTTAGAGAAAGAAAATTCTCAACAGTGTGATTTACATTCATAATGTTCTACAATTCTGCCTTTTTCAACAAAACTTCACAATAATTTAAGGATGGCAGCACTGGAATGCATATTAGTCTCTCAACTCATCAGTGTCCACTTGTATGTCACTGTAAATAAAGAAGCTCCTACATTTTCTTATATGTGGGATGCCAGAGGGCAAGTTACCTAAAAATTGACTTCTGACTAACATGATTATCAGTTGGCAACTGCAGATGACTCAGAACCTCTGACACTCCAGGAAGACCTAATTGCTTCTCTTACTGAATAAAAACTGAGACTCTGAGCATTTGTTGTTGTTGTTTTTATATGTCTTGATACTTCTTAAACACTACATTCTCTTTTGAGAAAAGATTTAGCAACAAAAACATAAACATAATTGTATTAAGTTAGCTATATGAGAGCAAATATGTCCTTTATTATTGAGAAAAGAATATTAAGCTGTATATATAATACTGTCTCAAATGGTTAAGATGAGCATATGTACTATTAAAGTGTTAAAGGTGACAGGCAATAGTTTTGCATGGTTTAATTTTTATCATTTTAATACTTTTTATTATTATTTTTGTTTTGTTGAGACAGTATTTCTCTGTGTAACAGTCTTGGTTGTCCTGGAACTCACTTTATAGACCAGACTGGCCTCGAACTCACAAAGACCTGCCTGTCTCGACCTCCCATGAGTTGGAATTAAAAATGTGTACCACCACTGTCTACCATGTGATTTATTTTTAAAGAATGAAACTTTCAAAAATTATCATTTTCTTTTTAGCATATTTCAATGCTTTCAATTGTACTTAAATTTTAATGTCTATTATCATTATGATTATAAGGTGGAATAAAACCCTCACCATCTAAATTAGTCTATTGGAAACAATGTTCTATACTATTTCCCTTTATTTCCAGAAGTTGCTTAAATATTAAAAATGCCTACTCTTGAACTGATATGGTGGTACATGGGTTTAATCACAGCACTTGTGAGAAAAACAAAAGGCAGATCTCTGAGAGTTGAAAGCCAGCATGGTCTGCATAGTGACTTCAGGACAACCGGGCCATATGTTGAGACCCTATCACTAAACAAATATAATAAAATTTAAAATCCCTGGTCTTACCATTACTAGAGAAAAGATAAGTTGCTTTATTTCCTGTCTTAGATACTCACAAAAATTTCAACAACCTTCTTCAGTTCTGAGAGTAATTCTGACACAATTCTAAATAATTTCATTATGTGAAAGACATTTTATAAATGTGAATGATAAAGACTAGAAATGTTAAAGATATTATCCCTTCAATATTATCAGTATATGTTACATACATGCATTAACTTATCACATTATATCCACAAATAATTAAAATTATCAAAGGTTAATTAAAAGTAGAAGATAAAACAATGTAGAAGAGCCATTACTGTCGTCACCTTTGAAGTTTCACTGATATTGAATGAGATTTGATATCAAGGTCAGTTTCCAAACTGAAGAAGGCAGTAGAATTTATCCCTAGAGTAGTTATTAAAAATGAGAAAACAATTTTGAGAGTCCTGTATGATTCACACTCTTCCATGCACATTGTCTTGGAGATTATGATCTTATGCATTATGGGTTTTATTCTCAACCTGTTGAATCAGAAATTCTATGTTTGTTCTAAAAATTATAATTACAAATAAAAAAATCTGTGTCATTTTTAACACATACCAAATTTTGACAAGTATTATAATAGTGATACAAGAATGTAGGAATTTCCATCATTGCAGTAATAATAAATGGAGTGTCTCACATCTACACTTATGAGGGATATGTAAAACTACTGTAGTCTTCTCATTTATTGTTATCCTAATTTTTGTATTTATGATAATAACTTTAGAAAGGGAATTGAGAAGGCAAAGACTGTAACAGAAAAATTAACATAAATTTAACTAAATGTTTCCCAAGGAACAAAATAACCTTTAAAACCATTTTGCATTTTTTCAAATTAACAAATAAATGTATCATAATTTTATTTACCAGATATTATGCAGGAAGTGAGGAAACAGAGACAAAGAGAGTTAGGCACCTTGGACTATGAAGTTCTAAATGGGAGTCCTTTCATCAAATCCCTCCTCTCATAGATCAGGGAATTCTCTGGAAGAGGAGATAGAAAGAGCTTAAGAGAAACCAGAGGAGATAAAGGGCACCAGGAGAACAAGACATGCTGAGTCAATGAAGCAAGGCACATATGAACTTACAGAGACTAGAAGAGCAATCATATGACCTAAATGGGTCTGCACCAGATCCTGTGCATATATAATATGGTTTTCAGATTAGTGTTTCTATGAGACTTTTGAGTCTCTGATTCCTGTGCCTATTTTGGGTTCCTTTCCTTCATTTGTTTTGTCCAATTCAGATAGATTTTGCTTTATCTTATCTTATTTTTTATTATCCCTTAGAATCCTAATCCTAGTTTCCCAATGAGAGCGAGAAAGGGAGTGCATTCAGATATGAGGGGAAGTGAAGAAGAACTGGGAGGTGTCAAGGGAGGGGAAGCTATAATCAGGGTGTGTTTTCTGAGAAAAGAATCTATTTTCAATAAAAGGGAATAAAAAATTTGTAGATAACCCCACTTTTATGTAAAATCTAAAACCTTGGTCTTATAGAAACAGAAAAAAAGAAATAAATAAAATGGCAATTGCCAGAGACTCAAATGATACTAGAAATAACTAGAACCAAGAGATATTTACTTTAAAAGTATGGAGGTTCAGTTATATGGGAGGAATAAATTTCAACAATCTATCTTGCAATGAGAAAACTTTACTAAATAACAATGTTTTGTATCCCAACAAGCTGTTAAATGGAGTTGTGTCCTTACTGAGCCAAGAGGGACTATATTTTTTAGAATTCCCAACAGTGGGAGTGCTGTCTTTCTCTGACTCTTTTACCTGCTTGTGGGACTCTTTTCTTCCTACCGGGTTGTCTAGTGCAGACCCATTCTGATGGTATGAGCCTAGTCTTACTGCATCTTGTTATGCCAGGTTTGGTTTGATATCCCTGGGAGGCTTGCTCTTTTCTAAAAGGAAGCAAAGGAGCAGTGGATTTTGGGGAGAGAGACATAGGGGAGATCCTGGGAGGAGGGATAGGTGGAGAAACTATAGTCAGGATATATTGTGTTAGAGAATAATTTTTAAAAAATGTGAAGATGTTAGCTATCTTTGATCTCACTTTTGCCAAAAACAAAACAAGAGATAAAAAAGGGAAAAGGAGGCAGAGATCTTGAGTACTTGAAGGCAGGACAGGAACATTTTAACTGATGAAATGTGAGAATTCATAAGAACTATATTTGGAGTAAAAAGATCACAAATAAATCCCATAGCCTACGAAATGGCAATACCAAAAATTTCTCTACTTCTTTTAGCTGAAAATTCCCTAGTGGAAGATGAAGTCACAAGATGGTTTCACATATAATCTCTTCCTTAATAGTATAAGCAACTGTAAATAAGCTCTTGGGTCTTGGATCCTTAATCTTCAAATATACATAATCAAACTAATTATAGTGTCTATTTTACAGAACTATTTTAAAGATTACATAAAGTTGCTTAAGTGAAGTGCTGTAGCACCATGCTTTTGGACCCTAGTACAGTAAATTATCAATATAACACAAACTATTAGAGAACTTTGTTTTCTCATGACAGAATCTGAACTCTTACTAATTTTCATTTGATAATTTATGTGTTACAGCTCTAAAGATAAAAGTTTCTCCAAAACAATTTTGCAGTTCTAAGTGTGAAGGATTTCCCTAGTGAAAGCATTGTAGCTGTGAAGGAAAAGGCAGTTGGGAGCCAAAGAATACCAAAACGTCTCACCACACAACAAACTTCACAAACAGGTTTATTGGTAAAGACACGAGTGAGAACCAGGAGGGAACAGAGTAGGGGGAAGGCTTGATATAGGATTTCTTGGAGGTGGAATTTTCCATGGTAGGGATTAGTGTAATTTCAAGGCAATCCCAGGCATTGGTGTGATTTTGAGCTGGATTGATGGGTTTTGCTGAGTTTTTAAACTTAGAAGTGTGCTTGGACATTTTACCATACAATTGATCTCTCTAATTTATCTTTGACATAAATGATTTTATTTTTCTTCTATTATATGAATATTAATTGATTCAAACACATGCATGATTCTGAGATAAAGGTGAAAACAGTGAACAAATTCAAGAAATGTTTTTCATTTAGGAGCACTAATATTTGTTGTTACAGAAAAAGTGATTGGTGATGAATATAAAGAAATTTTGAACATTTTAGGGTGGTTTACAAAACAGAACATATATATGCAAATTCTCTGATACATACAAGTCTATGGAAACACTTATCTTTAGGAAGAAATTAACTATTGGATATAATAAAGTAAAAATTATTTTGTTATATCCAGTTGGGCAGAGCCAATGAGCAGTTGGCTATAGTGTTAAAATGCTGTGAATCACAACATTTGTGAGGCTGGGAATCTAAATTTAAAAAAAATTCATTAGTATTTTTATCACCATTAATAACATTGGCATATGTGAAGTAATATGAGGCAGAGAAAATAGCACAAGCACAACTAAGTGCATATGAACTCACAATGAATAAGTAAAATTGTCCAAAACAACCTGTCAGTGGATGAAAACATGGTAACTAATGATGCACACTACTAGGCAATCACAACATGCCAACATTGACCTATAGTTTCAAAAGAACTAAACAAAAACCTTCCTGTGGCAGCTTAATTTCCATAACCCCATAAAGCTCCCCAACCCTTTTACAATAAACAGCTTTTACATTGGCATCTTTCAGAGTCTGTGTCATTGCCTCTGCATCTTCTCACCCCCTGCTCCCCGGGAAATGGGGATTGCACAAGAGGCAGCAGCAACCAGCTAGCAACAACTACAGTGTGGCTATGGAAAATGAGAATAAATTGTACTTTGGGACAAGTATGTGAGAAATTTTAAATTTTGGAGTTTCAGAAATTGTAATAATAAATTGTGCTAAAACTTGTGATCATGTGTCCCAAAATTGTCCCATAATGGTAGGACTACACATAATTTCTAAGTGCATCTCTGAGTCTGTTTTTAGAAAGAAAGCATATATTTGGTTTGATGAGCTCAGTAATACAGATTTCAATAATCAGTCCAAACTTTCTAGGCAAAAAGCAAAGGAAAGGAACAGTTTTCTCTTTCCAGTCAGTCTGCTAAAGATATCATTTTCTCTTGCCCAAAGATTAATATATACACCAATGACTTCCCTATGTCTTAGACTTTTAAACTTTGACTAAACTTACATAAGAACACATAGAAATCACATATAACACAGAAGAATGATTAAGAAATGCTCAAAACTGCTGGTCAAAAAAGAATACCACTTTTAAAGGGATAGGAATGTCTTTGTAAATAATACAGAAAAAAATGGTTGTATACTTGTATATAAAGAGAACTACATTCCATAAATATATAGTCATTATCTTTAATTTAAAATGAGTGATTTAAAAGGACAAGTCACTTAAACAAAGTAAAAAATATAAACAGAAAAAAGGACACACAGAATAAATACTTATGTCAAGTATCCATAATTAATAATGAGCCATTGCAAACATTTGTGTTGAGTAGCTTTCAATTTTTACATTTCATCTCTATCCACCAAATCCAACCAAAATCCATGATAACTACAACAAAAAGCAATATTTATTTGGGTCTTTGATTTTGTTTTAATCTCAGAGGAGTTTTTCTTTTGATCACCTGTTAATGATTAAAGAAAACTGCCTTACTATGTGTTAGTGACTCTTAGAGAAGCTTCTTAGCTTTTTTTGGAATCACAATCACATTTTGCCATTTTTGGCTATATCAAAATCTTAAAATGATATACAATTTACTAAATTACAGTGTTAAAATATAATAACCTGACATTTAGTTACAATATAAAAATTAACACTGCATTTTTAAAGTAGAAATCTAATAAATAAATAAATAATGAATGCAGTAAAATGTAAACAAAATATTTTACATAAAAATGCTCAAATAAAAGAGAAATGCATTTAATTGAAAGTTAAATAAATTTTAATGTGAAAGAAAGGTTGATAAAGAAGTCACTTTTAATTATAAAATTTAGAAGCATATCTTTACAATGATTTCTTTATCCTGGGGTAAAGACATGAATGTCTGTGTTTGTTTTGTTAATATAATAATAATTTGAGTATTCATTTACATTACATTTCAGGTAGATTCCATAATGTTAAATTTTGTGCTACTAACTTGCTGCCATTCTGTCTCTTCCTCCTGAGGGACCCTTGCATTTTTAGAATTCTTGTAATATAGAAACAAGGCAAGCAAAGTTTGAAGCAGCCATTAGTGGAGATAAGTCATGATCCAATGAGGCAGAGAGTATGATTAGATCCAAAAGAAGGAAATAGCCAACTGCTTATGCATCCAGAAAGATGTCCTTGAGATGTATACGGGTTAGCACTGTTTGAAGAATCTTGGTAAGTAGAAATGAAATGACCCATTGTGAGTTATAGTTGCAGGTAGAAGGGTGAAGAAAAAAGGATATTTGCAATAATCAAAGGTCCCTAGAGAGATATAATTATTTTAATTTATTTAAAAATGATTCATTATAAGTAATGAGATGCATTATTTATTTCTTAAATTGTGGAATGTTTTAGAACAAATTAATGTCTTAAATAAAATTTTACATATCAGATATTGTTCAAACAGCATGCTAATCAGAAAGTCTTTGCTGTCCTAAAACCTCTCTGAGATTTTCGTCATCTTTTTAAGCAGTACAGGAAGAAGGGGTTGACAAGTTAGCATAGTAGGCATCAGAAACAGATAGCTATTATTGAAACATTTACATTCAGGATATGTATACTTAATAAAATATTTTGCCTATTAACCACAAGTATTTATATGCAGAGGTAAGGACTAAATAAAATCTTTGTTAACAGTGAAACTGTATGATCTCAATCAATGTCTTAATGGGGTTTCCAAAACAAGGTACTCTGCATTCCAGGACCCAGAAACACCAAGTCTCCCCATCTTCTGGCTTGATAGGTTGGACACTTCCTCTTATTAACACCCAGAGTTGTCTCACTATTGAATTTGGCAGGCAAGCTATTTCATCATTGGTATAAATGAATCTTTTCAGAAAAATGTCTCTTTAAATTATTAGAATGGTTCCTATTCTCATAATGGATTCTTTTGTTCTACTACTTACATGTTTCTTCTGAAGGTGTGACCATATAAAAGCAGATAGGTCAGATTGAAATGAGCTTGTAAAACAGCTGATATGAACTCATTTGTGCCTAGTTGCTAACAATAATTTTTCATTTAACAAATGATAGTATGCTTGAAAATTTGCTCCTAGATGATATTTTATTATAATCAGGGAATTAATTTGGGGGAAGGCAGCTAACTTTACTTCAAAATACTACTGACTGTTGTTAGCCATAAGAAAGAACCTTAGAGTTACACAAGAACAATTTAGTTAGAGTTGATTTGGAAACCCATGCAATCAAAGCAAGGACAGAATGACAATGGAATAAGACACTGACCTGCTGGTTCTTTTTTTTAAAATTCATTTACTCTCAATAGGAACAGAATGTCAGGGGAAAATAGGCTTGAAAATAGGACCAAATGACTTAGGCTATAGAGTGAAAAATGAATCAAACAGGGATAAAGGAAATCATTCCAACTGTAATCACTAACTCAGGAGTGGAATGTACCCATCACAATATTCGTAGAAACTTAATTTCCAGAACAAGTTAGACATAGGTCATAGCAGATTTTTTTTCCTATCAAAGTGGGTTTCTTTGAGGGTATTTTACTCCATTGTAAGTGGTATAACAACAAATCTGATATTTTCCCAGAAGAAATATTTGAACTGTGGAGGATATTTGAAATTCTATATTCTGTAGGAGCTGTGTGCAGGACTTGTATTAAATGAAAATACGAGAACTCTTGTTCATATATTATTAGGAATTTCAAGATAGTGATGGCAGAACATCAAATCAAGTATCGATGCTTTTTTAATGTAAATCTGTATAGGACTTCATAAGCTCCATACTACAAAGAAGGCCAGATTGTTATAGGAGCATGCTGTTTACATGCAAAACAAGAATTGGCAAAGTGAGAGGAAGGCCTTTGATTGATTTTCATTTGGGTTTAAGACAAATATATAAACTATGTGTGTTAGAATATATATATATATATATATATATATGATTCTTTTTCAGCTAAAAGAATAGATATTCATATATATATATATATACATATTCACACAGATAGTCACACAGATGATGAAGTATCGCTTTATGATACTTAGTATAATGGATTTTATTTAAAATTAAAGCAAAATAAAAGGCTTGAATTCATTCTAATTTGAATGTTTACTGATTCTGTTATTGTACTATCAATTACCTGAAATAAACATGTGCTACAGATATATTGTTTCTTGACAGTTGTGTATTTCTATTTCTGTGTTTTTCATTTGATATGCCATCCATGTTTTCTTCCATTCATTCTTAACTGATGATAAAGCAGAGTTGCATGCTTTTCTCCAGAACCTCTCATTTATGATTTCTGACAAAGAAGTAGATGTTCTTATGAGCAATCATATAAATCCTGAAAAAAATCTTAAGTGATAACACCTCTTATAACTTTATTTGTACTCATGAATTGATGCATTACTTCCTTTGAGAAAAGAGTGCTCTTTTATCTTGCATATTATTCTTTGTAGGAATAATGCTGTATGAACATATACCTTTTTGCCAATTGTTTAATGAAGAATTGGTCACACCTAGACTAGGTTTTAAATATAGACTTGTTTAGACGCTCACCTTCCTGAACGTAGATAGAAGACCTTCGTCTTCCCGCAGGGCAGAGAATTTGGACTGCTCTTCAGTATCGAGAGGGAGGGGGAATGGTGTGGGGGGAGGAGAAGAGGAGTGGGGATAGGGGGAGGGGAGTGGGGGGAGGGGGCAATATTTGGGAGGAGGGGAGGGAAATGGGAAACGGGGAGCAGGTGGAAATTTTAATTAAAAAAAATAAAAAATAAATAAAAAGGAAAAAAAATAAATATAGACTTGTATACCAAGTCTGACTATCTTCTTTTTTCTTCATGTTAAGTTTGTTTTTACTGAGTGAGTCTCTTTTCCTCACTAGATGAATTTAGGCAATGCTATGGCATAGTTACCTTGCTATTTACCATAGGTAAGACAATGTACCCAAAACACATTGACTCACACAGAGCAATTAATCAATGATAATGAAGTTCTTTAATTTCCCAAAACCATGGTTCCAAAAGCTGTCTTCTTACAGTAATTGACACATACTGGAAGGTCTCAGACAGTCATGTTAGAGATTGGGGAAAATAGAACAGAAGGTGTCCACAGACTATACAGAAGTTGTAGATGATGCATGGTTTCATGAGAACTAGTATTTGCTAAAAAATCTAGGAACCCAATTCTCAATAATATTTAATATTTTAAATTGTATGATGATGTCTTAATGGTTTTATAAGACTGATTTTCAAGTAATATCTCTTGAAATGCACTTTTAGGCAAGAAAAGAAAAATGTGCAATGTCCTTCTATATATGTGTTGTTTTTATTGGTTGATGAATAAAGCTGTTTCAGCCAATGGCTTAACAGAGTAAAGCCAGGTGGAAAATCTGAACAGAGATATAGAAAGAGAGTAGGGGAGTCAAGGAGATGCCATGTAGCTGGAAAAGGAGAAAGACACCAGTCCAGAAACATACAAGACAGCCCAAGCCTAATGGTGATACCTAGATTAAAAGAAATTGGTTAATTTAAGATACAAGAGCAAGCTAGAAAGACATCTAAGCTACTGACCAATCATGTTGTAATTAATATAGTTTCTGTGTGATTATTTGGGGCTGGGCAGCCAGAAATGAGCAGCTTCTCTTTACATAAGAACATTAAATAGACGCTTGAAAAGGATACTATTACTATTCTTAATACAATAATTACAATTCCTTAATAAATATTTTCTAATATTTTTGTATCTCTCTCTCATAGGAAACATATGCTCATATAGTTAGAGGATATAAGAAGCTGAGTTAGTCACTAGGTTTTGCAGCAATGATAAAGAGATTATAAACCTTAGTGACTGAAAGTACAAATTTCTTCATGTGCCTCCATAACCATTGTGAATTGATCAGGTATGGGTTATATGACTTTCTGATACATAATACCTAAAGCTACAGAATCATTGACCTTTCAAATGAGGAGAAATTGATATATGATATGTACATTGTTTTGTAAGGATTCTGTATGGACACATTTTCTCAATTAAAGTATGTCACTTGATTGAAATCTATCTTTAAGATTAAAGTCAAATGTCAGTCTCTGTGAGTTTGAGACCAGCCTTTTTTATAAAGCAAGTTCCACAACAACCAGGGCTATTATATAGAGAAACCCTGTCTTGAAAAACAAAACAAAATGACAGCAAAAAAAGTAAAATAGAAATTGTCCAAAGACCTAGTAGAAGCAAAATTTTGTGTTTTTTTTTTAAACTAAGAAGTGCTTTTCCTCATTTTCCTTTGGAAATGGAAATGTTGATCAATAGGATACCAGTGAGTATCAGAAAATATGGAAAATCACCATGTTTTAATTTTAATTTCTGGGATGGCTAGATTTATGTCAACTTGACACATGCTAGAGATATTTGAGAAGACAAAACACAATTGAGAAAATGTTTTTTAAGATCAGACTGTGGGCAATTTCTTAATTGCTGATTTATGGAGGATATCCTAACCCATTGTAAGTGGAAATACTTGTTGGATAGTAGTTGTATCAAGAAGCAAGTTGAGAAAGCTTGAAGATTAAGTATCACTTCTCCATGGCTTCTGAATCAGCTCCTTCTTCCAGGTCACTGCCTTATTTGATTTCCAGTCCTGACTGCCTTCTTGATAAACTGTGACATAAAAGAATAAGCGAAATAAATCTGCCTTCCCCAGGTTACTTTTGAGCATGGTGTTCATAATAGCAATAGAAACACTAAAAGTGTTTTTTTACATGCTTTTTCAATTGCATGGATAATTTCTGTCATAACCTAAGTAGAGAAAGTTACAAGTTTCGTGAATTATAAGAACTAATGTTTTCCTGCATATGTGCTACAATTGAAAACAATTAAAAATAAATTTTGACTCTTTTGGATAAGAGCATGAAGAGTTCATATTTAATAAGTAACTAAAATAATCAAATAAGGACAGAGAACAACATGATATCATAGAATGACTTAGGGAAATAATTATCTAAAAATATAAATATATTTTGATAGGGAATTTAAAAGTCTGCTATAATAAAAGATAACATATTACAGTAATTAATTTATCATATATTCCTTCTCTTCCTTTTTATCTATACACATCCTAAGAGAAAATACTATGAAGCATCCACTTAAAAGAGAGAAATATAAAATTTAACTTCAAGACTTTCATCTTTTTTCACAGACAGATAAAAATAGCATAATAGATTATATTGTTATATATTATATTATATAGATATATTATTATATTATATGTGCCTACCTATAGGAATATGTGAATACCCAAGAAACCAGAAAACCTTAAATTGAGGGGATGTTACTTGAAGAACAAGACCTTATCTCTGGAGAAAATAAGGAAATGGATATCACAGGGAATAGACAACAATATCATAGAGTCAAAAATATTTTATGATCAATGAATATAATTGAATGACTGTAAATTTCATCAAGTTTGATGCAATAGCAACACTAATGGAACTAGAAAAGGTAGATGAAATTGCTCAGATCTTGCCTATAGCTGTATTTGTGGCTATGGAAGGTTAACTTTATATTAAGGTAGATGTTCATGGAGGGTTTATTAACAAGGAGTAAAATGAAGAGATTTATGTCTTGGAAAATATCCCAGGAGAAGTTCTCATATTAGTGAGTTTACCATGGAAGAATAATCATCCTCATCATTTTTTTCTGGAGTTGAAAATTTATTTTTCCTACTTATTCCAAATAAAGCAATTATCTTCATTAAAATATGTGTGCTTCATTGAATCATCCTAAGATCTTAAAATCAAATCATGAGGCACCTCAGAGAAGAAATTAAGTTTCATATTACACAATAAAGTATTCCATAGTTTCCAGTCGATTTCAAATTTGTAGGAATCAATAAAAACATAAATTTAAAATATAAATTAGATACAACCTTCCTACTTGTTATCTCCTTCTCTAAGAGAAATGTAAACTATATATATGATATAAGATTGACCTGTTAAGGTAGCTGATATGTTCTTCAAAGTATACAAACCTGAATATTTTAAAACATAATATCATATGGTTCAAATAATATTTGATTTTTTAAATTATACCCTATGTTTCTATTATAGCATAGCAACTGGAATCATCCTATATCTGTTGGAAGGCTGAGAATCTCATCAACCTTTAGCTGAGTAATAGAAACATTTTATTTCTATAGCATAACTATCATACATATTAACTTTGTAGAAAGTAAATCCACCTCAGATTACTGAGGCCTTCTCTTGTCAATTAAAACAAGCTAATTTCTGCCACAGTAACAAAAAATCAAAAGCTTGCATGGTTTAACATGAAATAAAAAATATTAGTACTTATTCTTACTATCTCTCTATTTCATGTTGGCTGAGAGCTCTTGTCATAGTCATTAATTTGACAGGATTCTGATGGAGCAGTCAGTACTTGAAAAGCTATTGCACAAATTGCCAAAGGGAGAAGATGTCTCAAGAGCCACACCATAGCATTTAAATTCAGCAGAAATGGCTGCAGTTTCACTCATAATTATTGAAACCAATAAGTACAATTCCATCTCCATACAGAGGACAGAAAGAGTTCATAATAAAAATGACACTATCAAGTAAAAAATTCTTCTTTTTTCCAATTACATAAATGGGGAAGTAGGAGAACTGAGACAGCTTGAAGAAAGAGCACACAATTGATTATATACTACTGAGTGATGGCCAGATTGAAAACTGAAAAAGTGGTTTCTGATATGTATAATTATTCTTCCTTCAGCTCATGTATGCTGTGTGAAATAATGTATAATGATTACTCTGCTTTTTGTCTGTTTATGGTTGTTACTTTTAAATTTCTTGTGTCATATTACACTGCTTTGGCTCTACAATTTAATATCCTTTTATTTTTCTGGTTAATTTTCATATTGTATGTAAGAGGGTACACTTAGTAAATTGTTTTAAAAGATGGGATAGATGTAAATGTAGTGGCAGGTTACTGTACATATCCCTTGATTATTCATTTCTACAATTTGAAATGATTGATTGAGTTTATTTGATCTTGTATGCAATAGATTGCTTGTCAATCTCAGAAAATTTCCTTTGCCATGTAACTGAAATGCTCAATATCTCTGAACATAATTCTTTTTCCTATAATCTACCTTTTCAGAAGGAAATCGTTGACATTTTTTTACTTCTAGAGCAAATGAGGGCAATGTAAATTTCTCATAGTTTTGTATTTATGGTGTGGGGGGTCCTTCTGTCTATGTGTCACTTTTATTGGTTAATTAATAAGCAACTGCTTTGAGCCTATGGCAGGGAAGAACAGAACTTGGCGGGAAAAGTTTGGCTGTATGCTGGGAAAAGAAGGGGGGAGTCAGAGAGATGCCATAGTGCTGCCAGTGTGAACTCTGGCTACGGAGTATTTGAATGGCATTAATGGGCTCAGGTGTTTGTGTTCCCACTTGGGGTAGGGAGGAAAGTAGCTGAACCCATGCCCATGTCTCAGTGCTCTCCACCTGGGAAGGCGGCACGATCAGGCCTACTAGGCATGTACAGGCATGAGAACATGGCGAATTCCTGCCGCCATACACAGAGATATTTCAAAGCTGCTCAATGCTCTACGTGGCAGATTTAGCTATTACTCAGATTTTAAAAAGGGGGGAGGTATGTGCTGCATGCTCATTCTCAGAGTTAAAGTACTGAGCAGCTCCTACCTGGCAGCCCAACAGCTGGCAGTAATGGTACCACCATTTTAAAAGTGGAGAGAAACAGAGTCAGCATCCAGGGCAGCTGCAACCAAGCTGCTTATGATTTTACAAGTGCTCCTAGACAGTAAAGAATTACAGATATGCAATAAAGACAAATTTATATGGAAAAGAACTCTAAATGTGTCACAGTGTTGGATAAATGTATGTAGCCCTGGGAGAGAGAAGAAAAAGAGTATAGAGAATTATAAAAAGAAGTAAATGGTTTTCTTAAAAAAAATAGAACAAAGTCTTTAAATAAACAAAATACAGACAGTCATAGATTAAAGGAGTAAAGAAAAATAAGTCAAGTAAAGATGTAAAATCCACAGAGAGTCTGGATTGTGTATATTATTGTGTTACCTTTGAATTTTTTGTCTGTGAAAGAGCTAAGTACAGAGAGACATTTCATTGTATGGGCTGCTAAGCTAAACCAGCATGTATATTATAGAGGTATCATGAGTTCCAAATTTGGGTCTAAGTATATGCTGCTTTGGAAAAGAGATTCTTCTCTTGTTTTCACAGAGGATGAGAACTTATGGATTGCTTCCAGACTGGTATGGTTTGATGGAACAAGACTGCCCCCTCAAAGGTTACTGAGAATACCCTCATAAATTACTTTGCCCAACTGCTGACTGAGGTGAACCTAGCACACAGGATACACCATAAAATACCTGATTAACAATGCTCCAAACATCAGGAAGCAGTATGGACAGAACTATGCTCTATTGCCAAATATTGTTTGTAAATGTTTCTTTACATTTAAAGGGGGATATGCTAAAGAGATTTGCATTGGTAAGGATGTTGGTTTATTAATACACATTTAAGGTCAATTTTGATATATATATTTCTGCTTTTGATCAAGGTATTGTGATTGTGTAGCTCATTTAAAAATGTAATGTATAATTTAAAAATATAGGTTAATAGAGAGTCATCTATAATAGTCAAGCTTGTATTAATGTTAGTTAGATTTTCTAAATATATAGAGATATATTTCAGTTAGATAGGTATTTTTCAAATCTTTGAGAGATCTTCAGAATATGGCATTCAAAATGTTTAAGAACTTAAGACTTTTCATGACAGTGAGCTATGTCTCCTCTTGGCAGCACCAAGTTACTTCAAGTGGAAGATGGGCATTGAAGAGGCTCCTTATGGAGTTTGCTAGCCATTTGGGCAAGAAACTGCCCTTGCCTAGACTGCTTAACTGAACATTCAAAAGACCCACAGAGAAATGACTGCTGAACTTGCTTAAACATGAGGCGGTCCGTTGGGGTTCCTGCTTCATGAAAAACTCTGCCAAACATTCTGCAGAACACAAAAGAAAGTGACTGACAAACTGCCAATATAGGCAGAACTGTCTCTGAAATTTCCTGCTTTGTGAAAATGTCTGCTGGATACTATGGGCCTGTGGATTGAAGACGGATGTCCCAATGATACACAAGAACTTTATATGATGGTCCAGGCACTGAGATGTCTCTGTCAATTCTAGGGTTTTGGAAGTAGCTTACAATGTACTTCCTGTTTACTTAGGTAATATATCCCTCTGGAGTCTTTGATGAAGATGAAGAATTTATAGTTATATTTATAGTATTCCTTAGTTATGATAAAATATAAAGTAGATATAAATATTGTAACTGTAATTCTTGTTTGGTACCTGTTTTGTTATATGTAATTTTACTACTAAAGTTAAAGCCTTCCTTTTTTAAACAGAAAAGTGGAATTGGAGAGGGACATCCTTCTGCCTATGTGTTGATTTTATTGGTTAATGAATAAAGAACTGTATTGAGCCTATGGCAGAGAAGAACAGAATTAGGTGGGGAAAGCTCAGCTGTACACCGGGAAATGAAGGGTGGAATCAGAGAGACACCATGGATCTTCTGCCAGAGATAGACATGCTGAAACTTTGCTAGTAGGCCACGACCTCGTGGTGATATACAAATTAATAGAAAAGGGTTAAATTAGTGTATAAATTAGCCAATAAGAATCTGGAGCTAATGGGAGAAGCAGTGATTTAATTATTACAGTTTATGTGTGATTATTTCGGTTCTGGGTAGCCTGGACAAACAAGCAACTCAACCAACATATTTATCCAATATTGCAATGTGATTTCAGTTGATGTAATAAATACTTTAAAAGCAGTTGCTTATCTAATATAGCGTATATCATATACTATAAAATGGTCATATTTTCATTCTTTATAAGTAAAAGTGTAAGATTCAAGTATATAAAAAATATTAAGAGCACGGGATCAACTATTTTTCCTTTTTATTTATTTATTTTTTAAAAATCATCTTTTCTCACTTTACATATGAGTTCCAGTTCCCACTCCCTTCCCTCCTCCAGATCCCTCCACCTTCCTCACAACCCACCTCCATCTACTCCTCAGAGAGGATAAGGCTTCCCATGGGAAGTCATGAAATCTAGCACATTGCCTTAAGAGAGGACCAACACCCTTCCTATTATATATAGGCTAAGCAAGTATCCCTCCAAAGAAAATGAGTTCCAAAAAGCCAGTACAAGCAGTAAGGATAAATTCTGGTCTCACTACAGTGCCCCAACAGTCTGCCCCACCTTTACAGCTGTCACCCACATTGAGAGGGTCTAGTTTGGTCCTATACTGGTTCCCTTGCTGTCAGGCCAGAGTGGTTTGGCTCCCATTAAGCTGTTTCAGTGGGTTTCCCCATCATGGTCTTGACCTCTTTATTCTCGTATTCTCACTCCTCCTACTCTTTGATTGGACTTTGGGAGGTCAATCCAGGACTCTGCTATGGAACTCTGCCTCTGATTCTATTGACCACAGAGAAGCTAAATAACAAGGAGAACTCTAAGAGGAACATATATAGATCCCCCTGGGAAGGAGAAATAGACAAGATTTGCTTAATATTATATTTGAACAGGCAGTAGAAACAAACAGTACACAGCAAATTTGAGATTGACCACTACAAATATGCAACCTGAAGAACATAAAGAAAATATAATACAGCCAGAAAGAAATTTGAGACACCTTTAAATACAATAGTTAATATAGAATAATAGTATCATATACAGAAAGGTTATTGGATGAATTAAAAGACAATAAAATCATATCTAATAAATTAAACTCAAAAATTCCAACTATGATAAACAGATAGTTCCATACACAGACAGACACATCGGAAACAGAAAGATTAATGTCAAAAATTGAGATTGGATATAATAATAGATAATGAATCATAAAGTAAAAGGAATCCTAATCACAATATGAAATACATTATTATCCACCGAAGAATCCAGATGGGTGGCGTGGTGCTCAGAATAGTGAAAGAAAAGTTATTTATCAACTAGAAATCATAAAAAATTTATAGTGAAGATATAATAAAAACATTGTAATGTTAATAAAAACAAATGTAAATAAGTTTGCTTGCATGGAAAATTTTTGCTAAAAGGCAAAAAACAGATTTTGCATGAAATCAGTTTATAAAAATATACGATACTAGAAAATATTAAAATGTTATGATGTTGGGCTGACAAGTTGGCTCAACAAGGAAAAAAAACATTTTGTTGTAAGAGATCACTTATTCATTTCCTGACCATCCAGACTCCCGAAATAATTACACAGAAACTAAATATTCTTATCTGGTTGATAACTCGAACCCACATGAATGTGGAAAAAAAACCACCTCTATAATGTGATCCTCTGACCTTCATATGCATTAGGTAGCATATGCTACCCTCATCATAATTCCAACTTTTTAATTTTTCCGTTCTTCTATACATAAAATTGTATGAATATAGTCATGTATTGCTATTTACATATATGCATCTTTTTGGAATAATAGATGCAATATAATTTATGATAATACAAAGGAACTGAATAACAGCAAATTAAATTATTTCAGATAGTGAGATGAATTCACAGAAATTATTGAAGAGAAACAATTATATCCCTTTGGCCTCTTTCAGTTGTCTTATACCTCTAGCAAAGGCTCCAAGTGCTGTATTGAAGGGGTATGGAGAAAGTGGTCAACCTTGTCTTGTTCCTGATTTTAGCAGAATTGCTTTTTTTTTTTTTTTCTCATTCAAGTTGATGTCAGTTTGGGTTTGATGCAAACTGCCTTTATTTAGGATTTCTTCTACTTTATGATTCATTATCTATTATTATATCTAATCTCAATTTTTGACATTAATCTTTCTGTTTCCAATGTGTCTGCCTGTGTAGGGAGCTATCTGTTTATCATAGTTGGAATTTTTGAGTTTGATTTATTAGATATGATTTTATTGTCTTTTAATTCACCCAATAACCTTGTTGCAGTATGACCCATGTATATCTAAAGTTTCCAGGATTTTTCTCATGTAAGGGTATTGGATTTGATCAAAAACCCTTCTGTCTCTAATGAGATAATTATGTAGTTTCTATAATTCAGTTTGTTTATATGGTGGATTACATTTATTGTTTTTTGTATGTTGAAACATCCTTGCATTTTTTAGATGAAGCTCACTTGATCATGGTGGATATGATTTTAGTATCCTCTTGGATTTGATTTGCAAGTATTTTATTGAGAATTTTTGCATGATCATAAGTGAAATCAGTCTGTAATTCTTTTTGTTGGGTCTTAATATGGTTTGGGTATCAGGATAACTGGCCTCCTTAAACAAATTAAGCAATGTTCCCTCTCTATTTTGTGGAGTAATTTAAGTATCAGCATTAAATTATCTTTGAAAGTCTGGTCGAAATCTGCAATGAAACTATCTGGACTTTTTTGGTTGGGAGATTTTTAATTATACTTTCTATTTCACTAGAAATGGGTTTTTTTTCAAATGCTTATCTGATCTTGATTTAACATTGATCTGGGGTATATATCAAGAAAATCATCCAGTTCTTTTATATTTTCCACTTTGGGCAAGTATAAGTTTTTGAAGTATATCCTTAGAATTCTCTGAATTTTCTCAGTATTTATAGTTATGCCCCCTGTTTTTCTCTAATTTTGTTAATTTGTATATTCTCTCTTGGACTTTTAGATAACTTGGATAAGGGTTTGTCAATCTTACTGATTTTCTCAAAGAATCAACTTTGTTTCATTGGTTCTTTGTGATGTTTTTGCAGGTTTGGTTTCTAATTTATTGATTTCAGTTCCAAGTTTGATCAGCTCTTGCTGTCTACTCCTTTTGGTCTAATTTCTTCTTTTTTCCAGCGTTTTAAGGTATGCTATAAAATTATTAGTATAAAATCTCTCCAGTTTTTTAATGTACTTAATTCTGTGAACTTGCCTGTTAGATCCAAATTCCTTAAGTACAATAATCTGAATATATTGTGTATTCTTTTTCATTCAATTCTAGAAATTCTTGAATTATTTTCTTAACTTCTGTACATACATTTTTCTTCAGTACTGAGTTGCTAAGTTTTCATAAGTTTGTATATTTTTTGATGTTTCTCTTGTTGACATCCAGGTTTAATCTGCAGTGGTCTGATAGAATGAAGTGTTTTATTTTAATTTCTTGTATTAGCTGAAGCTTGCTTTGTGTAAGAGTATCTAGTCACTTTTGGAGTAATTTCCATGAGGTGCTGCATATTTGCTTGGAATAAATTTGTTCATTCTTTTACTATGAGATGATGTCAGTCATTGTTTTAAAGGAGTTTTGCATGGATGCAGAAGGATGGACCCTGTATTTACCTTTATTCTGTTAGAGTTTTTTTTATTTGGAATATTATTTACATGAAGAGATAAAAATGAGTAATGTTTGTTGATTACTGGTATTTTGTTATGGGGTGATGATGGTGGCAGTGGTGGTTTGTTTGTGTGTGTGTTCCTTTGAATTTCATTTGTCTGAGATTACTTATTTCTTATATTTTGTTGGATGTGGTTACCCACTTTAGGTTGGAGTTCTCCTTCTAGTTTCTTCTACAGATCTGGATTTATAAATAAACATTGCTTAAGTTTGGTTTTATCATGGAACACCTTATTTTATTCATCAATTGTGATTGAATTTTTTTTCTGGAAATAATAGTCTGACCTGACATCTGTGGTCTATTACAGTTTGTAAAACATTGATCTAGGCCCTTCTGACTTTTTGGGAAAAAAATCAGGTGTTAGTCTAATAGATAGACTTTTATATGTTACTTGATCATTTTTACCTTGAAACTTGTAAGATTATTTCTTTGTTCTGTATATTTATGGTCTTGATTATTATGTGCTTAGGGGAATTTCTTTTATGGACTAGTCTGTTTGATGTTCTGTATGTTTCTTGTACTTTGACAGGTGTCTCTTTTTTTTTTTTTAAGTTAGGTAAATTTTCTTCTGTGATTTAGTTGAAAATATTTCTGTGCCTATGGTTTAGGTTTCTTCTCCTTTCTTTATTCCAATTATTTCTATATGGGGTCTTTACACCATATTCCAGATTTCTTGGATCTTTTCAGCCAGAGTTATTTCAGATTTAACATTGTCTTCACCAAGGTATTCATTTCTTTTATTGTGTCTTCAATAGCTGAGATTTTTTTCCCATCTCTTTTACTATGTTTGTAAGTCTTGTTCTGAGGTTTGTACTCCAGTTCCTTTTTCATTTATTATTATCATTATTTTATTTCAAGAGTTCCCTTAGTTTGGAATTTCCTTATTGATTTTATAGCTTCTTTATGGTCTTGAACTGTTTATTTTCTACAATTATTTGTTTGTGTTTTTATAGATGCCTTTAAAGGATTTTATTTTAAGGATATGTATCATATTCATAAAGTCTATATTAAATCTTTGCCTTCTACTTCAGCTATGCTGCAATACACAGAGCCAACTGTGGTAGGGTTGATGCCCTATAGTGAATGTGTTTTGTTCTGGCTGTTATTCTTTTTGCTGGAGTCTAGGCATCCAGGTTTGTAAAGATTCTACATGCTGATGTCTGGTCATCTCTTTGTTGAGTGGGTACTTTGTTCTTTGGATTCTATTGGCTCTTCTGGTTATTAGATGATTGTGGTGGTTGTGTGTTGCCGAGTAGGAATTTTTTTCTGGGATCCTTTTATGTGTGGCCACTGGGGTTTCTGTATAAAAATATGCTCTGACATATTGAGAGATGAGACTCAAGAATAAAATTGGGTTCATGTGTACTTTCCACTTTCTCTTCTATAAGGTTCAGTGTGGCTGACTTTACATAGGCACAAGAGACCACTTCCTAAATATAACCCCAGGAACATAGATACTGAGAGAAACAATTAATAAATGGGACCTCCTGAAACTGAAGTGCAAAGGACACAGTCAACAAGACAAAACGACAGCCTACAGAATTGGAAAAGACCTTCACTAACCCCACATCAGATAGAGGTCTCATCTCCAAAATATACAAAGAACTCATTGATCATCAAAAGAACAAATAACCCAATAAAAAATGGAGTAGAGACCTAAAGAGAGAACTCTCAACAGAAGAATCTAAAATTGCTGAAAGACACTTAAGGAAAAGTTCAACATTCTTAGTCATCAGAGAAATGCAAATCCAAACAACACTGAGATTCCATCTTACACCTGTAAGAATGGCCAAGATCAAAAACACTAGTGACAGTGTATGCTGGAGATGTTTTGGTGTGAAGGGAATACTTCTGCATTGCTGGTGGGAATGCAGGCTGGTACAGCCCATTTGGATGTTAGTGTAGCAATTTCTCAGAAAATTAGGAAACAACTTTCCTCAAGACCCAGTAATACCACTTTTGAGTATATACCTAAAGAATGCTCAATTGTGCCACAAGGACATGTGCTCAACTATGTTCATAGCCAGAAACTATGTCATAACCAGAAACTGGAAACAACCTAAATGCCCCTCAACCAAAATGTGGCACATTTATACAATGGAGTACTACACAGCAGAAAAAAATAATGACATCTTGAATTTTGCAGGAAAAATGATGAAGCTAGAAAACATTATTTTGAGTGAGGTAATCCAGATCCAGAAAGACAATTATCACGTGTACTCACTCATAAGTGATTTTTAAACATAAAACAAAGAAAACCAGTCCTTGAATCACAGTCCCAGAGAACCTAGACAACAATGAGGACCCTAAGAGAAATATACATAGATCTAATCTACATGAGGAGTAGGAAAAGACAATATCTCCTGAGTAAACTGGGAGCCTGGGGACCTTGGAAGAGGCTTGAAAGGGAGGGGAGAGGTTGGGTGGGGAGCAAAGATAAATGTAGAGCTCAATAAAAATTTTAAAAAAAAGAATAAAATTGGGCTTGGATGGGTTGACAGTGCTCATAGAAAGGAGGAAATTGGGGTGTTCCACCAGAATCTGCTTACTCTCCTGAGAATGGGGCCAGAGGACTACCACAAAAGGTAATCTTCCACAAAGTTGGTGATGAGACTGGGAGATTGGATATGGAGGAGAGGATGAAAATTGGAGATCTAAAGCTTACCTCCTGCTTTGCTGGCCTACCTGTTTTTTTCTTTTAGGCTTGAATGGAGAGTTTCCAGAGAAAGTCTACTGCATTTGGGGGCTGTGATGACAGGATAAGTGAGGGCAATGTTAGAGGAAATCTGTGTGATCTGCTGTAGTTGGGGACAGAACGGGAGTAGAGGCCACAGCAGGCGTATGCTACAGTGATGGGAATGAGCCTCAGAGATTTGATTAGGAGAGGAGGGAATGATGATCATCTGCAGCTAGACTCCCTGCTTTACTATTCTGAGTTGTCTGTGAGATACCAGGAAATCCCTGCTGGAGTTGGCAACTGGCACAAGGTCAGGGGAAGAAAGTGTGAAGTGGAAGATCTGTTTGTTTAACTGAAGATGGGGTTCAGAGCAGTAGGTGAGGCTGCAACAGGTATTCTGCTCTAAATCTGGGCGTGCAAAAAGTGGGATTGAGTTTGGAAGAGAAGAGGGAGAGATGAAAATCAGTTAGTCTAGTTTATTCCCTGGCCTTCAATGTTGTGTTATTCCCAGAGAATTTCTGCTAGTGTTGGAGCCTGAGATAATAGGATGAGTGTGTGGGCAAGAAAAATTAGAGGAGAAAATCTCTAAGATCTATTGCAAATGGGGGTCAAAGATAAAGGGCAATACCATAGTAATCATTCTGCTACAGAGCTGAGGGTGAGACTAGGGATTTGGACATGAAGGAATGGAGGGAGAGGTGAGGATTTGCAATTAACTTGTTTGCCCTGAGTGGCTTGTGGATTCCCAGGGAATGTTTTCTGGAACTGAGTTCTGAGATAAAGTAATAAAGGGGGAATGGTGACATGGAATTCCCCTCTGTATGCTGTGGATACCATTAGTACAGTAACTGTCTTAGGGGTGTGCAGGGCAGAATAGAGGTAGGTGAAGAAAACTAAATAAATTCTGGGAGAAAGAAGACAGAGTCATGAAATGCTAGTTAGCCTTGCCAGAGACAGATGCTGGGGACAGAACTTTACCCAGTAAACCACAGCCTCATGGTGATACACAGATTAATGGAGATGGGTTAATTTGAGATATGAGTTAGCCAGAAATACACTTAAGCTATTGGCCAAACAGTATTACAAATGATATGGTTTCTGTGTGATTATTTCAGGGCTGAGCAGCCAAAACCAAACAAGTGGCCTCCTACAACTAGATGGAAGTTTGGAAAGGAAGATCTGTGTAATCCTTTAGATAGGGGGTGGAGGGAAACTACAGCAGATGGCTTGCTGCAGAGCTGGGGATGAGACTGGGGAATGGAATTTGGAGGAATGTAGGTAGAAGAAAAGATCTGCAGTTATCCTTCTGTTTTCCCTGCACAGAGTGCAATAGCCAATATTTTTTATTAATAATATAATCAAAGAGATATTTTGTACTCCCATTATTTTTCTTTTCTTTTTTTCAATATAGGGTTTCTCTGTGTATCCTATATAGAATTTCTCTGTGTATCCTTGACTGCTGGCTATTCTGGACCTCACTCTGTAGGACAGGCTGACCTTGCACTCAGAGATCTGCCTGCCTCTTTCTCCCCAGTGCTGGGATTAAAGGCATGTGCCACCACTGTCTAGTTGTGTTTTTTACTTTTCAAGAAAGGGTCTTACTATATAGCTCTTGGTGTCTTGGAATTCACTATGTAGACCAGGTTGGCCTCAAACTCACAGAGATCTGCATTCATTTGCCTGCCAAATTCTGGGATTAAATATTGCATCAGCCTTGTACTCACCTATTTATTGTAACATTATTCGCAATAGCCAAACTATGGGATCAGCTAAAGTACCTATCAATAAGTTACTAGATTATGAAAATGTGTCATATATACACCATGATACACAATCTTACATAATCAAAAAAGTATTGAAATATTTCACCTGTTGGGAAATACAAGGAATTAGACATCATTCTGCAAAGCAAAATAAAGCAGATGTTCACTTGTGGAAAGAGTATGTCAGTATCATAGAAGAATATAATAGCATAATTGAAATATATAAAAGAGTGGGATAGAATAAATAAAATGAGAAGCACAAAACACAATTTTATAGAAGTGCTATTCAATTGGAAATAGAGTGACCATTCATAAAGGTGATATAATTATGTTTGTTAAAAATACATGTATATCTGTTTAAGGGGGTATCAAGAATTTATTAAGATAAGAAAGGTGGGAAATACACTCAGAAATATAGGATATAGTAAATCCAGTTGCAGAGTCCATGAAAAGCTAGGAACTGATCACAAGCAGCTTCAAACCATCTGACCCAGTCTTCATCACCCAAGAGAGCATGACTTCCTCCCTCCTTCCTTATAAGAGGTCACATAGGCAGACAAAAAGCACTGTCCAGATAGCTCAAGGTCACAACAGAACAAATACTCACTACGCATGGTGTTCAGATAAACAGAAAAGTTTAGAAGTTCCTATTACATAGAAAATGATCAACATTTATAGATATTCAAATATTTATTGGCCTCATTTGGTCACTATACATTGAATTTAAGTATGGACCCATCATATTCTATCCCATGCATGTCAACAAATATGTGTCAATGCAAATTAAGAATAAATACATATTGAAGCTTCATTTTTAAGAGTATGGATATCAAATATGTTATTTTTGCTCTCAAGAATTATCTTTACATTTCAGAGGTGTTCTATGTTTTCTCATTGTAGCTCATGGCATGTCTAGGTTTTAAAATATTAACAATACCCCAGTGTTGTATAACAGTTCTCTCCAAGACAAAACCTCATTAAATTCCCTCATTAAAATTCAAGATGGCTACAAGGAGGAGAAACAACAGGACACTGGAAAGCAGCTATTCTCACCGTGTGGGTCATGACCAACACAGGGGTTGCATATTACATATCTTACTTATCAAATATTTGCATTACAATTCGTAGAAGTCACAAAATTACACTTATGAAGTACCAAAGAAACTTTTTATGACTTGAAGTCAGCACAGGAAGATGACCTTTATGTAAGGATTATAGCATTAGGAAGGCTGAGAACCATGGTGAAGGCAAAGTGAACCCTTTCATACTTCAGGGAAGCTCATTAACCTCAGGAAATCCCTAAACTTGACCATTTCTATCCTGACCTTTAATATTCACACACACACACACTATATATTGTGCTAAAGACACTCTCAGATAAGCTGAGCTGCCTGGAAAAAACTCAGTTCAGCTATTTGAGTTTCCTTTCTATTGCTGTGATAAAATAACATGGTCAAGGCAACATAGAGAAGAGAGGTTTTATTTTGTGCTTATGGTTTCAAGATACTGGGGTCAATAGCAACAGAGACAGTAGGCAACAAACGAGTAGAACTGGAAGCTGAGTGCATTCACATCTAAAATCACTAGCAAGAAGCTAGACAACAATGAGCACACTAAGAGAGACATACATAGATCTAATCTACATGGGAAGTAGAAAGAGACAAGTTCTCCTGAGTAAATTAGGAGTATGTGGAGCATGGACAGGGTTGAAGGGGAGGGAAGGGAAAAAGAAGGGAGAGGAGCAGAGAAAAATGTAGAGCTCATTAAAAATCAATTTTAAAAAAGCTGAGAGTGCAAGCACCTCAGCTTCAAAACCTCAAAGATGGCCCCCAGTACCATGCTTGCTTCAGTCAGGCCACACCTCCCAATCCTGCTCAAATGGCCAGAAACATGGACTCAAATATTTTAATATGTAAGAATTTGGTTGCGCATCACATTCAAATTACTACAAGAGTGGAGTCACCTGTAAGAACCAGAGGTCATTCAACCTGCCTGGAAAAAGTTAAGACTAGCTGAACTGCCTGAACAACAACAACAAAAAAGATCAGCTAAGCTGCTTAAAAGAGGTTTAGACTGACTAAGTCACTTGGAAAGGACATTCTCCAATCTGTTAAACTGTCTGCAGGTGTGCTCAGGGTTTCAAGTCTATGTGAGCTCTCACTCATGCTGAGGTGGGCTTCGGTGATGCAGCTCTCTTTCAGTCATTTCTGTTCCTATGTGTGATCCCTCATCCATATTTCTATTAATAACCCCTATAAAACCCATGTGTTCATCAAGTTGGACTTCAGTTTTATCTGGCTAGTAGTATATTATTGGGTGGAGTATACACCAGTTTGGATTCCCCCAGGAATGATGTTACACTGTACTTATGTTGCAAGGAGGAGGCCGCTTGGTCATTCCCATCTGCCCAGACATGAAATAATCACACAGAAATTCTATTAATTAAATCACTGCTTGACCCATTAGCTTTAGCTTCTTAATGGCTCTTATATCTTAAAGTAACCCATTTTTATTAATATGTATATCACCATAGGTCATGGCCTACCAGCAAAGTTCTGGCATGTCTCACTCTGGTGGCCGCTCCATAGTCTCTCTGAATCTGCCCTTCTTTCTCCCAGCATTCAGTCCAGTCCTCCCTGCCTAATTAATTTCTGCCCTATCAACAGGCCAAGGCAGTTTCTTTCTTCATTAATGGTAATCACAGCACACAGAGGGGACCCCCGCATCAACTTCTCTTTTCTGTTTAAATAAAAAAGGTTTTAACTTTAATATAGTAAAATTACATATAACAAAAAAGGTAT
Organism: Chionomys nivalis; assembly: GCF_950005125.1. Taxonomy (NCBI): domain Eukaryota; kingdom Metazoa; phylum Chordata; class Mammalia; order Rodentia; family Cricetidae; genus Chionomys; species Chionomys nivalis. Next base: position 11,351,403 of record NC_080112.1, on the reverse strand, counting down.
CAAGCAATAATTACAGTTACAATATTTCTATTTAATTTATCTTTTATCATAACAAAGGAAAACTGTAACAAAGACTATCTATCTATTCTTCAACTCCATCAAAGACTCCATAATGGTATAATGTTACCTAAGTAAACAGGAAGTACATTGTAAGCAACTTCCAAACCTCTAGAATCATCTTCCAAAACATCTTGCTGCCTGGACAGTCACCCAAAGTTCTTTGTACCACTGAGGTATTCATCTTCAGGGTTCCTGCTTCAAAAAAAAGTCTGTGAGACATTCTGCAGAATACAGAAGAAAATGACTGGCAACCTGCCAATAAAGGCAGAACTGTCTGAAATTTTCAGATTTGTGGGAAAGTCTTCTGAATACTGTGAGCCTGTAGGCAGTAGTATATTATTTGGCAATCATTTTTCTGAGGGTCCTGCATGTCCAGTGAAGCAGTCCAAGCAAGAGCAGTTTCTTGTCCAACTGGTTAACAAACTCCATAAGGAGCCTCTTCAATGCCCATCATCCTTTTGAAGTAGCTTGGTGCTGCCAGGAGCAGATGTGTCTCACCACCATGAAAAGTCAAAAGTTCTTAAACATTTTAAATGCCATATTCTAAAGGTCTCTGAAAAATTTGAAGAATATCTTTCTATCTGAAATACATCTCTGTACATCTAGAAAATCTAACTAACATGACTACAATCTTGACTCTTTATTAAGCTATATTTTTAATTATACATTACTTTTTAAATGAGCTTCACAAACACAATATATTAATCAAGCACATAATTATACATAAAACAAAATTGATCTTAAATTTGTATGAATAAACCAAGATCCATAGCAATGCAAATTACTTATCTCTATAGCATATCCTCATTTCTTAGATTAAATTATTTTATTTATTTATTTATTAAAAATTTACACCTCCTCCCATCCTCCCCTTTCACTCCCCCTCCCCCTATCTACCTCCCTATCACTCTCCAAACCTGAGAGGAGTCTGGGTACCCTGCCCTGTGGGAAGTCCAAGGCCCTCCCCGCCATTCAGGTCTAGAAAGGTGTGCATCCAAACAGACTAGGCTCCCAAAAAGACAGTACATGCAGTAGAATCAAAACCCGGGGTCATTATCATTGGATTCTCAGTCCACCCTCATTGTCAGCCACATTCAGAGAATCCAGTTTGATCACATGCTTTTTCAGTCCCAGTCCAGCTGGCCTTGGTGAGCTCCCATCAGATCAGTCCCTCTGTCTCCATGGGTGGACACATCCCTTTCAGTCCTGATTTCCTTGATCATGTTCTTCCTCCTTCTGCTCTTCTTTTGGACCTTGATAACTTAGTCCAGTGCTCCAATGGGGGTCTCTGTCTCTATCTCCATCCATTTTCAGAAGAAGGTTATATGGTGATATGCAAGTTATTCATCAGTGTGGCTATGGGAGAGGCCAGTTCAGGAACCCTCTCCTCTGCTGCCCAAGGACCTAGCTGGGGAAATCCCCTTGGACACCTGGGAACCACTTTAGAGCCAAGTCTCTTGTCAACCCTAAAATGACTCCCTTAGTTAAGATATCTTCTTCCCTGCTCTAATATCGACCCTTCCTCCATCTCAACCATCCCATTCACCCAAGCTCTCCCCAATCATCCCCTTCTCCCTTCTCTCTCCCCATCTCCTCTTCCCACAACCAATCCCAAACACTGTGCTCCCAACTTTTGCCCAACGATCTTGTCTACTTCCAATATCCAGGAGGATAAATATATGTTTTTATTTGGGTTCACCTTTTTAGTTAGTTTCTCTAGAATAATGAATTATAGGCTCAATGTCCTTTGTTTATTGCTAGAATCCACTTATGATTGAATACATACCATATTCATCTTTTTGGGTCTGGGTTATCTCACTCAGTAAAATGTTTTCTATTTCCATCCATTTGCATGCAAAATTCAAGATGTCATTGTTTTTTACTGCTGAGTAGAACTCTAAAGTATATATGTGCCACTCTTCTTTATTCATTCTTCTATTGAGGGGCACTTAGGTTGTTTCCAGGTTCTGGCTATTAGAAATGGTGGTGCTATAAACATAGTTGAACAAATGGAGTATGATTTGGCATCTCTTGGGTATATTCCTAAGAGTTGAATTGCTGGATCCTGGAGTAGGTTGACTCCCAGTTTCCTGAGAAATTGCCACACTGATTTCCAATGTTGTTGCAAAGTTTGCATTCCCACCAACAATGGGTGAGTATTCCCCTTACTCCACATCCTCTCAACCATAGGTTATCATTGGTGTTTTTGATTTTAGCCATTCTGACAGGTGTAAGATGGTATCTCAGAGTTGTTTTGATTTGCATTTCCCTGATCACTAAGGAGGTTGAGCATCACCTTAAGTGTCTTTTGGCCATTTGAACTTCTTCTGTTGAGAATTTTCTGTTCAGATCAGTACCCCATTTTTTAATTGGGTTAATTAGAGTTTTAATGTCTAGTTTCTTGAAGTTTTATATATTTTAGAGATCAGACCTTTCTCTGATGCAGGGTTGGTGAAGATCCTCTCCCATTCATTAGCTTGCCTTTTTGTCTTAATGACAGTATATTACAGAAGCTTCTCAGTTTAAGAAGGTCTCATTTGTTCATTGTTTCTCTTATTGTCTGTGCTACTGGGGTTATACATAGGAAGTGGTCTCCTGTGCCCATGTGTTGCAGACTACTTTCCACTTTCTCTTCTATCAGGGTCAGTGTGAAAGATTTATATTGAGGTCTTCAATCCATTTGGACTTGTGTTTTGTGCATGATGATAGATATGGATCTATTTTCATTCTTCTACAGGTTGACATCCACTTATGCCAGCACCATTTGTTAAAGATACTTTCTTTCTTCCATTGCATAATTTTAGCTCCTTTGTCAAAAATCAGGTGTTCATAGGTTTGTGGATTAATATCCAGGTCTTTGATTCGATTCCATTGGGCAACATTTCTGTTTTTGTGCCAATACCAAGCTGCTTTTATTACTGTAGCTCTGTAATAGAGTTTGAAGTCAGGGATGGTAATGCCTCCGGAACTACTTTTATTGCATAGGATTGTTTTTGCTATCCTGTTTCTTTTGTTCTTCCATATAAAGTTGATTGTTGTTCTCTCAAAGTCTAAAGAATTTCGTTTGGATTTTGATGGGGATTACATTGAATCTACAGATTGCTTTTGGTAGAATTGCCATTTTTACTATGTTGATCCCCCCAATCCAAGAGCATGGGAGATCCTTCCATTTTCTGGTAGCCTCTTCAATTTCTTTCTTCAAAGACTTAAAGTTCTTGTCAAATAGATGTTTCACTTCCTTGGTTAGAGTTACCCCAAGATACTTTATGCTATTTGTGGCTATTGTGAAAGGAGATGTTTCTCTGATTTCCCTCTCTGCTTCTTTGTTCTTTGTGTATAGGAGGGCAACTGAGTTTTTGGAGTTGATCTTGTATCCTGCCTCATTACTAAGGGTGTTTATTAGCTGTAGGAGTTATTTGGTAGAGTTTTTGGGGTCGCTTATGTACACTATCATATCTTCTGCAAATAACAAAAGTTTGACTTCTTCCTTTCCAATTCAAATCACTTTGATCTCCTTATGTTATCTTATTGGTATTTCTAGAACTTCAAGCACTATATTGAAGAGGTATGGAGAGAGTGGACAGCCTTGTCTTGTTCCTGATTTTAGTAGAATGGCATTGAGTTTCTCTCCATTTAATTTGATGTTAGCTGTCAGCTTCCTGTATATTGCTTTTATTATATTTAGAAATGAACCATGTATCCCTAATCTCTCCAAGACCTTTATCATAAAGGAGTGTTGAATTTTGTCAAATGCTTTTTTAGCATCTAATGAAATGATCCTATAGTTTTTTTTTCAGTTCATTTATTTGATGGATTACATTGATATATTTTTTTTATGTTGAACCAGCCCTGAATCTCTGAAATGAAGCTTACTTGATCATAATGGATAACTTTTTGGATGTGTTCTTGGATTCAGTTTGCCAATATATTATTGAGAATTTTTATGTTGTTGTTCATGAGTGAGATTGGTTTGTAATTCTCTTTCTTGGTTTATGCTTTGTGTGATTTTGGTATCAGCGTAACTGTAGCTTCATAAAAGGAGTTTGGCCATGACTCTTCCATTTCTATTTTGTGAAGCACATTAAGGAGTAAAGATATCAGCTTTTCTTGGAAGTTCTGGTAGAATTCTGCATTGAAACCATCTGGTCCTGGACTTTTTTTAGTAGGGAGGTTTTTGATGACAGTTTCTAAAAAAAAATCACCTCGCCATATAATAATCAAAACACAAAACATACAGAATAAAGAACAAACATTAAGAGTTGCAAGGGAAAAGTTCAAGTAACATATAAAAGGAAACCTATCAGAATTACACCTGACTTCTCAATGGAAACCATGAAAGCTAGAAGGTCTTGGATAGATGTGCTGCAGAGACTAAGAGACCATGGATGCAAACCCACATTCCTATACCCAGCAAAGCTTGCATTCACCATCAATGGAGAAAACAGGATATTCCAGGACAAAAACACATTTAAGCAATATGTAGCTACAAACCCAGCCTTACAGAAAATACTAGAAGGAAAACCACAAAACAAGGAAGCCAACAACACTCATAATAACCCAAACATCTGACATCCCTCCAACAGCTCAACTCAAAGAAGAGAAACACACAAACACTATCACCAGAAAAAATAACCAGAATTAACAACCACTGGTCATTAATATCACTTAATATCAATGGACCCTGCTGGGCGATGGTGGTGCACGCCTTTAATCCCAGCACTCGGGAGGCAGAGGCAGGCGGATCTCTGTGAATTCGAGACCAGCCTGGTCTACAGAGCTAGTTCCAGGACAGGCTCCAAAACCACAGAGAAACCCTGTCTCAAAAAAAAAAAATATCAATGGACCCAATTCACCTTTAAAAAAGCACAGGTAAAGAGAATGGATATGAAAATAGGATCCAACATTCTGTTGTTTACAAGAAACACACCTCAAACTCAAAGACAGACACTACCTCAGGGTAAAGGGTTGGGAAGAGGTTTTCCAATCAAATGGACTAAAGAAACAAGTGGGTGTGGCTATCTAACAAAATTGATTTCAAACTAAAATCAATCAGAAGAGATGGAGAAGGACACTTTATACTCATAACAGGAACAATTCATAAGGAGGAAGTCTCAATCCTGAATACCTATGCCCCTAATATAAAAGTACCCACATATGTAAAAGAAACATTTCCAGGACTCAAAGAAAGCATACATCAAACCCCACACTCTAATAGTAGGTGATTTCAACACTCTTCTCTCACCAGACAGAAATTTAACCGGAAAAAAAGAGAACTAACAGATATAATGAACAAAATGGACTTAACAGACATCTATAAAACATTCCATCCAAACAGAGAAGAATATACCTTCTTCTCAGCATCTCATGGAACCTTCCCAAAAATTGATCACATAATTGGTAACAAATTAAACATCCATACATACAAAGAAATTGTAGTAACCACCTGTGTACTATCGGATCACCATGCAATAAAGTTAGAATTCAACAATAATTCTAGCCCCAGAAAGCCTACAAACTCATGGAAACTGACCATTCAACTACTGAACCATCCCTGGGTCAAGGAATAAAGAAATTAAAGTCTTCCTTGAATTTAACGAAAATAGAGATATAACATACTCAAACTTATGGGACATTATGAAACTTCATAGCACTAAGTGCCCACATGAAGAAAATGGAAAAAGCACACATTAGAGACTCAACAGCACACCTGAAATCTCTAGAAAAAAAAGAAACAGATTCACCTAAGAGGAGTAGAAGACTGGGAATAATCAAGCTGAGGGCTGAAATCAACAAAATAGAAACACAGAAAACAATCCAAAGAATCAATGAAACAAAAAGCTAGTTCTTGGAGAAAATCAACAAGATTGACAAACCCCTATGCAAACTAATCAAAGGGCAGAGAGAGAGCATGCAAATTAACAAGATCAGAAATGAAAAGGGGGACAAAACCACAGACACAGAAGAAATTCAGAGAATCATTAGATCTTACTACAAAAGCCTGTATGCCAGAAAATTGGAAAATGTAAAAGAAATTGACATTTTTAAGATAAGTACCATATACCAAAATTAAATCAAGACCAGTTGAACAATTTAAATAGACCTGTAAGTAACATATTCCCCTTTAAAAGTAAACAAACAATTATAAACAATATTTGGGACTATGGACATAGTTTTTTCCATACTGCTTCCTGCTGTTTGGAAGCACTGTCTTTCATGTTGTATCTTTTGTGCTAGGTTCATCTCAGTCAGAAGTTGGGTGAAGAATTTTCTTTGTGAGGGTGTTCACAGCAAACTTTCAGGGGGGTCTTATTCCATGAAACCATATTTTTCTGGAAGCGAACCATATCCTTGGACCCACATTCTGAAGTCAAGATACCTTCATAATATATATGCTGGTTTAGCTTAGCAGCTTATACAATGAATTGTCTCTCTGTACTTAGCTCCTTCACAGTCAAAAAACTCAGTGATAACACAATAATGTACCTAATACAGACTCTCTGTGTATCATCTTTATTTGGCTTATTTTTCTTTATTCCTTTTTATCTATGACTGTCTGTACTTTGTTTCTTTTAAGACATTTTTTTACTTCTTTTTCAAGTTCCTATACTCTTTTTCTTTTTTCTTCCAAGCCTACACACATTTATCCCACATTGTGACCCATTTAGAGTTCTTTTATGTATAAATCTGTCAATATCATATTATATGTAACTCTCTACTCTCTTGAAGATCTTTTTTTGGTTTTTTTGAGACAAGGTTTCTCTGTGGCTTTGGAGCCTGTCCTGGAACTTGCCCCTGTAGACCAGGCTGGCCTCAAACTCAGAGAGATCCACCTGCCTCTGCCTCCCAAGTGCTGGGATTAAAGTCATGTACCACCACCACCTGGCCTTGAAGAGGTTTTAAAATACTTCAGCAGCTTAGTTACAGCTGCTCTGAATGCTGGCTCCACCTCTCTCCACTTTTAAAATGGTAGAGGCTCTTGGGCTGCCAGGTAGGAGCCACAATCAGCTCTTTAACTCTGTAGGTGGGGAGGACTGGACCATGTTTGTCATAGGCATCTGCCAGAGGCCTCCCACAACTTTTTCTGATGGTATTGAGTTGTCTTGTCTATCTTTTGTTTACCTATATTTATTGGTTTAATGTCAGTCTTTGCCAAACCTCGTACATATACGTGAAGGATGAGTCCTCCTATTTTTGCCAGTTTTAGAGGAGACATTATCTTTAGTATGAGCACCAATTTGTTCCAAGGAGGAGGCCACTTGGTTATTCCCATCTGCGCAGAACCAAAATAATCACACAGAAATTGTGTTAATTAAATGACTGCTTGGCCCATTAGCTATAGCTTCTTATTGCCTCTTACATCTTAATTTAACCCATTTCTATTAATATGCATACGACTACTATGTTGTGGCTTTTCAGCAAATTTCTGGCATGTCTGACTCTGTTTGTGGCTAAATAGCATCTCTCTGACTCCACCCTTCTTTCTCCCAGCATTCAGTCCAGTCCTCCCTGCCTACCTAAGTTCTGCCCTATCAACAGGCCAAGGCAGTTTCTTTATTCATTAATGGTAATCACAGCACACAGAGGGAATTCCCATATCACCCTTACTTAAGAGAATGAAGCCAGAAGAGCATGAATTTCTAGTTGGAAATATTCTCTTTCAACAAAAATGAATCAATAAATAAATGAAAAAAAGAAAGAGCATAAAAGGCTAGGAATGGCTGATTTGGTGTCCTCTTCTGATCTGCAGGCATATATGCAGGCAGTACTCTGTATATATAGTAAATAAATAAACCTTAAAGTAATATTAAAAAAACATAAATTCATTTACTGAATATAAGACTGTGTTGATAAAATTACAAGGATATAGAAGAGGTAGCTTTAATGTTCAAATACCATCATTTGTTCATTTTAAATTAATTTTTAATGCATAAAACACTGCCCTGGTTCACAATGCAAATCTTATTAAGAGGCTTACAAGCATGTGTTACTTTTCCATTTTTATCCATTCTTATTCAGCTTCATTCTCTTATTGTAACTAGTATTGATTTCTTACATTGTATTCTCCCAGAATGTGTGCTCGCCTGCTCTGTATTTAGAGATAGAGTCTCATTATGTCACAGAGGATAGCCTCAAATTCAAGGCAGTACTTTTGTTGTAGTCTTGTCAAGATTTCCTTTACAAATTCCAGTTTCATGAACCAATGGTTTTCTGAACTTATATCACTGCTATTTGGCTCTATAATTCCATCTCCAAAACAGAAAATGATAATACAAATAACATTTATTTTGCATGAATGTCAGATTATGTAGTATAGTATGCACAAAATAGCTCTATCAGTACTTATTGTATTCTTCTTTATTTTTAAGATTATGGTATAATTATGTCATCTTTCTTCTTATTATTTTTCTTCCTCAAAAGCATTCCATATATACTTCCTTGCTCTTTCAAATTTATGACCTGTTTTTCAGTTAATTACTATTACATGCATACAGAAACACATATATTCACATGTATTTACGGATATTTGTGTATATATATTTATATGTATGTATATGTGTGTATATGTATGTATGTATGTATATGCATATACATATATATTTCTTAATGTGATCTTCTCAGGCTAGACAATGTTTTCAAGGACAATCAAATAACATTTAATAACCAGTTTGTGTGTTCTTCCCCAAGAAAGACTATTTCTTCCACTTTCTTTATTTCTTATTTGTCTATAATTCCTTAGATAGAGTTGAGGCATTGTGATCTTTTCTCCATATACTTTGGCATGTCAATTTTTGTTGTTCTTGTTCAGCACATGTTCATGCAGTCATGTTTATGAGATTTTATGAGTATACTATCTAACAGTAATTTCTTAATAATTACTAATTTTAAGGTTTTTTTTTAGCTGGAATAACTGGATTTTGCTCAGTATCAAATGACTTAATGTTTACATATTTACATGACAAAATACATTATGCCATTAAGCACATAGTGAATACCACTCATAAAACGATGTAGAATAGAAAGATGTTGTGAAAAGTCTCCCAAGAAATTCCTGATCTAAATCAAATAAAAATATAACTTAAACTAGTAGAATGAATTGTAGACCGTGTCCTTTCACTAAAAACTAAAACAGTACAATAGATTAAGGAAAGTATGATCTTGCTTGCTATAAAAATCAGTAAGGGTCTTGGGGATATAACAATATAATCATTAGTACTTAGGAGGATATGGTGTTTGGAACTTAAAAAGGAATAGCCTTCGCCTTCATGTGAGAAAAGTACTCAGGTAATTAAGGCATACTGTATATAGAACCATCATATAAGATACACAGTGTTCATAGTGACACTTTAAACCATAGCATTCTTGGATCTCACAGGGAAATATGTACCTACATAATTGCTTTCTAAGACAAAAAGCCAGGATTTAGCACCCCAGTTTTGAAAGAGAATTTAGATTTGTGGTTGATGAAGCATATTCAAATATGAGCAATATGTTGTCAACCCAGATCTAACCCACTTTGCCATTGTTAACTGGGCCAATTCCCAAAGTAGTGAGCCAGAGGCAAATCTGCTGACCTGCATGTTACCCGACACCCACTCAAGCACATTAAAGGTTGGGCATCCATTTTCAGAATTCCTAGCTGTGCTGCAGCTCACATAAGAGATGAGAGAAAACTGCAGCCACGGTATTTCTTGGCAAGCTGCTTGGATAAAAATAGAGATCTGCTGAGTAAGTATTTGCTATATCTGCAGACATTTCCCAGCTGGGAAATTAGACTTTTTCATATAATTTCTCTCCTTTTGAATATTTACTTAAATTAGTCCCTCAACCTTATCTCTATAAAACAAAATTTTTGGATTGATATTTTTTAAAATGCATTTTCTTTATATTTTAAAAATTCTGCCTCTATCCCAACTGTTCTGAACTGCAAGTCTTAAAATATTTGCTTTCTGTTTTGAGATTTACAAAAAAGTTTCCATGTTCCAGTGAAATCTACATAACGAATATTTTTTAAAAAAGAAAGAGAACTTGAGACAAGAACATCAGTACTTAACAAATATATTCTGGAATAATTTGAAATTGGAAAAGAACTAGAGAGATTTTTGAGAACAAGTTTATTTAATTTATTGTATAAACTATTTCTGTGAATATATCCTCTAAGCTCTATCCAAACACTCTGTATATTGACTTCTTTTTACTCAAATAATACACCATAGTTTGGGCTTGTTATCCTTGTGTTGGTGCTAAGGAAATTGAGGCAGAGAAGGAATATATATCTTTTTAAAGACTGAGTAGTTGGTTATTTCCAAAGGAGATTTACACGATTGCAATCTGAATCCAAAGACTATCCTCATAACTAGAATAATAAGGCAAATTTTTCTTCAATGGTAGATTAAAGAACTGATACATATTCACATATAAGAAAAGAAACATCCAAATGGGATCACAATCTCAAACTTTTGCTTGTTTTCTAATTCATGTTTAAAGCTGCTGATCTTTCTTTCTCCTAAGGGTTATCATGTACCTAGAGAGAAATATGAAAAGTTAAAATCAGCACCTAAAAACAGTGTAAGTGCCAAAGCATGAGACTGTTATACATGCTGGATGGGATTTTACACGTACACTCTTGTCATCCAGAAAGCAATCTATTCACACTAGCTGCATCAAAGAGAATTACAATGCATGGTATCACAGATGTTTCTACATAAAATATTAATTATTTACAAAACAATAAAAAAACATAAGTATCAAGCAATCATACTGACAACTCATCATTTATTCAAGCTTGTATACTTTAGTGCAGTGTGGCTTTTTTTGTTTTTTGTTTTTTGTTTTTTTTTTTTTACTCAGAATGGCAGGTACTGGGTGTATCCAGTTGTGAAACAATAAATTACCTCATTTTGTTAATCAGTAAGCATTGCTATACAGAGCTTACAGATGGAATATAATGTAGTATTTCTGAGATTTGAGTCCATAAATCATCATTCTAGTTTCATGTTCAATACTCTGTGAAATCTAGAACCAGTCATTCAGATCTCTGTTTCTTAGTTGCCTAGTTTGACATGGAACTAATACCACCTAATTCATTTGTTGTCATGAGGAGTAGCTGTCAAATAAACACTACTAAGTGCATGACTAAGGTCATGCAAGTGTACCCAAAATAAACTTATACAGTGTATTGAGAGAATACAATTTTGTTATATGCAAGTATGTAGTGATGAGGCGAGCAGGCCTGCTTTTTGTCCCAACCCGCTCCCACACGGTTAGCTTTACACCCGAAATAACAATACACAAATTGTATTCATTTAAACACTGCCTGGCATTTTATTGGCTAATTCTCACATCTTGATTCACTCATTCCTAATAATCTGTGGAGCACTATGAGGTGGTGGCTTACGGGAAAGATTCAGCATGTCCATCTCAGGTTGGAGAATCATGGCGACTGCCTGAATCTGCTTCTTTCTCCCAGCATTCTGTTCTGTCTACTCTGCCTATCTAAGCTGCTGTCCCATCAAAGGGCCAAGGCAGTTTCTTTATTAACTAATGAAAGTAACACATAGACAGAAGACCCTCTCACACCATTTCCCCTTTTGCTGTTTAAACAAAAGAGAAAGGCTTTCATTTTAACATAGTAAAATTACATATAACAAAACAGTTATCAAGCAAGAATTACAGCTACAATATTTATATCTACTTTATCTTTTATCACAACTAAGGAAAACAATAACTCTCTATCTATTCTTCAACTCCAGCAAAGACTCCAAAAGGATATAATACTGCCTAAGTAAACAAGAAATAGCAACTTCAAAAACTCTAGAAATGACAGAGACAACTCACTGCCTGGACAGTCACCCAAAATTCCTCTGTATTGTGGGGGCATCAGTCTTCAGCCTACAGGCCCATAGTATCCAGCAGACATTTCCATGAAGCAGGAAATTTCAAAGGCAGTTCAGTCACTATCTACTGTGTCCTGCAGAATATCTCGCAGACTCTTTCATGAGTCAGGAACCCCAAAGGATCATCTCACCTCTAGGCAAGTTCAGCAGTCCTCTCTCTGCGGGTTCTCTGTGTCCAGTTTATGCAACAGACCAGACAAGAGTAGTTTCTTGCCCAAATGGGTATCAAACTCCATAAGGAGCCTCTTTGATGCCTATCTTCCTCTTGAAGTAGATTGGTGCTGCCAGGAGCAGACGTGTCTCATTGTCATGAAAACCCTAAGTTATTAAAACATTAAGTGCTATATTCTGCAGTCTTTGAAAGATATGAAGAATGTCTATCTAACTGAAATATATCTCTATATATCTAGAAAATCTAACATGACTGCAAGCCTAACTATTATCAATGATTATCTATTAACAACCTACATTTTCTAATTATACATTACATTTTAAATGAATTACACAATCACAATACCTTAATCAAGATCAGAAATATACATATAACAAGACTGGCCTTAAATTGGTATCAGTAAACCAAGATTTATATCAATCCAAATTATTTATATCTATATCATATCCCCCCTTTAAATGTAAAAGAATATTTTTAAACAATATTTGGGAATATGGACATAGTTATTTCTCTTCAAACTGCTTTGGGCTGAATGGGGGCACTGTTAATCAGATCTTTTCATAGTATAACCTGTGTTCCAGGTTCATCTCAGTCAACAGCTGAGCAAAGTAAATTTTGAGGGTGTTCACAGCAACCTTTCAGGAGGGTATGGCCTATCATACCATATTGGGATAGAAGCAATCCACAGGGTTTCATCCTCTGTGAAAACAAAAGAAGAACTTTTCCAAAGCATCATAAACTTAGATCCAAATTTTGAAGTCAAGGTATTTTCAAAATAGCTATCTTGGATTAGGTCAGCAGCATTTATAAACAAATATCTTTTACCAGCTGTTGCTCCTTCCTCAGAATTCAAACAATTCAAAGAATATTATAGCATACAGTAACAAGATTCTCTGTGTATTTTCCATCTTTGTGCAGCTTTACTTTAACCTCTATTTATTTTTACTTTTACTGTTTGAGACAGATTCTCTGTATATCTTTGTCCTGGAATAACTCGGTAGACCAGGCTGTCCTTGAACTCACAGAGATCCCCTGTCTGCCTCCCAAGCATTGGGATTAAGGGTGTGTCCTGCCACATCTTGAAGTCACAGAGGTCAATCTACCTCTGCCTCCCAAGTGTTGAGATTAAAGGTGTGTATCACCACACCCAACTACTCTTTCTTTTTTTTACTTTAAGAAATTTAACTTTTAGCCTGCATATATTTTTAACACACTATAAACCATTTAGACGTTTTCTTCGTCTTTGAATTTCTCTTTACTGTATATCTCTTTTTCTAACTACATGAGTCTTTAAGGAGAGGGTTAAAGTTGTGGCTTTGACGGCTAGATCCAGCCCATTCCTTAGCTTTCCAGCCTCATGGCAGAGGTACCAGCTGTAGCCATTTTTTTGCCACAACTCTATGGCATTTCAAGGTCTCTGCCAGCAAGCAAGCTGCAGTATTCTGCTCACAGACCACACTCAGTCAGATTGCCTGCCTGAAAGAGTTAGAGTTTGCCCTGGCAGGATGGCTGAGAAAGCCGGCATTGTAAAACAGCACAACTTTTTTCCTGCTACACCTGAAAACAAACAAGCATGCAGTCAGCTTTTATCAACACCATTTAAGTGTTTCATAGCAGGACCTCTTAAGAGCTGCAGGGTTTTGCAGCTAAAGCTAAGTCAGGAAGTCTCTCTTAGATGAGAGCACTTGCTTGCCTCTAGCAAGCAGAGAAGACCCACAAAATTGCTGCTACCAAGAAAACATGCTTTACTCTATTCTTTTCCATGCTTTCTCAGGCTTTCTGTGGATTCAGTTATCCATGTTTTGTACCATTGTGTAGTGATGGGGTGAACAGGTCTGCTTTTCATCCCAACCTGCTCCCACACAGTTAGCTTTACACCCAAACTAACAACACACAAATTTTTTATTCATTCAAACACTGCCTAGCCTATTAGTTCTAGCCTCTTATTGGCTAATTCTCACATCTTGATTAACCCATTTCTAATAATCTGTGTAGCACCACGAGGTGATGGCTTACCAGGAAAGATTCAGCATGTCTGTCTCGGGTTGGAGAATCATGGCAACTGCCTGAATCTGCTCCTTTCTCCCAGCATTCTGTTCTGTCTACTCCACCTATCTAAGCTGCTGTCCTATCAAAGGGCCAAGGCAGTTTCTTTATTAACCAATGAAAGTAACACATAGATAGAAGACCCTCCCACATCACAAGTATACATCAGACAAAAAAGTATACTTAAACACCAAACAGTAGAATAAAATTTTATTTCTTCAAAAAGTGTACACTCTGTGAAGCAAGTACAGTATATGAAAGAAAATACAGTAACATTTTAGGAGACAGAACCTTTAAAAAAGACTTTCCTCTAATGGGATGTGCAAAGATGAACTGAGAGTAGAGTGGGTAACTTAGGAAAATCAGAAGCTACCTTGATCTGTACAACAGAGACAAAGGATGTGTTGATCCAAGGAATCCATAATGGAAAACAAAAATGTCAAAATGCAAGTTCCAAATTTTGATGAATGTTTTATAGCTATTTCATCCTCTAATAGTTAGATTTTCCATTAACTACAGTTAAATCTAATCTGGTGTGGGAAGTCCTTCTGTCCATGCATTGCTTTTATTGGTTAATATATACAGCTGTTTTGGTCAGTGACATAGCAGAATAGAGCTAGGTGGGAAAACTAAACTGATTACTGGAAAAGGAAGGTGGAACCAAGGAGAAACCTTGGAGCCACTGCCAGAGACAGATGCAAGCCAACAGCTAAAACCTTGCTGGTTGGCCACAAGCCTCATGGTAAAATATAAAATAATGGAAATGGGTTAATTTAAGACATAAGAATAAGCCAGAAATGAAGCTGCCTAAAGAAGGTGAGACAGTTTTTTTCAGGTTCCTGCTTCACGAAAGAGTCTACAAGACATTCTGCAGGACACAGAAAAAGGAGACTGACAAACCACCAGTATAGGCAGAACTGTCTTTGGTATTTTCTATTTCATGCAAAAATTTGCTAGATACTGTGGGTTAGTAGACTAAAGATTGGTGACCCAATGATCCAGGCAGCAAGATATCTCAATTCTAGAGTTTTGGAAGTTACTTATAATATATTTCCTGTTTTCTTAGGTAATATTATATTATTTTGTGGTCTTTTATGGAGTTGAAGGATAGACAGATATAATTATAGCTTTCCTTAATTATCATAAAAGATAAAGTAGATATAAATATTATATCAGTAATTCTTGCTTGATAACTATTTTGCTATATATAATTTTACTATATTAAAGTTAAAACCTTCTTTTTTATTTAAACAGAAAAAGGGAAGTAGTGTGGAAAGTCTTTCTGTCTATGTATTGCTTTCATTGGTTAATAAATAAAGCTGTTTTGGCCAGTGGCTTAGTAGAATAGAGCTAGGTGGGAAAACTAAGCTGAATGCTTGGAGTAAGAAGGCATAATCAAGGAGAAGTCATGGAGCCACCACTGGAGACAGATGCAAGTCACCAGCCAGAACCTTGCTGGTTGGCCACAAACCTTGTGGTAAAATATAAAATAATGGAAATGGGTTAATTTAAGATATAAGAATAAGCTAGAAATCCTCTTTAGCTATTGGCCAAACAGTATTGCAAATAATATAATTTCTGTGTGATTATTCCATGGTCAGGGCAGTTAGGAAAAAACGCTGACCTGCACACACAAATACAGTGTCTTCATGTGTAAGCACATTTGTGTGCATCCCTTACTCATTTTGAATAATTCATGGAAAGTCAAACTCCCCATCTAAAGTGATTAGAAAGAGACAATACATATGAAAACAAAAACAATCCTACATTAAAAAGACAATATTAAGTCAGAGTTTATCAGTAATAAGTTTATATTGGTACCATGGAAAGTATTTTAGAAGGTTTAAATTGATTGGAGTAATTTCTATTTACTATTCACATTAACCTTTGGAGTTGCATAATAATTCCTTTTCATTTTTAAAGGAGGGCACTGGTGCAAATTAAAGTTGGTTACCATGTTATTCAACGAGAGCTTGGTAGCATTTTCAAAGTGTTACTTTAGTTAATAGCATGGTTAATCTGACTTCCAATTGCTGGTATTTCTTATTTTTTCCATTTGACAGAAAGACTAGTAATCATTACTAATATTTCCAAAGCAAAATCTCAGGCATTGAAATGTATTTTCGTTATAGATGGCCTTTTCTAAAACCACTTGCTTAAACTGAGAGAAGTCTACACTAATATAGATACTTTCTTCTTCACTTTTTTTTTTTTTTTTTTTGGTTTTTTGAGACAGGGTTTCTCTGTGGTTTTGGAGCCTGTCCTGGAACTATCTCTTGTAGACCAGGCTGGTCTCGAACTCAGAGATCTGCCTGCCTCTGCCTCCCAAGTGCTGGGATTAAAGGCGTGTGCCACCACCGCCCGGCTTAACCAAATGTTTCTATGGTAGCTAGTCAATAAGATTTTATTTTCATATAATTATTTTGATCAACACACACACATACATCTGCACTTTTTTTGTAAAAGAAAAACCAGTTAATTGAAATGTTGTATATAACTTAAACTAAAATTGCCTTTCTTCTGAAAAACTGTGCCTCATTAGCTTATTTCAGATACTTTCATTTCTTATGGAGCATGTTTCCAATAGAATTAGAGGAATAAAACTATTGCTAACAGATTAGCTACATAGTTTTCAGCTTTCAGTTTCCTTTTCCATGGCATTCTTTCAATAAGATATCAGGTCAGAAAGTCATTTCATTTCTTGTCCAAAGATATGTGGCAGGACCTTATTAGATTTTTATTGCCTGACTAGATAAATGTGTCAATGAATGCTATATATACATTTGACATGTCGCATCCTGAAGTATTAACTATTACTTTTGAAAAAAAATTAAAGACCGTGATTCAGAACTACAACTCAAGAACTAACATGAATTTTAATTCTGTTATAGCATTAACTACTTTTTGACAACTTTACATTATATATAAAAATAATTTATCTTGAGTTTTCTTTTAAAGAAACAAAAAATATTGCAAATACTTTTTAAAGACCAGTAGTTCCTTAGAAATTTGTAACGGCATAAACGAATGCAGACAAATTGTAAAAATATATACAGCTTTAATGGGGAAATAGACTTACAGAACCACCGTTCCCGCAGAGACCAGGAAAGCAGAAGCAAGCGCTGCGAGCATGCTCACCAGATTTATAGGTAAACATTAGCCCGAGGTGAACACGCCCCCTAAGGGGCAGGACTTATCCCTACAACTCACCCTTTTGTCTAAATAAGATAGAACTAAACCAAACACAACTATATACAATAATGACAAGTAATAAATATAACAAGCAATATTGAGAACAAAAGTTTTGCTAAACATTCTATCTCAAGGAGTCTAAATAATGTAGAGAGTAACTACAATTATATAATCTTCAACTCCATCAAAGATCCGAGAAGGGAATAAATATTACTTAACAAACGAGATATATCCAAAATGTGCAACAATTGACAGAGACAACTGACTACCTGGCCAATCACCCAAAGTCTCGTTTGCAATGTTGATTCAACCAACTTTGGCTAAGGCATAACATAACTGACATACCATTATTAAAGGCAAGGAACTTTTCAAAACTATCTTACCCTGTCTTGGCAGGACATGACAGTCCTGTTTTATCCATTGATGCACGCTCTGTATCTCTGTCAGTGGTTGAGGTATGGGCATTTCTTTGCCCAAAGGCCAGTTCTGCCAAAAAGAAAGGCTCCAGGTGGAGTGTCTTTGGTGCTCAACATTCTCTCGGGAATAGAGCGGTGTTGCCAGGAGCAATTGTGTCTCACTATCACGAAACTCTGAGTTAGATTAAAGGCCATTTTCTACAGCTCTTTGAAGAGGTTGAAGATTATGTATCTATACTGAGTATAATCTCTATATATCTAAAGAACCTGATTAGTCTCATTATAAATGACAAACTTAGATGACTATTATTCTATATAATTCTCAATATCTATCTAACTTAAAGACTAAGACAATAAACAATTGTGTAACAAATGAGGATAATGACCTCCAAATATAAACACTGTACAAATATACATTGCAATATGGTAAATATATATCAATACACAAACATTATATAAGTATCTTAATCAGAGGTAGAAATGTACACTGCAATATGGTAAATATATACTATATATATATCAATACAATATATGTCAATACATAAAAAATGTTTTAAACAGAGGTAGAAACATGCATGCATACAATACTCAATATAATTTAACTTTGTATCAATATACAAGAATCGATACCAATATATTTGTCTAAAAACAGTAATTCACAATTATAAATCATTATCCCATCATTCCCTCTTTTTTTCTCCAAAAATGATCCCTGAGCTTATAAAATTCCTCCCCAATCTCCCAACCCCTAAATGATGTCCCTAAACCCAGGGGCAAACTTTACTGGGAGAGGGGACGTCGTCCTCTAGAATTACTTCCAGCTGTCATGGGGGCGACGTTCTTTCTGGAGGATCCTGTGAAAGTAATATGATGGTTAAATTTCAAGATCAATGTCTTTTAAAATTGCAAATAGTCTCTGAGTATTTTGTGGAGGTCTTGCCAGAATGTTGTACAAGATGTGCACCATTTCGGCTAAACAACTTGGGATCTTCTTGTGCAGCTGGTACCCAAAACAGGTCTTGTAGTAGTGCTATCAGTATCATGATGTCATATCAACCAGGTAGAGTTGTTGTTGTGGGGCCCCATCTTCTTCCTGGAAACTTCAAATGTCACTTGAGGAAAAACTCATTGTTCATTGTGAAAAACTTAAACATTAATCATATAGATATACATATATATATATATTCAATGAAATTCATGATAGATATATTCAATGAAAAATATGATAGATATGAAGAAAAGCAAAGATGTTTTCTAAACTCATATTTCTTTCTGTCCCCTATCATGGCTCTTGACATGAGACAGAAACTCCAGAAACTCTGGGTTTTTCTCTTACTAACAGGCTTGGAATTGGAGAGGGACTGAGCCAGAGTCCAACTTCAAAACCAGCTCTACATATTTATAAAGAAATGTTTAATAAGACATATATATATATATATATATATATATATATATAAATTAATACTTACAAAATGTGTCCATCCATCAGTAATTAAATATTCAGGGTCCTTTAATTTCTTTGAAGATGAGTATTTTCCTGTGGAGATAAGAAAAGAAACCTGCCCCCAAACTATCTGTATTTCTTACCATCAGTATGCTCGCCATCCTTGTGAATGAATTGTTATTTATCTTTTCCAAGTGGCTTCTTTTCTTCAAACCGAACCTTTATTAATTTTGACAGTATCCACAATTTTTCCTCACCTGTGGAGATAAGAGCAAAACCCCTTCCCCAACGCAGCACATCTCCTGGCTTCCATTGTGAGGTCAGCACATCCTTGAAATAAACTGGTTGATTTAGTTCAGCAGACTTTTCCATTATCCAATGCCTTTCTGCAGCCGTTGTTCCCTTCTCATTGGCATTGAGAAAATTCAAGGTTAATAAAGCATTATGTAAGCTATTCCTGGGGCTATTTTCCACTCCTTTCTGTTTGTTTAACATATCCTTTATAGTTTGATTTGATCTTTCTATGACTGCTTGACCCGTAGGATTGTATGGTATACCTGTAACATCCTCGATATTGTAATAATCAAAAAACCGTTTCATTTTCCTAGAGACATAAGCAGGACCATTATCCGCCTTTATTTGTGTAGGTATATCCATGATAGCTATGACTTCTAATAAATGAGTGATTACTGAATCAGCTTTTTCTGAACTTAAAGCAGTTGCCCACTGAAAGCCTGAATAATTGTCAATGGTGTGATGAACATATTTTAATTTGCCAAATTCTGCAAAGTGGAACACATCCATCTGCCATATTTCATCCCTTTGAGTACCCTTTGGATTAACCCCTGCAGGCAGTGGCGTTTGGTTTTAGAAAGAGCAAGTAGGGCATTTCTTTACAATCTCCTTAGCTTGTTGCCATGTAATAGAAAACTCTTTCTTCAAACCTTTGCTAATAACGTGATGTTTTTTATGAAATTCAGAGGCTTATAGCACACTACCAAACAATAATTGATCAATTTCTGCATTCCCTTGTGCTAGAGGACCTGGCAGACCCATATGGGATCTGATGTGTGTTATGTACATAGGGAAAAGCCTGATCCTGATCAAATCTTGAACCTGGAGAAACAATGAGGTTAGTTCTGTATCATCAGGTATAAATTCAGCAGTTTCAATATGTAAAATAACTCTTTCTGTGTATTGTGAATCAGTAACTATATCAATAGGTTCTTTAAAATCCCTTAGCACCATAAGAATGGCATGTAATTCCGCCTTCTGGACAGAATCATAAGGACTTTGTTCCACCTTACCCAAGTCTTCTGATTTGTAACCTGCCTTCCCTGATTTATTGGCATCAGTATAGAATGTACGGGCTCCAGTTATTGGAGCATCACGTACGATTTGAGGAAGGATCCAAGAAGTTCTCTTTATGAAGTTAAGCCTCTTGCTTTTTGGATAGTTGTTATTAATGTCTCCCAAAAAATTATCACAAGCTCTTTGCCATGGTTCATTATCTTCCCATAATTTCTTTAGTTCATCAGCAATGAAAGACACTATAATTTCTGCTGGGTCTATGCCTGCTAGTTGACGAAGTCTCAGCTTGCCTTTTATAATTAACTCAGAGACCTTTTCCACATAAGTTTTCAGTTTCTTACTTGGTTTATGTGGTAAAAAGATTCATTCCAAGATAATATCATCTCTCTGCATTAAAATTCCTGTATGAGAAATTTTTGATGGTAGTATGACGAGAATACAATCGAGCTCTGGATTCACCCTGTCCACATATGCCTGTTGTAATTTTTCCTCAATCATTGTCAGTTCCTTTTCTGCTTCAGCTGTTAATTCTCTGGGACTGTTTAAATCTTTGTCACCATCCAAGGTTTTGTTCAAATGAATTATTAGATCAGGTGTTATCCCAATAGCTGGTTGTAGACTGGAAATGTCTCCTAACAGTCTTTGAAAGTCATTGAGAGTCCATAGCTGATCTCTCCTAATTTGTGCCTTTTGTGTCTTAATTTTTTGCAAACCTATTTTATAACCTAAATAATTAACAGAATCTCCCTTCTGAATCTTTTCAGGAGCAATTTGCAATCCCCATTTAGGTAAAAGTATCTTTATTTCTTCAAACAGTCTGTTCAAGGTATCCATGTTTGAATTGGATAACAAAATGTCGTCCATGTAATGGTATAATATAGATTTGGGAAATTTCTTGCATATTATTTGCAATGGTTGGTTCAAAAAATATTTGCACAGGGAGGGGCTATTTAACATACCCTAGCGGAGGACAGCCCAGTGGTACCTCCTCGAAGGTTGAGAATTGTTATAAGTAGGCACTGTGAAGGCAAATTTTTCTCTATCTTCTTTTTGTAAAGATATAGTGAAAAAACAATCCTTTAAATCAATAACTATGAGAGGCCATCCTTTTGGTAATAAAGAGGGCAAAGGAATTCCAGATTGCAGAGGGCCCATATGTTGAATAACCTTGTTGATGGCCCTGAGATCTGTCACCATTCTCCATTTACCTGATTTTTTCTTAACCACAAATACAGGAGAATTCCAAAGGCTGGTAGATTCTTCTATATGTCCAGCATCTAATTGTTCTTAACACCAGCTGTTCTAAAGCCTGTAACTTTTCCTCAGCTAAAGGCCATTGCTTTGTCCATATTGGTTTCTCAGTCAACCATTTTAGATGCAAGGCTGTTGGTATCTCTGAAGAAACATCAATTGCTTGTTCTTGTACAGCCTGAATGGCCGGTTTTCTCCTTTTGTAATATCTTTTAATATTATTCTCAGAAATATAGGCTCCAGAAGTAGCAGGAATGTTAATTTGGGTATTCCATTGTTGTAATAGGTCATGACCCCATAAATTCATTGCAATATTGGCTACATATGGCCTTAATTTTCCTATTTGTCCCTCTATCCCTATACATTCAACCCATCTCGTGCTCTGCCTTACTGGAGATAGGGTTCCAATTCCCAGGAGCTGAACATTTACATTCTGAAGAGGCCAATACTGATGCCAAGATTCTGGGTTAATGATACTTACATCAGCACCTGTGTCCAGCAGGCCAGTAATAAAAATGCCATTTTACACACACTCTCAGTTTAGGTCTTATCATTCTGATCATTATTGCTTGTAACAGTAGGCATGGGGCTTCCTAATTGTCCTGACGAGGCATGTTCTCTGCAGAAACTGGAAATGACTGAACCATGTTTGCCATGGGGGCCTGTGAGCCCCCCCTCACATTTCCCATCTGTATCAGGTTGCCTTATCTATCTCTTGTAGACCTGCACTCATTCGTCCAATGTCTGCCTTTTTCACATCTTCTACATAAACCTGAAGGCTATTTCTGTTATTTCTAGAAGATGCATTATTATCATTTCTGAAAATCTGTTGTCTACAATTCCTTTTCATATGACCCATTTTGCCACAATTAAAACATTTGGTATTCTGGTGTCTCCTTTTACCATTGGAAATTGCTTCTTCTACCCATGCTTCAGTGCCATAATCAAATGTATCAACATTCAGTGTATGCAAGACCCATTCTTCCAAGGGTGCTGATCTGAGCTTTAAAGGCCCCCAAATCCTTTTGCATCCCACATTTACATTTTCATAAGCCAAAGACTCAATCATTATACGTCTTGCTTCTAGGTCAGATATCCCTATTTGTCCAGCCTTAGTTAGCCTTTGTAAAAAGTCACTAAAGGTTTCTTTCTGACCCTGTTTAACTCTGACATGTGATTCCATTCTCTGTCCTGGGTCTTGTACCCTGTCCCAAGCCCTTAAGGCAGCTGTAGTACACATGGAGAGTGTGTTTTCATCCAAATTAGCTTGTTCCTGAGGGTCAGAAAATAGCCCCTCTCCTAGAATTTTATCTAGGGAAATGTCAATTCCCTTAGCTTTTTCCTGCTGTTCTAAAAGTCTAGCCTCTTGCCTGAACAAGCATTTCCATTTCAATTGCGGTCCACTCTCAAGTACCACAGAGCTCAGCTGGAGCCAGTCCAAGGGGGTTGCTCTCCTTGTCATGGCCCAAGATTTTAGCATCTCTTTAACAAAAGAAGCTTGCATCCCAAAAGTCATGACAGCCTGTTTACTTTCTTTGAGATCATTCATACGGACAGGCTCCCATGTATCTTCCTTGATGACCCTAGGGTTTCTGGAACCAATCACCTTCTCTGTTGTTATTCCTGGAAAGGCAGGTAGAGCTGTAGGTAGAGCTTTGTGGAAATTGTCCTGGAGAGATTTACCCACAGATGTAGTTAAAATTTGCCTTTCTACCCTTTGCTCTTCTTCATCAGAATTTAGAAATTCCTCAATCTTTTCAATTCTATTCACCATTGCCTTCTGCAATGTCTGAATCTCCTGTTCAGAATTATGTTCCAAAGCCTTCATTGGGGATTCTAAAGTATGAAGTTTGTCCATTAGAGATAACATCTCATCTTTGGACATAATTTTATGGCATAAACCGTGCCTTCTTGTATTGACAATCTTTCCGCCAATCTGTCATAAGCTTTAGACAAAATCCGATTGTCACATTCAGGAGTTTTGATTCTCTCAGTTAATGTTTCAGTTCCTACAGAAAGGGACTGAAGCTTACGATCCAAATCAGCTGTTCCCTCTTCCATAGTAACGAATTTCTCCTTAATATCAGCCACTAGTGTTTCAGGTCCTACAGAAAGGGACTGAAGCTTACAATCCAAATCAGCTGTTCCCTCTTCCATAGTAATATAATATAATATAATATAATTTTATATAAATTTTATATAAAACATAAAATAAAATAAAATAAATTGTTATGTATATAAGTTGTTAATGAATAGTTATCTATAATAGTCAAGTTTGTAGTCATGTTAGATTTTCTAGATGTACATAGATATATTTTAGATAGACATTCTTCATATCTTTCAAAGACTATGGAATATGCTATTTAATGTTTTAATAACTTAGGGTTTTTCATGACAATGAGAAACGTCTGCTCCTGGCAGCACCAATCTACTTCAAAAAGAAAGAAGATGGGCATCGAAGAGGTACTTTATGGAGTTTGATAGCCGTTTGGGCAAGAAACTGCTCTTGCCTGGACTGTTGTATAAACCGAACACAGAGAACCCGCAGAGAGAGAGGACTACTGAACTTGCCTAAAGGTGAGATGATCTTTTGGGGTTCCTGAAGGAGTCTGCGAGACATTCTGCAGGACACAGCAGATAGTGACTGAACTGCCTTTGAAATTTCCTGCTTCATGGAAATGTCTCTAGATACTATGGACCTGTAGGCCAAAGATGGATGCCCCAACGGTACAAAGGAACTTTGGGTGACTTTCCAGGCAGCGAGATGTCTCTGTAATTTCTAGAGTTTTGTAAGTTGCTTACTTCTCATTTACTTAGGGAATATTGTATCTTTCTGGAGTCTTTGATGGAGTTGAAGAATAGATATATAGTTATAGCTGTTTTCCTTATGATAAAGATAAAATAGATGTAAATCTTGTAATTTTTACTTGATAACTATTTTTGTTATATGTAATTTTGCTATGTTAAAGTTAAAGCCTTCTTTTTTTTGTTGTTTAAACAGAAAAAGGGGAAATGATGGAGAAAGGTCATTGGTTAAAAAATAAAGAAACTGCTTGGCTCTCATAGGTTAGAACATAGGTGGGTGGAGTAGGCAGAACAGAATGCCAGGAGGAAGAGGAAGTGAGCTCAGATGCAGGCAGCTCCTCTGAGAGACACACACCATGCTCTCCTCTCCAGGGCAGACGCGATGCAGCCAGCTGCCATGTCAGACATGCTTAATCTTTCCTGGTAAGACTAGTGCTACACAGATTATTAGAGATGGGTTGATCGGGGTATGAGAATTAGCCAGTAAACGCTAGAGCTAATGGGCCAAGCAGTGTTTAAAAGAATACAGTTTGTGTGTCGTTATTTTGGGGCATAAGCTAGCCAGGCGACCAGGAGCTGGGGTGGCAGGAACACAGCCCACAGCTCCTACTACAGAAATTGAACTCACATACATGTAAATACAAGACACACATACACTTACACACACACACACAAGAAAGTCACTATTAAAGGTTATCTATTCTTGAATCAAAACTAAATTGTAAAACACCATCATAGAAATATGATAATCTGTGTGATATATTGTGAGGTCAAAATTTTATCCAACTAAATGAGTGAGAAATTGTGTCTTCATTTTAAATAAATCAACATATAAAATAGCAAATTCCTTCATTTATGTCTGAGTAAAAATTCAGCCGAGCATTGAAAAATTTGGATTTCCATTTGACTAGTTGGCTAAATTGCATAAGTCCACATTTGAATCAGATTTTTTCTGAATTTATTAAATTAAACTTGGCTAATACAAATTTAAAATTGGTCAATTCATTCCATAGTAAATCAGATGAGCAGAGTATTAAACAGAATGATTAAGATCTGTTAAAATGTAAGTTATGTGAATATATAGTTACATCTATTAGAAGAAAAGGCACTGCAATTGTCAGCTGAACTATAATGAGATGATTCTGCTACCTATTGGATGTGTAATTTCCAACAATTTGCATCAACTGTTTCTTCCTCATTTAATCTGATAAATTTCTGACTTCACTAATATATATTGGGAATGGTAATGTTTCTGTCATTCTGCTTTATAATTTTAGATATCATAAATAATAAGGATTTTTTTTTGTTTTTTTGAGACAGGGTTTCTCTGTGGCTTTGGAGCCTGTCCTGGAACTAGCTCTGTAGACCAGGCTGGTCTCGAACTCACAGAGGTCCGCCTGCCTCTGCCTCCCCAGTGCTGGGATTAAAGGCGTGAATAAGGAATTTTTAATTTGGAATTATTCACAAAGTGTTTCTTACCACAAGTTCTAGACATCATCAATGTCATTACAAACAGTACTTTCAAAAATGCAAAAATGAAACCAAATACACAATCATGTAGGTAAAGGACAAGAGAAATTTTACACAATTTAACTTCATTCCTGAGTATAGGAAATATATAGGATTGGGGGGGCCTGGGGACAATCCCTAACTTGCATTAAGTGACATGCTCCCATCATAGGGCTGGGAAAGTGACAGCAAGGTCCTATAGTCAAGTTGCTAGTATAGGTCTTAGCATGTGTGCAGAAAGAAAAATGTTTCTAGAAGGAAGCCAGGCATGCTAGAGATAAAAGAGGCATTCAGGTATAGAGATAGCTTCCAGATAAGCTCAGGCTACTGGGCCTAGAGAAATTCTCCATATAAGGGTAGATAGAGAGCAGAAAATCCTCTCTTGGGGTAGGGAAGGAGTCCTTCATGTAGTCTATCTTAGAGAAAGCTGCCAGGCTATGGTAGACTGCAACCTCTGAGCAGCAGGGTTTCCCAGAATCAATAAACCAATGTGGATTACATTTCTAAGTGACAGACATGTGAAGATAACAACAGGCTATCAACAGATCCCATTAATGTCTAATGGGTGGCAGAAATTTTTCAAGGATTTCTTCTAACAAAATGAGTCAAAACATAAGAATCAGTAAAGAAACTGAGTTAATGACTTCTTTTAATATAATTTCTGTATGGTATTTTTACTAATTCTACTTTGTTTTTTATTTTTTTCATTTTGTTATCCAACTCAATGACCAAAACCAGTTCATACACATTGCATTTGGAAGAAGGCATAAGTAATACCCAGGAATTACATGAAAATTCAATATCTTGTATTTTTTCCTCTCATTCAGTTTCAATATTTTTTGTAGCGAGCTGCGTGAAGCCACACCTGATGGCAATGTAGAGAGCTGTGTGGAGTCGCACATGATGGTGCTGGCTCCCGCCCTCCGCGATCCCGAAAGCGAGTGCTCTCTGTGATAACTAATATCAACTAGGCCTGACTTATGCTATTATCACGCAATGATTGTCAGCTTGCATATGCGTGGACCTATGAGCAGTGCCCACCTGGCAATCCAGGATTGGTAGCCCATGCCTACTTAAGGGCTGGGAGAAATTTGCCCTGAGAAAGAGAGAGAGGAGAAAGGGAGGAGAGAGAGAGAGATTTTACAATTGTCAAAAGGTCCTGAATAAAACTGCAGTGAGAAGAGCTCCGGTGGTCGCGTCCTCCTTGCTGGACGAGGGGGGCCACGACAGTTGGTGGCCCGTACGAGGACAAGACAAGTGGTGCCGCGTACGGGGAACCTCCAAACCTCTCTCCGTGGAGCCCAGAACTTGCTGCAGTCAGGGGGTGCACCGGATAATCCTCAGGTAAAGATTGGGGATCCGCGAAAAAAGCGGGTTTTCCGCTCTCGCCAGTAGAAGGGAGAGTGGGGGTAATGAGAGCTGCGACTATAGCAGACAGATCAAAATGAGAGCCACGACCAAAGTGGATGGTTTAAAATGAAAATAAAAGAATGGGATTTTAGAATGGGCGCTTCAGCATCACTCCTGATTTTTCTGACTCTTAACGAGCTGTTAAGGAGCGCATTGGAGAAGTTTTTGACTGAATGTGACACAATTGCTCCTTGGTTTGCCGTCTCTGGCAATCTTAATGTGTCATACTGGGACAAACTTGGTAGAGATCTGAATTTTGCCGCTGAACAAGGTACGCTAAAGAAGGGAGTTAGATTCATGTGGTTTGAATTACCGAGACCTCCTGAGTTTGCAGTGGAGTGTGAGCAGCTGCGGCTCCAAGGCCAAGCAGCACTGAGGGTCTGCGAAGTTGCAAACACCCAGGACCTGCCTTGAGGACCCACAATGCCAGAATGCTAGGCCACTCCCAGCGTGTGCCTCAGGGCATAGAAGGGCAGCACAACCAGGGCTGTTCTGCGCTGCTACGCCTCCACCTTCCAGCTTGGTTGGGAGGTAGAGTCCCCTCCTCTCTCCAGTCGCTGCCGCGACCTGTGTCCAAGCGCAGCTGAAAATGGCAGTAAGAATGCAACGTCCCCGCTCAGCAGGAAGTAGCCAGACAGACTGACAACGCCCAAATTCCCTAAAACGTGTAAGTGGGGACCCTTCAATGGTTGCAGAGCAGCAAGCCTGCTTCCCTGAGTTCTGCTCCACTCCACGCACCAGTCTGGACCCAGAACGAATGCTGCTAGGGCAGAAAGGCAGCTGGAGCAGAGCTGGAGCAGAGTTTTGCTAGGTGGCTGTGGTGGAAGGCACATTGCCTCAGCAGTCGGTGCCTAGCCTGGCGGATGCCACAGCAGTGCTAAGAGTATCAGCAAACACAACAAGTGCTGGAGCTGAGACAAGCTGGAGCACAGACCCCACAGGGCTGCCCGAGAACGCAGCGTAGCTGCAGGGCAAGGAAAAGGTAATGGCAGTTTCAGGCTCTGCACGCCACTGAAGAGTCTGCGACAGAGCGAATTTAAATCAAGAGACTGCCCTATTGTAGGAGCAGGTACCTGTGTGTACTGTTTTAGCCAAAGGGTTGGTAGAATACCATAGCCCAAATGGGAGGTTGAGTCTAATGGTGATTGGGAACCCTACTGCTGGCAATCTCAACACCTGTTGTCATGGGCATTTATCTTTAAATCCTGTGTAAGATCAGACAACCCATGAGAATACAGCATATGGTCATTTAGCAGAAGCAGGATCAGCTGAGCTGCTAGGGAAGCCAAAGAGGTGCACGAGGAGAAGGTGTCTTCCATGCACTCAGCTGACAAGAATGAATGTGCCACGGGGGTATGGCAGCTGGGGTATGTTAAGAGAGGCAAGTCCATACCCTAGTCTGTCAGACATTTCTATCCATCCATGGCTGTGTGTGACCAGCATTCAGTATGAAACATTAACCCATGCAGCTAATCAGTCTAAAGAATTGTCTAGATATCTTTTAGGTAATTGGTCTGGTGAATTCAAAAACAACTGGAAAAGCTGCGGATGACGATTGCGACTGCAGATTCCACACGCATGGATACCAGCCTGGCAGAAGGACTATCCTCCTGGATCACTCCATGGATCATCTGAAGGAGTGGGAGGGAGTAGCAGCCCTAACAGGCTTAATGGTGCTTGCCTCCCTGGTATGCCTATGGTGCATTTGTCACATAAGGGTTTCACAGCATTGCAATGCAGTTATGATCATTCAGGCCTTCACGGCCATTGAAGCAGGACAGTCTCCCCAAGTTTGGCTAGAGATGTAAGTGAGCACAGGATGCGAGGCTTGCGCACTGCACTTGAGGTAAGCATACATCAACCTCAAGAAGAGCAAGTCTGATTGCATGTGGGTTGGTGTCTAGCTCCCACCTCTGTAAAAGGACACCGGACAGGTCTAGTGTTCTCTGGGTGGATGACACCTGGACAGACACTAGTACATGTTCCATTTTTAACAGAGATCAGACCTCTACTCTTGCCTGTAGCTTTACAAAACAAAAAGGGGGAACTGTAGCGAGCTGCGTGAAGCCACACCTGATGGCAATGTAGAGAGCTGCGTGGAGTCGCACATGATGGTGCTGGCTCCCGCCCTCCGCGATCCCGAAAGCGAGTGCTCTCTGTGATAACTAATATCAACTAGGCCTGACTTATGCTATTATCACGCAATGATTGTCAGCTGCTTGCATATGCGTGGACCTATGAGCAGTGCCCACCTGGCAATCCAGGATTGGTAGCCCATGGCTACTTAAGGGCTGGGAGAGATTTGCCCTGAGAAAGAGAGAGAGGAGAAAGGGAGGAGAGAGAGAGAGAGATTTTACAATTGTCAAAAGGTCCTGAATAAAACTGCAGTGAGAAGAGCTCCGGTGGCTGCGTCCTCCTTGCTGGACGAGGGGGGCCGCGACAATTTTTGTCACTATGCAAATCAATTTTAATATTGTTGATTAGTTTTTTACTCACATTCTAATAAAACAAAGATAATATGAGAAGACATGATGAACAGTTATAAGTTATAGCACTCATATATGGATATATTTTAAAAATCTTCCTGGATTTTTGCTTGTTTTCTTTTTGTTTTTATGTTTTTTTTTTTTTTTTTTATCTTTTGAGCCAAGATCTCACTGCATTGTCTTGGCTGTTTTGGAACTCTCTATGTAGTACAACTGGCCTAGAACTCTCAGGAATCTGCTTGTTTCTGGTTTCTAACAAGGACACTAGATGTTTTAAGCTTATTGGACATTTAGTTCAATATGGAAATATTTTCTGTTTTGCTTCTTCCCTAGAATGCAACTCAAGGAATAAACAACAATCTTATTTTATGTTTATTAACAAAGAACTGCACATCTTAACTTTGGCAACTTATAAGTAATGTAATACTTGTTTTGGAATATAATCAAATAAAAAGATTAATATTGCAGAATTCTTTACTATAACATAGAGTATACATAAAACATACACATTTCTATTTTATTCCGATAGTTACATGATAAATCTCATTGATAGCTTCTCTACACTTAAATTTTCCTCTGAAATATATAAAATGATAATATGTACATAAAGACCTATTTAATTCCATCCATTTTACACTCAATAAACTTTGTCCAGATTTTACAACTAATCTTGGCTTTTCAATACCTACTTTATTACTAATTTCATACTTATTTATAGGGAAATAACAAAGACATACCATAACAAGATTTTTTAATGAAATATTATTGAAATTTATAATAAAAGAACTCACAGTTATGCTTTATTATGTCACTGATTGACACCTTCTTATACTTTGCCGTGTTCCAAGTATACATGATAATGAAGTAGTAGTTCTTCAAGTGTCTGTGGACCATCTAGACAATGGAAGTGTTTGACAGATATGATCCTCCACATGTAATAGTATATTTCCCACTACTATAACAAAATATCTAAAGTTATGTTCTTCAAAAGGAAAGAGGTTATTTAGTACACAGTTTTAGAAACTATAATGCCAAATAAGGGGGCTATCTCTGCTTAGTCTCTGGTGAGGGTTCTGTTTGGTTACTATGTGAAAGATGGCATCTTGGTAAGTCTTATTTAATCCACACACATTAAAAGCCTCACCTCTTCTCAACCTACAGTGAGGGAAAAACTTGAGCATACACATCTTTGGAAACAACATCCAAACAATATGCCAACCAAATGCATAGCACCATATATTTCTGAAAAATAATAGAAAAAATATTCTCCTACATCTTGGTTCATACCAATCAACCTCAGTTTTTGTCACACTAATATCCATTGACTTTATTCTATAAAAGTGTTGTAGTTGGATTTCACCTCATATTCATAAGCAAAAAACTAAATCTATGTAGAGGTTGTACAGGTAAGAAATCAAGTGATCAGGGGATATTTTGCCAGGAGAATATTTTCTCTAAATCCAATTATTGGACCCTAAACTGTTGGCAGCGTTTTAATGTTCAATAAATTTCAGTAGATTGCATCTATATATCTATATTCTGCAGAGTCACTGCTGCTACGCAGTTGACAGTCAGATGTTTTGGGTGATATTAGTCCAGTGCCACTATAACATCTGTTCCTCTGCCTGGATATGCTGCCAATTAATTAGAAACAGATCCCTTATTACGAAGCAAAAAAAAAAAAACATGTTTTTTTTTTTCTACTCAGCTTCCAATAAGAAACACTAATAATCTTCAGTGTGCTACCAGAACAACCAACTCAGAGGTAATCACACTATTTCTGCATAAGAACCTAAAACATCTATCTGAAAGAGTAGAATGATGCTCCATAAGCTTGAGACACACACATAATATGTGAAGAAAGTGCCATTCCAAATTATAGGAGAAAGTATAGATACTTATCCTGTGTTAGAGTTTAGAGTTCAGTGATAGAAACAGTGAATGAAAGGATTTATACTGAGTTATTTACACTTATTCATATTATAATCCAGGAAATAAAACTGGAACGTAATAGAATTATTTTCACAGCAAGCCAATAAAGATGCAAAAGCAATCTCTAAAAGTTTGGTTAGTTATACATATACTTCAAATACTAGTAAAATTTGTGCCAACATGGCAGAACATAAAATAATCCAAGGAATGAAAATCAGCATAAGATAATTCAGTGGCATTGTGTTTGAGCCACTATAGGGTGAGTAGGTTAGATTACCATAAATGGAAAGTTTATAAATATAAATAACTGGAGCCAGGTGAAAGCATGACCTACATCTTAAGATATAAAAGGCTGGCTCTGCTACTTGTGACTGGAAATACAGCATCATCAAATTATGCTTTATAACTAAAGGTTCTGCCTTTACTTAAAATCATGATTAAAAAAAGCAAGATTAAAGACAGACAATATAATAACCTCATACAAAATGGTGGTTAATCAATTTTGAAAATGTGGTGGGCTATTTGCCTAAAATACTTAGTAATATACACACACATATACATACATAACAAAATTAATTTATCCACATTGTTTTCTACATTAAAATTTGAGGCAACCAACAGAAGTCTAAACTCAAGAAAAACTGATATGTGTTTATATTATAAAAAAAGTATTCTAAAATTTTGGATCTATTTACTTGCAAAACAACTAATGAGAAAGTAGAAAATCAGTCATTTTAATTATTAATTGGGAGATGGTTTGTTGTAATAAGTCATCATCATTCATGCCCCAACAATGATTAAGCATGCATGGACAGCCCATTTATAGCAGTTCTCCAGTTGTTCTTATCCTGGGCAGTCCTAGGTGCTTGTGTTATTGTCATACCCAAGGCTCCACAGTCTTTCTTTATGCTGTATATCCAGAGTTTTTTGACCTTCCTCTTCATCTTATCCTCTGCACACCACCAAGCAGTGCTATCATTGATTATCTGCTCTGATTCATTCTCATAACATGGCAA
Organism: Chionomys nivalis; assembly: GCF_950005125.1. Taxonomy (NCBI): domain Eukaryota; kingdom Metazoa; phylum Chordata; class Mammalia; order Rodentia; family Cricetidae; genus Chionomys; species Chionomys nivalis. The sequence goes on along the minus strand of NC_080112.1, from coordinate 11,318,459 downwards.
AAGTATATCAGGCACCATTGCTGTATCCTGTAGTTTACTTTCGTCCATAGATGGAAATGTTTCTTAATGTTATTTTTGCAAGTCTATTTCTTCATTTGATGCCTTGAATCCTACTGAGACATGCCATTTCAAAGAATTCATCTGTTCTAACAAAACTTTCATTGCTCAGGTTTCAGAGTTGTGGAGAAGGCAGCTCAAAATTTGTACTCTGTTCTCATATGCATTCCACGACCAACAAGTACCTTTAAATCTAAACATCAGACATTACACACATAAACACACACACACTGTATTCTGTCAATTATGTTTTAAATAATCACTGATTGGCCAGTAGCCAGGCAGGAAGTGTAGGTACATAAACACACACACACTGTATTCTGTCAATTATGTTTTAAATAATCACTGATTGGCCAGTAGCCAGGCAGGAATTATAGGTGGGACAACCAGACAGGAATTAGAGGCGGGTCAATGAGAAGAGGAGAATTCTGGGAAGAAGGAAGCCCATTCTTCTGCAGTCCTTGCCCAGCCACAGAAGAAGCAAGATGTGACTACCCCGCCCAATAAGGTACCAAGCCACATGGTTTACATAGATCAGAATAATGTGCTAATATAATTTATAAGAGTTAATAAGAAGCCTGAGCTAATGGGCCAATCAGTCTATAACTAATTAAGGCTTCTGTGTGATTTCTTTGGGACTTAACAATTGTAGGAACCAGGCAGGACAGAAAACTCAGTCAGTACAAACACATACACACGATTATAAACATGTATAAATGATGTAAGGCCCTCTATTCTCTGTACTTCCTCAAAAATACTAAATTATAATTTTACTATTATGCATGTCCATTCACCTTTCTTTTGATCACTTGGCAATTTCTTTCAGTTTCAGTCTCCATCATCATCCACTAGACTTGTATTTAAAGATGTACATACAAGTACTAAACACATGTCTTAATGAATGCATACCTTACAGTATTATTAAAGAACACAAAATATTTCTTTAATAATGTAATTTTTATCTTTTAGTATATACTTTTACCAAATGGTTTGCTTCTTTCACGTACAGTTACACTTATTCCTCTTTTCTTCACTTTCAGTGATTATTGGATGTTATCTATGGAAAGAACATGTTTTCCAAAGTGACATAAGCCAAACACAACTTCAGTATTACAATAGGATCTATATTTTCCCTCAATAAATTTGAGTAATTTTTTAAAAAGTAAATCTAGGAACACTTTTTTTAGAGCCTATAGCACTTGAAGATTGCTTTTTGCCTTCAGAAATTTTTACCAATGGGGACTGCAGACAGTGTTAAATACTGTCTGTTACCGTTAAAGGGAGAATTTCTGTGGGTTTTAAATGTTTTCTTGAGTCTATAAAAAGAGAAAGCTTCATTTTTAAATGTAATGTTCATATAACAGATAAGTGGCAAAAAGGCACTGAATTTACTGACTGAAATGTCAAAATGGTGAATAAAACATAAACAGTGATAAAAATACTGATGCACCTCACTGCAACATAATCAACCATGAGATTTTGGGTTACTTTTGTAAAATAAGAGAAAATGCTTAAGATGACAAAATTCGATTTGGTTATTTTCCAGGAATCATCTAAATTATTAGTATTAATTTTTGTACTAAATTCACATTTATTTGTCTACTTAAGGAATTATCCACCTACTGTGCATTGTTAGCATTTTTATAACTGAAAATGAAGTGAGATTTGTACATTCAAGTAGTTGAACACACTGTAATACAGTAATACTATGGGTGCATGCCTAGCCTTTTGAATGACAAGATTGCAGATAAAAGATTATATAGACATTTGTTGTGGGATATTTGATCTACCATGACATTCCAAGACTGTGTTACTAAAGTTAACATTGAAACAGAAGGTTGAAACAGCAACTAATTGAATAGAATTAGCAATAGAGAAGCCAGGGATACAGATAGGGAAGAAAGCAAGAAGTAGAAGGGAGAGACTTAGATTTTTTTCATTGTCTTCTTGATCTGAGTAGTGTGGAGAGGAGGACAGCTGGTTAATTCTGTGCTGCTCCATTGATCTGTCAGGTTTTTACACTAATATCTGACTCCTGAGATTTTATTGATTGTAGAAGAATTTTGAAAAATTCTTCAGACATTGACATAAAACACAATGCCTACTGCTAGAAAGAAAGTGCAACTTAATCCAAAAATACTACAAACATAGTTAAAAACCTTTAGAGTAATAAAAGTTGGAGGATGTATGAGTCAATGTTAAGTAGAGGAACAAAACCAATAGAATGAATACATATTACAAAGGGTATTTGTTAGATTGCCTTATGTGATGTGAGCTATTTAGTCCAATAATGGCTGACTGAAGAAGCTGAAAACACTGTAGTTGTTCTGTTCATAATGTAGGCTGTCTTAGTAGTGCCCATGTGATGCTGAAGACTTGGATAATTCCTGTAGGGTGGCTAAACTTTCTTTTATATTGAAAGACTGAAAATTGGGCTCTGGTGTAAGTGAAGGATAGTAGCATCAGTGGCAATAATTGGGTGTATGTTTTTATCAGCAAGAAATTAAGGCAGGCAGACAAAAGTAGGTCTGTTTTCCCCTGGAGCCTCTTTATAACTGGCTCACTGTGAGAATGTACATCCCCCTGAGACGGAGTTTCTTTCCCCTCAAGTTAATTATTATAGGAAGTCCACTCATGTATATACCTAGAACATGTGTCTTAATTTATTCCAGATTCAATCAACAAAGGTTATATATCATAAAGCAAACTTTTTAATAAATTATTATTGTTTGATATATGAATGAAAAATGAAAAAACAATGTCCTTATTTAAAAATTGAATATTAAAATTTTTAAAGGAATATTTCAAAGCCAGATTGGTGGCTCACAAATAGACATGTAATGTCTAAACTAGGGAGGTTAAGGAAGAAAATTTGCCCTAAGGCTAAGGTCAGTAATACTATGTTTCACAAGGGAAAAAATGAAAAGAAGGGAAAATAAAATTAAAGAAAAAAAACACAAGAAATTTAATGTGGTTGAAAGAATTAATGCTAGTAGTCAATTTCATTGGATCTGGAATTGACATGTTTTGTGTAGGTCTATGAGGTATTCCCCAGAGTGAAGAGCATTTTTCTGGAGGTAGCAAGATCATAAAGAGGTCCAAGAATAAAAGAATATTACGTTTGCTTCCTTGCCTTGTCTTCTTGCTGGTCCATACCTTGTCTCTTTCTGTCACTGCTGCTTTTATTTATCATTTACATTGTCCTTCCAGCATAGGATGAAGTCAACTGAGACAGCTGTCTTTGGGCAATGAACAGCAACTTCATCCTCAGTCTTTTTAGCATATAAAAGCTGTTGTTGTGATAACCAGTCTGTACTGTATAAACCAGTCTAATAAATCAGCTTCAAATATATATATATATATATATATATATATATATATATATATATATATATATTCATTCTATTCCTCTATTATGGTTATTTACTAAATATCACTCTTCACATTTGAATTATTGACTTTCCAGTGACAAAAGTGATGCATAGACATAAATTTTAAGACAAGGTCTACATGAAGAAAAGTAATTGAGAACTTAACATTACAAGAAAATTTCATTTGATGCCCTCAGGAAAAAATAGGTATAAGCCCATTTGATAAGAATTACAGAGGAAAAGAACCCCCAAAACCACAGACATTGAGTTATGCAGGAACTTATTAGGAGAAAAGATCAAAGAAGGGATAATTGATACATTTGATTAAATAATGACTAAGGAGTTCCTGTATAAACTGTCTTTAGGTTTATTTTTTTAATTCTAGTGAGATGGAAATTACACAGTTAATTTCAATGGTATAATTAAAAATAATGGGGTTAAATTGAGAAAAATAAAATGTACATGGAATGAAAAAGATACTCCCAATTTTTAGTGATGGAAGTGTATTAGACCAGAGAGTAATCCTTAGAAGGGAGCAGTAAAGTGTCTATCAATGTGTAATGCACATGCTCATCACACAATGTCCTGGAGAACAGTAGCACTGTTCCAGTTCATGAGTAAAGAAAAAAATGGCTCAGGGTGTATTTATTTTCATTTTACTCCAAAAGTCTTCCCCTGTGTATTCCATTGACTCACAGGTATAACAGCAACCTCCTTCAATTTTCAACCTTTCTACAAAGGTCTTCTGTGCCTCTATGAAGAATTAAGGGATAGCAGAAGCATAAAATAAAGCATAGAAAATAAATCATAATATAAGAATAAAATAAATTTCTCCATGTCTGATAGTTATTTGATTTCAAATAGAGGCTAGTTTAACCCTACCATAAAAAGAATGTCACTGTTATTTCATCATCGTTGAAGACTGAAGGGGATATTAATTCAGAGAAAAATATAAAACTAGGAAATTTTGTTCCTTATTCCTTACCTTTATTTGAAGGTAACCATATTCTAAGTATATATGATTTGAGACTCTATATGGTTGATTCCAAAATTTATTTCAAGCTCTCATAGCAGCATAGCAAAAGGTCCTTTGGTTCTTGATTCTGTCAAAATAGCATATCAGTCTAAATCAATTTTTACATGTATTATGTGGGAGAGTAAAATACATTATTTTGGCATTACCTTGCCATAGAGACTTCTCTTGTGTTCTAAATAATTAAATCACCCATTTTTTTAATCTGTCTTGGAGGGTAAGAGACTTCCTTCATCCTTGCTACTAACAGATACCCTTCTGCTCTAATGTTGCTTAATTATTGTCCTCCATGAATTTATAAGATATAATTACAATTTTGTGACCCATAATGAATTTAAAATAAAACATTTTGTTCATTCTTATCTATAGACTGTTATTATTATCATCTATATACTTCTTTCTACTCTGCCTTCAAACCTTCAAGCTATATTGAATTCATGACCTAACATGAAATCATAATTTTCTGTGCTTTAATTATAAACTGATTTCAGGAACTGAAACTTAATAACCACTGGCAATAAATAGTAGGATTATATAAACACTTAGCAATTTGTTCAGTTCAAGACCAATAGAGATAAAAAAGTAAATATATATATTGGTTTTTCGAACAGGGTTTCTGTAACTTTGGAGCCTGTCCTAGAAATCTTGTACACCAGGCTGGCCTCAAACTCACAGAGATCCACCTGCCTCTGCCTCCCAAGTGCTGGGATTAAAGGCACAGGTCATCACCGCCTGGCTAGATAGTACTTTTTGATTTACTAAATCTGTGATAGCCAAGAGAATGCTCTGGTTTCAAAGTCAAAGGGATTCTTTTTATACACAGTTCTGTAAAAACTAAAGTGAAATCATGACACATTTTTAAGTTATTTCCTTTTGTTTGCTTTGAGGACCATAACTTTTATACAGAATTTATTTTTTCTGAAACTGTTAATGAATTTTTAAAATCTTATGTATAAACTTAATGTATGCCTTCTTTACTATCGAAGCACATCAAGTGTCATAGTTACCTATTTGATAATTAACCTAAAATACTTTTTTACATGTGTCAAAAGTTTCTAATTGTTTTCCTCCAAACCTACTATTATAGCACCTCCCTTGAAACTAGATGGAATTGCTATAGATGGGTTCATTTGGACAATGGTAGTTACATAGATTTCTGTGTAGGCCTTAGCAATTAATTTCCTTGGCAGATACCTATATTCTGTCTGTCCATATATGGAATCCATCTACTTATATTTTAGTGTAAATGGTTGGTGTGCTGGTTGGGACTTTAGATGTTATTTGGGTGTAGTAGGGGAGCAGGGCCCTTTGTTTTGGCCACTCAGCTAGCTTATACCTGAAATAACCACAAAGAAATTGTATTAATTTAATTCCTGCCTGGCCCATTATATCTAGCCTCTTCTTGGCTAATTCTTACATCTTGGTTTAACTCATTTCTATTACTTTGTCATGGCTTACCGGGAAAGATTCAGCATCTCTGACCTGACAGCTCCATGTTGGCTCTCTCCGCCTGCCTTACTCCTACCAGCATTCAGTTCTGTCTTCCCACCTATCTAAATATTGCCCTATCAAAAGGCCAAAACAGTTTCTTTATTTAACCAATGAAAGCAACACAAATACAGAAGGACTTCCTACACCATTTCCCCTTTTTCTGTTTAAACAAAAAAGAAAGGCTTTCACTTTAACATAGTAAAATTAATATAACCAAACAGTTATCAAGCAAGAATTACAGTTACAATATTTATATCTATTTTATCTTTTATCATAATAAAGGAATACTATAATTATAACTCAATCAAAGAATCCAGAAGCATATAATATTATCAAAGTAAACAGGAAGTGCATTGTAAGCAACTTCCAAAACTCTAGAAATGATAGAGACATCTCACTGCCTGGACAGTCACTCAAAGTTCTTTTTTACCTTTGGGGCATCCATCTTCAGCCTACAGGCCCATAGTATCCAGCAGACTTTTTCATGAAGCAGGAAATTTCAAAGACAATTCAGTCACTTTCTTCTGTGTCTTGCAGAATGTCTCATAGACTCTTTTATGAAACAAGAACCCCAAAGGATCATTTGGGTACTGTTGTTTTACCACCAGCACTCAGATACATGAACATTGTTCATAACCTGAGAAAATTAAACATGTGTTTAAGTATGTTTTCGTTATTACATTCACGATTGTCACCAGCAACCAACAAAATTCCTAATCACTAAGCCAAGACTAAGAAGATATATTGATAAAGGAATTTATTTTCTGATTAGTCCTCATGTTATATTTTTAATTTCATTTCATAGCTTCATAATCACAGTTGCAGTTTTATGTTTTTTAAATGATGATGTTATGACTATGCACTTGTATAGCAAGAAAACAGACAAACATTTATTACTTTCATTGTAGTGACTTGGTGGTGGATTTATTCATTGTGATTGTTTTCAGTTCTTTGTCATAATATTTAAGATTGCATTTCCTTGAGGGTCAAGACTTATTTTGTTCCTTTAATGGTGTCAGATTTTATTCATCCCTAGTTAACTTTGCAATCTGTGTCTACACAATTTTACAATCAGTTTTAGTTCTCTTCTCTAGTTTCTACATGTTGCTTCAGTAGGAAAAACCTTTCACATTTTGGCTGAGCTAAAATTTCCATTGAGTTGTCTGTGATGGAAAGCTCCAGAACAAGCTTTGGAGGATGGTAGGACTACTAGTCATTGTTCTGTTGACTTTTTAGCACAACATCTTTATCTGGAAACTTCCTCTGACAGTTTTGTCATTGCAGTGTGTGTTGTTCATACTTTAAAAAAACACAGTTCTCCCATCAAAGGGAAAATGGTTTAACCTGGAGTCAAATTTGAGTTACCATGACCTAATTAATATTGAGTTGATTTTTCTAGCTTCTATATTCCAACATGGAAGCGCTATCATGAAGTTTTTTATTAAGAGAACAAAGAAAGTCATAAATCAAGGCAAATCTAAAATGTATTGGTGGACAAATCAGTGAAGCTACTTATAGACAGGTCTCATATGTTTTCTCATAGTATTCTTAGTCCTTCAGTGGAGAAGGAGGTTTTATTGATTTAGTACATTTCAAAGATATTTGTTTATCAGGATGTTAGGACTGAAATAAAAAGTATGTCAAGAATCCCTTTTCTGTATTAGCTCAAGATAGCCCCAAAGTGATAATTAAACAACGTGATCTGCAATATTCCAAATTTTACATATCACAAAAATTTTTTTACCAGTTGATTAATATATGCAGACAGCTTCCTTCCATGATGAATGAAAATTGGGATATGACCATTTTAAAGTATTTTAAGGGTATTTTATTATAGATATGAGAAATAGTTAAACCAGAGGCATCTGGAAGTGTCCAAACTGAATGGGGTTATCGAGAAGATTTTTATTGAACATATAAGGGACAAGAACAGATAGAGAGAAGAGTTCAGGGTGAACATGGCCAGCAGACGGAACAGTACCATGGGAGGACAGAGGGGGAAGAAGAGTGAAAGAGAACCAGCTCACCAAGAGAGTGGGCCTGGGCAATGAGACCAAGAGACCTGCTTAGCTAAAATGGCTGAGATTACACATGGATCAGAGGCTGGGGAAAGGGACACAGAGGCCCAATCCCTGGGAGGAAAATGGTTTGGGTAGGGGGCTGGGTGAGAACTGCTGGAGGATTCACCCATACTGAGTGAGCCTTCTCCTGGGTTTGAGACCTAACATTTTAAGGGATCATAGGGCTTTCTCCCATTTTCTCATATCATGCTTTCTTTCTTAATAAAGTGCTTCTCCAGGTTTTGGAAGGAAACAGATATTATTTTTCAATCAAAGTCCTTTATTCTGTCTTAGGTATGATGTTCCATTTTCCCTAATTATCTTTTTTTTTGTTTGTTTTGTTTTTTCGAGACAGGGTTTCTCTTTGGTTTTGGAGCCTGTTCTGGAACTAGCTCTTGTAGACCAGGCTGGTCTCAAACTCACAGAGATCCGCCTGCCTCTGCCTCCCAAGTGCTGGGATTAAAGGCGTGCGCCACCACCGCCCGGCTCTTCCCTAATTATCTTATTAAGGCTCTTCCATTTCAAAGTTCCAGCCTGTCATCCTGCCCCAACAATCTGGTCAGGAGATGCTTGCTCATAAAAATGTTCATTCTGATTAACAGATTCATGAGGATTTCATTCTGGATATTGGACACCTTGCCTGTAAATCTCTGGTTTCTAACAAATCTTTAATCTCCAAAAATAGCACAAAACCTATTTGAAAGGTAAATTTAAAAACCTATTTAAGAGACTCAAGGGTTATATGAAAATGATTCTTTATATTAACTCTCAGTGATTTACATTTAAAATACAAACATTTAATTAATTTTATAACATATTTTATGCTTTATATTGCATTACTAAATATTCAGTCTCACAGCAGAAGTTAGAAATAGCTTTCCAAGAGAAATCAATGAATTTTCTACATAGCAGCCTACACAAAATTTCTAAAATAGCAGAACAAGCTAAAATCAGACCAAACACTCAAATTGACAGGCACATTTTTCCTAACATTTACCTCATTAACTCTAAACTTCATTGAAAAATAAATCAATCTATAAGCTTCACTGAATAGCTATTAAAACTGCTGCAATGGACAAATTAATTGTTGAGTTAGTTCTATGAACTAAAATGTCAAACAGAACAGCCATTTTTTTAAATGTAACTATTGTATATTTGGTGAATAAGGGCACAAGCAATTTATTCTCTTTCCAAAATTTAGAACTCCATTGAGAGAATAATGTCAAAGTAGCAAAGACCCATTAAGAAAAACCTTGCCTGTTTTTTAAGGGAAAGGCATGTCTGTCCTGGTCAAGATCTAACAAACCAGTTCATCTTGGTCAATGACCTGTCTAAGAACATGTCACTCTAGAAGACAATATTATCAGTAGGGCAAGTGTGCTCAACTTAAGCCATGTTAAAGAGATAGGAAGGAAAGTTATTCCTTGAATGAGGTAATTTATTTTTATCTTACTCCCATTTAGCCATAACTATAAGCTATTAGTAGTTTCTGCTTGTATATTTCTGCATCTTCTCAGAAAGATACAATTTTTTTCCTTCTCTTATTTTCTCTCTTTCAGATACTAGGTAGAGTCTAAGAATGTTTTTTTTTTTCTTGTACTTTCAACCTCCTTACTCTTTCTCAGAAGTTACCCTCCCCACCATATGGCTTCCAACTTGTCTCAGATGGCATGCCTTTTCCACATTCTCTTCTCCATCTTCCTTCTCCAGGAAGCTCCTAAGATTTGCAGCCTGCTTCCCTCATATGTTTCTTTTAAACTCTAATAAAGTTGTTCTCAAGTCTTATTTTTAATCCCATTCTTAAAATCTTTAATTATTGGAACTATAAGCTCAAGAGGGAACCTTGAATTCCGTGATAAAATTTTACTATTCTAATATTACTTTCAAGATTTCTATTAATGAAAAGAGCCAAAATGTCTTATTATTTCATTCTTGAAATAAAATTTTCCTTAAATTACAGGCGATTTTAAGCATACCTTGGTGAATTCAGTGAAATGTTCCTTTTTGATTTAGTAGTGAATCTACTAGGATCACATTTTGGTTTCCTGTGTGACCTAGGTTCTTGACATCTCCATCAAATGAATTCACACAAGCCACACAGTTTACATTACAGAGAACAGATAGTTACAGATTGTTAAAGAATAATGTGAAGTATACTTAAAAGGTGAGCCTGGACAATGACTAAAGAACAATGGTTAAGGGAACCACTCTGGCAGTGTATTTTTTAGGTAAGCTTTATATTGTTTCTTGACATTTCTGGGACAAGTTCCCTGAAGGATGTCTTTCTGTATAGGTAGTTTATAAGCAGATGTGGATTAATTTTTTATCTTTAAATTGTATCTGTAGCCATACAATTTTCATATTAAATAATCCTATAATAGAATGGTTTTAAACAGAAGGAAAAAGGGAAATTTTTATTTATAATACTTCTCCCCAGACTTAATTTTTAAATAACTTCTTATAAGTTGATCAATGAGACAAATGTATCTAGTGACCAATCATGCCTTATTTCTATTACACTCAAGGAAACTAATATTTAAAAACAAGTCCAACATTCAGAATCATATGAAAGGGATAAGAAATAGTGGTTTCTTTTGCAATTTAAATATTGTTCATGTTACTTCAGTACACCAAAGAAAGGTGACAATGGTAAGTGTTTGTTCTTTACCCAAATGCATTTACTTAGATAGTAGTCTTAAAACCTTCCAGGCAGTTCAGAATGTCATGTCACCATCTAAGCCCAGAGATACTCAGATTGCTTTCTTCTGAACAGCAATCAATATTGTGCAGTTTCATTTCCTGGTTCTATAAACTGCTGGTTATAATGGAAGAGAGCCATGTACAATGGCTTACACATTTGTTAGTATCTAGTTAGTTACCCAATAATGCTTTATAACCTACCCTTATCCTGAATGGTGATTCTAATAACTTCTATTAATTAAGTTTATTTTCTGACTATAATCCCAATTATCTGGAGAGTGAAACTTTTGCTGTGAATACTAAGAAGACAAGATCTGATAAATCATCAGAAATTATAGAATATAACTTTTACTTTAGTATGTTTAGTATAAGAAGAATGATGGATCTTTAAAAATGCCATAATTCAAATGAATGTGGTTAAATTCTAAGAATAGTGAGAGTGACACTGAGCCTCTTGAAAACATAAGGAAGGAGTTGAACATAAACAATTCAAGGAATACTCTTAAGGACAGTTTAGAGTGCTGCAAGTATTCTGTTTTCATTTATCAAAAGAGGAGGGAGCCTAAAGATTACCACATTAACTTTTTTTTTGCAAGAGACCTTAACTGATTTGATTTGTATTTCATTGTGAAGCTTCCTGGCTATGGGTGGAGGTTTTAAAGTTTTAACATAGCAGCATACCTACAGGAAGAGGATATCGTTTTTAGACAGCTTCTTTCTCATAAATGTGTAGCAATTACCAGTAAAGTGAATCAGTTTTATCGTGATGTTGTATTGAATTAGTTAGACACTATGGGAAAACTACAGATATGTTAGTGGAGCTTTCCTGTCCAGCCAGCAACTCCCAAATTACCAACACAGAGGCTTGATACTACTTATAAATGCATAGCCAATAGCTCAAGCCTAGCATGATATTAGCTAACTATTACATTTAAATTAACTCACATTTCTCATCTATGCTTTGTCATGTGACCATTGTTGTCTCCCCTGACACTGCTTGTCTTTATTCTAGTATCCTCTGTGGCTGGCTGTCTCATCTATACTTCCTGCCTGACCACCTGCTAATCAGCTTTTTATTAACCAATGAGATTAATACATATTCACAGTGTCCAGAGGATTATTCTTCAATATAAAACTATTTAGATTATTGAAAAAAATCTAATCTTGTGTGATATACTACAATTGTATACTCTATAGACGTCTACTATGTAAACCAATTGAAATATATATTAATGGTCAAAACATTACCAAGATCCTTTAGACATAGCAAATGCATTGACATAAATGGAATATACAAAGTTTCCTGTTAAGATTGTTACTGATCCATTAATAACACTCCGTGTAAACAAGATTTCTGAGAAAAAAAGTTAGTAGCTTAGAAAAACATAGCCACGATGAAGAACTCAGTATTGAAGACCTAATTGACATGTGCTGCCAATGGGACCATGGCGTCATATGGACTTAACTTTGGCAGAGGCCATGTCTGTGTCCATTGCCTAGCTGTCGCCAGGGTCTGTGGTGCTGTCCATGGCTCCTGCTGCCAGGATCTGTCCTGCCACCAAGAACCATGTTGATGTTCAAGGACCAAACAGCCAGTAAGATTTCGTGATGATCTAAGCGCCTTGTTTGGGTTCAGGGTCCAACCATAGTCAGGGTCTATATTGATATTTATGGCTCAGGTTGATATCTATGGCCCATGTTGCCAACAAAGGCCATGTGAACGACAGGTTTGGGCTGTCACCTAGGGACAAGTTACTGTGTGAGTGCCATACTGCTTTCAGGGTCATATAGATCTGAGTGCCCTGCACTGACACACTGGACCATTGTGTCATCTGGGCCTGGGCTGCTGGCAAGAACTATGCCTGAATCTGTGACAGGGAAGCCTGTTGTTTTGTGTTGTTGTTCATGGCTCTTGTTTCCACCAAAGACAGTGAGGATAGATCTGCAGAGTTGGCCCCACTCTATGAACATCTCTAGCACCTCACCTACGCAGCACAGAAGAGCTGATTCCATTGGTAGTGTGCAGGTGAGCCAGTCTGGAAGGCATGAGAGTGAGAGAGCTATTTATCTATCACACAGTTGCATGGCTGAGGGAAATATGACTCCCCTTTTTTACTGCAGGTGGGAAATCTTGTCCTAAGAATGGGAGAGCTGCCCCTGCCCCTCAGTGGCAACTGCAGCACTCAGTGGTCTGTTAAATAATAGTAACAATAATAATAGCAACCTGTAACTTAACATGACTTTAAATATTCAAATTTTGGAAATACTTAAACGTGATGAGTAATAAGTAGCTCTGTTTTCCAATATATCTATGATAAAATCATAATACTGCCATTTACCAGACATATAATCAAAAGCAAGTTACTTAAACTTTCTAAAACTCACCATCACCATGAATAAATTAATGTATTAATATTTTATAGGCTGGACTGCTAGGTGGATTAGCTGAAATAACAAAGTAAAGCATCTAGCCTAATATTATTGTAATAAAATTTCAAAGGATACACTGAGTATTATAAGTATATGTTAAGCTGCTAAAGATCAAAGGATAAGTTAGAAAGAAAAACAAAACCAAATGCTTAGTGTTGTCATAATAGTCATTTTTACTACAGTTGATGACAAGGCAGACTGAAAAAGTACTCTTCTGAAAAGTATCCTAGGATTACTGAAAAGTAAAACAGAGAATAAAGTATTCAGGCATGCACTGAAGTTAAAGTTTATCATGATTTAATTAATGACAATCCTCCTTTAGCACTAAATATATTGCAGGCCATATTAACAGTAGTTAGTTTGTATTTAGAGATCCTGAAATCCTTTCAATGATATTCTCAGTTTGCGGCTCTTTCCCCATATTTTGGAAGGAAAACTGAAGTTTGGAAACATTGAATATTTTTGTCCAATGATATTTGCATGGTAGAGATATATGTAGACTCAGTTGTTTCTGAGATATGAACCAGAAACAGATACAAAAGCATAAAGTGTTGACACACTGTGGTGCCATTGACTTCAAATAAAAATTTCAAGCACATAGTTGTTTGTTTAACCCTTTTTCTTTTCAGGATAAATAATCTGTTATAATGACATAGTTTGTCTATGAATACTAAGAAACCCCTAAGAGAATTTGTTCATATCTATAGTGTTCTCACATAAAGGGCAGTAATTTGTGAATCAATTGTTGTTGAACATAGGTACAAAAGATAATGTAGGTAATATGTTGGATCAACTACTATCAACCCACTCAGATGAAAATAGATAGCAATAGACTTGGAATAAGTAAGGATACTAATTAATGAAATAGAAGAAAGGAATGTTGTTTCAACTTCACTAGTGGGATTTATTTGAAGCCAGGGAAGAATTCAGGATTCTTGTACATTGCCCTGTCATTATGCTAAACTTAGAGAAGTTGAATTTACCTGAGTATGTGATTTTTATTTTGTGGTCAATATGGTATTTACAAATTGAGATACACCATATATCCATATTTTTCCTATTGAATGGTAACTATCCCTTAACAGTAGAGAAGCTTTGTGTACTCAACTCCAATCACAATAAGAAAATTTTCATCTCATTACTGAAGGATAGACAACTCCTGCCTTATATAACCGATCTTGATGTTTATAAAAATAATATATGTACTTTGATTAACTTGTACTATGCACAAGAGTCTGTGTTTTAGAGTTTGTTATAGCTACTTTACTTAAGAGAATCTAAGTATTATATGCAAAGTTTCAGTCAATGCTTAAGGAAGTATCTTTCACAAATATGTCTAAATAATTCATTTAAATTTGAATTTAGTTAATATTTTAAACTTTTCTCTTTAGACACACATAGTTGCTCTATTTTTAACCAAATACTGTCTCTACAATCTTTAAGAAGTAAAGTGAGAGATTTGATAAAATGACATTGCTTTACATAAACTCAAAACCACAAAGGATTATTTCCCATTCCCCAAATTGTAGGCAAAAGGCTTTCACCAGATGCCAGGTTTTCTCTTGTGATCCTGTTGTAACTTGGAACCTTACACAAAACTGTATAGTTTCTCTTATCCTCAAATAATTTTCCTTTCTATGATAGTCATCATTAATGTTATTCTTCATTGAATTATCTCTACACAGTTGAGGGAAAGTGAGGAATGATTGGTCATTTATTTATCAATTTCCTGCACATGTATACCTTTATAGATATTTCTATAATAAATATTCTGACATTTTTAAATAAAGTGCTGAAATAAAAGGTTTTATTTGACATTGAGAATCATTAAATGTGTGGAAAAATAATTTTATATCAAAAGATATTTGTTCTTACAACCTCCATATGAAGAATTGCAAGTAAGGAACAGGGAGCTCTTTGTCTCTAAAATGTACCTGTACTCATGATGTAACTTTAAAACACCAAAGTATACTTACTTTCTGGTTGTTCTTTCTTGGTATAACTTGTGAAAACATTTACAAATAATAACCAGGTTATCCTGAAAAGTCCACATGAAGTTCACAGCAGCTTATCACAAAACTGTGAGCATAGTTTCTTGCAAACAACATTAAGACACACACTTTTCCTTATAATACACTAGTTCAAATAAAAAATTACTACAGATAAGAACATATACATTTTTAATATATATGTAATTATATAATTAATCCAAAATAACTTGTACATTCATGGTTAATATCTACACACATGCTGTAGGACAATGGTTCTATGCCCTGTAAAGTTTTGTACATTGTACTAGTTTAATAAATGCTGATTGGCCAGTAGCCAGACAGGAAGTATAGGTGGGGCAACCAGAACAGGAGACTTCTGGGAAGAGGAAAGGCTAAGTCTGCAGGTGTCACTCAGATACCAAGAAAGCAAGATGAGAACACCTCACTGATAAAGGTACCAAGCCACATAAATAACAGAGAAGAATTATGGGTTAATGTAAGATGTAAGAGTTAATAAGAAGCCTGAGCTAATAGCCCAACCAGTTTATAACTAATGTAGACCTCTATGTGTTTCTTTGGGACTGAATGACTGCAGGACCAGGCAGGACAGAAATCTCTGTCAACACACACAGATACCTTTCCAAAGGAAAAACGTGTTAAGAGTCAAAACATCACTGGACCTGAGGGCAGAGTCCTTTACATAAGAATTTTTTAAATTTTTCTGCAGTCATTTGTAAAAACAGAGAGATGCTTAAGAGTTCTTTAATTCTGGGTTGTCACTAAATTCTGAATTTGCAAATCCCACTTATAATTCACTCAATTACAAGTATTTCTTGGATACACAGAATACTTTCTTTGGAGAAAGAACAAATTATCCTCATATGCTAAGGCATTGGGCCTTAAGTATGAGCATATTTGAATATCTACCTTGAATTTTTGTGTATAATAGAATACTGTCAAAGAGTTCATCTTTCATGAAATAATAAGTCTCAAATGAAAGCACATATATTTACATACTAACTTTATGTTGACTACCATTGTTTGTAAATTATTTTTTTTATCACTAGCTATATATTGGATTTCAATTTAATCCAAAATAATTATTTTTTCTGTAATGGAAACTACAAACTTTTTTCAACCTTTTGAACCTGGGTGGTTCCTACCAAAACCCATGGCAGAGCATCATGATCATCCAAATATGTTTATGGGGAAAATCTATCTTCAGTAGAATATTATTTGTGTAAAAACTCCCGAAAGGATACTGTATAGTCTATAATATTTAATAGTGAAAAAATATGTATTTTCCAATCAGAAATAAAAATCTTCCAAGTTACTGTGGCATCAGATATGTGCCATCTTTAATTCCCCACTTATAAAGCTTCCTTTCCACAGGGAAGGGAATATCAAATTTCCAGAGTAATGGGTATCATATTTCCAAGGTACTGTGAAACTGTCACAAGATTGAAGGAAGGTGTGTATTCAAAGCAATATTTTGATTAATACATAAAGAGAGAAAAATTAGAACAAATATCCACCAGTGTCTTCAAAATCTGATGGGTAAGTAGTAGGGTGAAACACATGATGAAGGTCAATTGGTTGCTTAAGTATAGATTTACACATAAAAATCTCATCAGTGTGCAATTATTAAAGTTGAAAAATGGACATAATTCTTATTTCCTATCTTGGATTTTTTGACAGTGATTTCCGTAACTACATCTTGAGACACTTAAAAAAAAAATATTCCTTAGGTGATCACTGTTGCCAGGATATGGGGAGTGAAAGTCTTGAAAATCAAATTAAATGAAAAAACATCCTTAGCAAAAAGGAAAATTATAATACCATGTGGTGTGAGCTACCTTCTCTATGTGTTGAAAAGTCTGGAAGCAAATTATGATGTTTTACACTTCTAAATTCTATTTTGGGCATGTAATATTCCTATGGCTCAGAATTTTTTTTTTTTTTTTGGTTTTTCGAGACAGGGTTTCTCTGGTTTTGGAGCCTGTCCTGGAACTAGCTCTTGTAAACCAGGCTGGCCTCGAACTCACAGAGATCCGCCTGCCTCTGCCTCCCGAGTGCTGGGATTAAAGGCGTGTGCCACCACCGCCCGGCCCTATGACTCAGACTTTTAAATCTGTAAAACTATAATAATCATAATTTTATGACCAGGACTGCTATGAATATTCATTGTAAAAAACATTATAAACGGTGAAAATACTAAGCTATACAATTTTCACTCACATTAAGAGAGACTAGTTTGTACCAATGCTGTTTCCTTCCCTGTCCGGCTGGAGTTGTGAGGTCCCACTAGCTCAGGTAAAATGTTTCAGTGGGTGTACCCATCATAGTCTTGACCTGTTTGCTTATACTGTCACTCCTCCTACTCTTCAACTGGAATTTGGGAGCTCAGTCCAGTGTTTCAATGCGGGTCTCTGCCTTTGATGCTGAGGTTTCTGCCTAGTTGCTTGATGAAGGCTCTATAGTGATATTTAAGGTATTCATCAGTCTGAGTACAGGGCAAGGCCTCTATTGTTTAGGGTCTTAACTGGGGACATCCTTGTGAATTTCTGGGAATTAATCTAGTGCTAGGTTTCTTGCTAGCTCCATAGTAGCTCCCTCAATCAAAATATATCTTTCTTTTTCTCTCATCTCTGCCCTGCCTCCATCTCGACAATCCCATTCCCTCAGGTTCTCCTACCCTATCTCCTTCTCCCCTCATATTCCCCTTCTACTCTCTGATCAGTCCTCTGTCTGATGTGAGTTGGTGAAGATATTTTCCCAGGCAGTAGGCTCCCTTTTTGTCTTATTGACTGTATCCTTTGCTTTACAGAAGATTCTCAGTTACAGGAGGTCCCATTTATTTATTGTTGCTATCAGTGTCTGTGCTACCGATTTTACATTAAGGAAGTGTTCTCCTGTGCTCATGCATTGAAAGCTAATTCCCACTTTCTCTTATATCAGGTTTAGTGTGTTCAGATTTATGTTGAGATCTTTAATCCATTTGGACTTGAGTTTTGTCCATGAATCTATTTTCATTCTTCTACATGTTGACATCTAGTTATGCCAGCACCATTTGTTGAAGATGCTTTCTCTTTTCCATTGTATAATTGTAGATTCTTTGTAAAAATCTGGTGTTCATAGGTGTGTGGATTGATATATGGGTCTTTGATTTAATTACATTGGTCAACCTGTCTGCTTTTATGCCAATACCAAGATGTTTTCATTACTGCAGCTCTATAATACAGTTTGATGTCAGGGATGGTGACGCCTCCAGAAGTTCCTTTATTGTACAGGAATGTTTTGGCTAACCTGTTTTTTTTTTCTATATTAAGTTGATTATTGTTCTTTCAAAGTCTGTGAAAAATTGTGTTGGGATTTTGATAGAGTTTGCATTGAATCTAAAGACAGCTTGTGATAGGATTGCAACTTTTATTATGTTGATCCTACCTATCCAAGAGCATGGAAGATCTTTCCATTTTTTGGTATCTTCTTCAATTTCACTCTTCAAAGTCTTAAAAACCTTGTTGAACAGGTCTTTCACTTCTTTGGTTAATGTTACCCCTAGATATATTGTATTATTTGTGGCTATTGTGAAGGGTGATGTTTCTCTTATTTTTTCTCAGCTTCTTTATCATTTATATATAGGAGGTGTTATTATTTTTTATGCGTGGTTCGGGAAGGAGAGGAGACACGCAGAGTTGGGGAAGGAGAGACGAGACACGCGGGGTCCCACGTGGGTGAACTTTAGTGGGGACAACAGGTAAGGGACGGGGGTGAAGAGATGGAAGGAGAAAGGGGGAAAAAAGGGGCGGGTTAAGGTGTCCCCCCGTTTTTAAAGGGGAGCTCAGGTGTGTCTGGGAGAAAATGTCCTGCGCACGCGTGGCTTTCCATTGGTAACTGGGATTCGTAGTCCACTGAGGCTGTATTTTCTGCACATGTGTGGCCTTGTCTCCCAAAGAACAGCATTTCACCCTTTTGGTTTTATTAAAAAAAATCGAGGTAGGTGGACGGATCTTAACGGGTAGGGAATAGGGGCGTAGCCCGGTCTCTCATGACTGCTTCCTGCTGACTTTGGGAGTCGAGGGATTGTCCTGATGGTGTATCGTTGATGTTTTGTGGAGTGGCTGATTGAAGAAATCGCATCTGTTTGGAGATCGCATCTGCCTGGAGATTGCATCTGTCTGGAGATCGCATCTGTCTGGCTCTTGAGTAGCTGGGTCACCGTTAGGATGCTGGAAAACAAAAGTCGCATTAGTAGAGAGAAAAAAGTTAGAGGGGAAATTTGGGGTGGAGGGGGTTGGAGTGGAGGGGGGCTTTAGGAGGCCAGGGGTTAAGAATAAAAAAAAGTAAATGATACTTATTCCGTTAATTGAATGATACTTATTCCGTTCCGCTTGTGTCTGCTTTGTCCAGGTGGGTCAGGCTGGTGTCTTGGAGCTTAAAGAAAATGTCTTAAAAGAAATAGATTTAAATCATATATTCCTTAACATTTTAGGGGTCACTGCTGCAGTCAGTGACGAACCTGTTATGTTAGGAACTTTGTTAAGAATTTGCTTATCACCTGAACCTCTTGGCTCCGTGTTTGATGATGATTTCTGTAGAGACAACTGGATGGTTATTTAGGAATTTAGAGAAGGGAGGGTGTATTAGCACAGGAGGATTAAATGAAAAATGAGACCATTGTTTTCCTTAGGTTGGAGTAGAGGGGGTTGGACCTGTTGTCCTTTGGAACTTGAGGGAACATGGTTCCGTCTGAGTTACCCTGTAAGGAGGATTGTCTTGAGCTGTGGGGATGAACGGTTTCAGATGTGACAGGTGAATCCAGTGAGGAATTCCCTAGAGCTTGGCAGCTGTGGGAGTTAGAAGGATTACCCTGAGGGGACCCTGCCATTTAGGGGAGAGGGGTGAGGGACGTTGACCTGGAGGTGAGAATAAAACCTTATCTCCTATTTTAACCGGCGGTGGACATGTGTTGCATAGGTGACAGACTCGACCCGTCCTGTTCATGCTGCCCCCCCCGCCTCCCGGGGTGCGTGAGCCACTGGGCCCATGCTTCAAGTGTGGTAAGGTGGGTCACTGGGCAAAATGTTGCCCCAACCCTCATTGCAGCCTGAGGGGTCCCTGCCCAAAGTGTCACATGGAGGGTCACTGGTCTGTAGATTGTCCTCGTGCATTTGGTGATGCGGGGGCAACAGGCCCAGAGGATTCTCAGGTCGATCTATTGGGCCTGGCCCTGGAGGACTGAAGGTTCCCGGGCTCCGACAACCTGACCGCCACGCCCATCTGCAACCAGGAGCCACGGGTACTTCTCACAGTGTCGGGACGCCTCATTTCGTTTCTTTTGGACACCGCAGCAACCTCGGTTCGAATCCAAGTCACAGCACCAAAATGTTATTATTTTTTATGCTGGGTTCGGGAAGGAGAGACGAGACGTGCGGAGTTGGGGAAGGAGAGACGAGACACGCGGGGTCCCACGTGGGTGAACTTTAATGGGGACAACAGGTAAGGGACGGGGGTGAAGAGACGGAAAGGAGAAAGGGGGGAAAAAGGGGCAGGTTAAGGTGTCCCCCCGTTTTTAAAGGGGAGCTCAGGTGTGTCTGGGAGAAAATGTCCATTGTACCACTGGGATTCGTAGTCCACTGAGGCTGTATTTTCTGTGCATGCGTGGCCTTGTCTCCAAAAGAACAGCAGGAGGGATGCTCAATTTTTTAAATTATCTTGTATCCTGCCATATTACTGAAGGTATTTTTCAGCTGTAGAATTTCCCTAGTAGAGTTTTGGGGGTCACTTTTGCATACTATCTTATCATCTGCAAATAGCCAAAGTTTGACTTCTTCCTGTACAATTTGAATGCCCTTGATTTCCTGTTGTTGCCTTATTGCTGTAGCCATAGTTTCAAGAACTATGTTGAATAGTTATGGAGAGAGTGAACAGCCTTGTCTTGTTCCTGATTTTAGTGGGATTGCTTTGAGTTTTTCACCATTTAATTTGATGTTGGCTGTCAGCTTGTTGTATATTGCTTTTAATATATTTAGATATTTTCTTGTATCCCTGGTCTCTCCAACACCTTTATCATGAAGGGGTGTTGGATTTTGTTGAATTTTTTTTCAGCATCTAATGAGATGATCATATGTTTTTTCTTTCAGTTTATTTATAGGGTGGAATGCATTGATAGATTTTCATATATTGAACCAATCCTGCATCTCTGGGATGAAGCCGACTTGATCATGGTGCATGATTATTTTATGTGTGCTTGGATTTGATTTGCCTTTATCTTATTGAGAATTTTTGCATTAGTTTTAAACACTGAATAGAGACACGGAGATTTATATTCAAATGCTAAACTGAATAAATTTTTATGGATGGAGAATTATTGATATAAAATATTTAAAAATGAAGAATTAATGGCCGAAGAAGCCTAAAACACCATGTAAAATAGTACAGGGGTTTAGAATGTGCTTTGGAGATGACAGGAGTTGAAGATGTACCTGATCACGTACTTGAGATGATCCATTGTAGGGAGGAAGGATTTGCATGAAACCAACTTAGCAGGCTTCTTGCTATTGCTGAGTGATGCACATCCAAAAGGGCAGATACCAACATCTGTGTAGACATAGTTTACAAAGATTGACTATATTTATTCAAAGTAGCTACTCTTATCATAGTCTTATATCTTATGTGTTCTACAAAATAAGCAGAAAGAGGAATTTTTAATGTAATAAAGATTTGTAAGTGTGACATATATCAAACTTATAATTGTTATTTATTTTTTAAAAAAGGTATCTTTTCTCATTTTACATACCAATCAAAGTTTCCACTCCTTATCTTCCCCCCATCCCCCCACCCCACCCATCATTCAATCCTCAGAGAGGGTAAGGCTTTCCAAGGGGAGTCTACAAAGTCTAGCACATTGACTTGAGGCAGAATCAAGGCCCTCCCCACTATGTCTAGGCTGACCAAGGTTATCCCTCCAAAGAAAATGGATTCCAAAAAGTCAGTACAAGCAGTAGGGATAAATCCTGTTTTCACTGCCAGTGGCCCCATAGACATGCAACTGTGACCCACATTCAGAAGACCTACTTTGGTTCTATGCTGATTTTTTCACTGTCAAACAAGAGTTAATGTGCTCCCATTAGCTCAGGTAAGCTGTTTCAGTGAGTATCTCTCCCATGGTCTCAACCGCCTTTTCTTGTATTCTCACTCCTCCCACTCTTTGACTGGACTTTGGGAACTGAGCCCAGTGCTCCACTGAGGATTTCTGCCTGTGGTTCCATCAGGGTTGGATGAAGGTTCTATGGTGAAATTTAAGATAACAATCGATCTAACTACAGGGCAATGGCAGTTCAGGCACCTTGCCCACCATTGCTTAGAGTCTTCGCTGGGGTCATCCTCACGGACTCCTGGAAATTTCTCTAGTACCAGGTTTCTTGCTAGCCCGATATCTGCTCCCCCAATCAAGATACCTATTTCCTTGCTATATAACATAGGTTGAGAAATTAAAAATTCTGTATTATCTCATTGTTCAAGAGTCATGTGAATAGAAATTTTAGGTTGGTTTGGCACAGAGACCCTCACAATCCTTATCTCCTCTATTGAGAAAGCATATTTCTAAAATTCATAAAGTGGTTGACAGACTTCATTTTCAAAGTTGTTCTAAGACTGACATACAAATATTCTTGCTGATTCTAACCTGGTGGCTTCCTTCAGTTGCTAAGATATCCTCAGATTTTTGCTATATGTTCCTTACAAAAGCATCAGATCTACCACGAGGAAGAGAGTATATATCTTTAAGAGGTGGTACAGGCTTGATTATAGTCATTGTTGTAATGAGTGGCGGGCTGCGTTCCACCCGGATCCCAGCCACCTAGCTAGCTTATGCCCCAAAATAATTACACAGAAACTGTATTCTTTTAAACACTGCGTGGCCCATTAGTTGTAACCTCTTATTGGCTAGCTCTTACATTTTGATCTGACCCATTTCTAATATTCTGTGTGGCACCATGAGCTGGCTTACGAGGGAAGATCTTAACCTGTGTATGTGTTGGGTGGGAGAATCATGGTGACTGCCTGACTCAGCTTCTTTCTCCCAACATTCTGTTCTGTCTACTCCGCCTATCTAAGATGCTGTCCTATCAAAAGGGCCAAGGCAGTTTCTTTATTAAGCAATAGACATATGACCCTCTTTCATCATTTCCCCTTTTTCTGTTTAAACAAAAAAGAAAGTCGTTCACTTTAACATAGTAAAATTACATATAGCAAAACAGTTATCAAGCAAGAATTACAGTTACAATATTTATATCTATTTTATCTTTTATCATAACTAAGGAAAACTACAACTATGTATCAATTCTTCAACTCCATCAAAGACTCCAGACGGATATGATATTACCTAAGCAAACAAGAAATCCAAAACTCTAGAAATGACAGAGACATCTCGCTATCTGTACAGTCACCCAAAGTTCTTTTGTACCGTTGGGGCATCCATCTTCAGCCTACAGGCCCATAGTATCCAGCAGACATTTCCATGAAGCAGGAAAATTCAAAGACAGTTCAGTCACTTTCTGCTACGTCCTGCCGGATGTCTCATAGACTCTTTCATAGATCAGGAACCCCAAAAGACCATCTCACCTTTAGGCAAGCTCAGCAGTCCTCTCTCTGCGGGTTCTCTGTGTCCAGTTTATGCAACAGTCCAGGCAAGAGCAGTTTCTTGCCCAAATGGCTATCAAACTCCATAAGGAGACTCTTCAATGCCCATCTTCCTCTTGAAGTAGATTGGTGCTGCCAGGAGCAGACGTGTCTCATTGTCATGAAAAGCCCTAAATTATTAAAACATTAAATGCCATGTTCTGTAGTCTTTGAAAGATATGAAGAATGTCTATCTAATTGAAATATAACTCTATATATCTAGAAAATCTAACTAACATGACTACAAGATTGACTATTATTTATGATTATCCATTAACAACCTATATTTCCTAATTATACATTACATTTTAAAAATGAACTTCACAATCACAATACCTTAATCAATATTAGAAATACATATACATATAACAAAATTGACCTTAAAATCCATACCAATGCAAATTATTCATATCTATCTCATATCCCCCTTTAAATGTAAAAGAACATTTATAAACTATATTTGGGAATATGGGCACAGTTATTTCTCTCCAAACTGCTTCCTGCTGAATGGGGGTGCTGTTAATCAGATCGTTTAGGGTGTAACCTGTGTGTCAGATTTATCTCAGTCGGCAGTTGAGCAAAGTAATTTTTTGAGGGTGTTCACGGCAACCTTTCAGGAGGGCTTGGTCTATCATACCATATTGGGATAGAAGCAATCCATAGGGTTCATGTGGATAGGTTGAACCCAAAAGAAGAAACTCTTTTCCAAAGCTTCATATCCTTAGGCCCAAATTCTGAAGTCATATTTCCCTTATGATATCCATTCTGGTTTAGCTTGGCAGTCCATATAATGAAATGTCTCCCTGTACTTAGCTCCTTCACAGTCAAAATTTTAAAGAAAACACAATGTACATAATCCAGACTCTGTGAATTTTCCATTTTTACGTGGCTTATTTTTCTTTATTTCTTTTAATCTATAACTATCTGTACTCTGTCTCTTTAAAGACTTTACCCTTTTTTTTAAAGGCATTAACTTTATTCTCTATATATTTTTTCTCTCTCCCAAGCCTATGTCTGAATCTGTCCTGTTGTGAATCTGTAATTTTTTTACTATCCAGGAGCATTTCTTAAAATGTTAAGCACGACTTCAAAACTTAAGTTGCACCATGTAGGATTATATGGTACTGCCTGTTTACTGCCAGTCTAAACCTTAACTGTGCTGTTGTTATGGTAATTACAATCGTTCCTGCCTGAGGTCAGCACTGTTCAGCAGGGAGCAGCCGCTCCTGCCTCAGATCCATTTGGTGCCCCTGAGCTGCGCACAGTTCCAGGCACACAGCAAGTCCACACTGTAGCTACAGTCCGCAATTTAATTCTGAGACTGAGCGTGCAGCACAGAAACTCTTTTCATCCAAGTTACATCCAAATCTGACATGCAGAGCATTGCGCACCCTGGAAACATCTCTCTGTATGGTGGCAGGAATCCGCCATGCTCTTCTGCCTGCCTAAGCCTGATTCTGCTATCTGCCCAGGTGCAGGCAGGGAGCGCTGAGCCATCTGCACAGTCTCAGAGCACTCTTTCCGATCCCAAGCAGGAACAGAAACTTCCAGTCCCATAAAAGCCACTGAAATGCTTTAAAGCCAGAGTTTGCACTGGCGGCACAGCCCCAGGAAGAGGTGCTTTAAAATGACACAGCTTTTTTTTTCTGCTGCTGTTGCTTAATCAGGAAATCTCTCTAAAGCATGCCCTAGCAAATAGCAAAAGGCTGTGTTAAACTCTTTTTTTGTGTGTGTGTTTAAAATTAAGCTCTCTCAGGTTTTACATGGAGTTCATAACCACATTGGGTGCCACTCTGTTGTATGGAGCGGTGGGCCTCTTCCCGCCGCCCGGCTCCTGCACGGCTAGCTTTTGCCCCCAAATAATTACACGGAAACTATATTCTTTTAAACACTGCCTGGCCCATTAGTTCCAGCCTCTTATTGGCTAATTCTCACATCTCGATTAACCCATCTCTAATAATCTGTGTAACACCACAAGGTGGCTTACCAAGAAAGATCTTAACCTGCGTCTGTCTGGAGTGGGAGAATCATGGCAACTGCCTGACTCATCTTCTTTCTCCCAACATTCTGTTCTGTCTACTCTGCCTATCTAAGCTGCTGTCCTACCAAAAGGACCAAGGCAGTTTCTTTATTAACCAATAGACATATGACCCTCTTCCATCAACTCATAGCGGTCATTTGTCTATATTGTTACAGAATATATTACTTAAATTGTAAATTAAACTTACTGTAGCATCTAGGCTATTGATAAAGTAGATGAAAAATTTCTGTTTAAAGTAGAAATAGATAGTTTATCTCCAAATTTTCTCATCCTACCCAGATAAGTTAAAAATCATTGTTACCACCTGGTCTTGCAAAAGCTAGATAAATTAAGGCATTTTTGTTATGGTCAGTACTAAAGTACTTCTTATTTCTTCTTAAATGTTAATTCTTTAGTGAAACAGTATAGTCCCGAAGAGAAGAAAATTGGTTCAAGGTAACAAGCTACAATCTTATATACTCCAAAACTCAACTAACTCTAAAAACATGTACACATGAATCACACTACAGTGAACCAGTAATTCTAAATATGTGCATGCATGCATGCCTTTGTGTGTGTATATATATAATAATTAAAGAATTAGAGGTTATTAATTTGGCAGAAAATAAATTAAGGAACAAGCAAAGAATTGGATGGGAAAGGAAAGAATAGAAATGATGATATTCTCAAAATGTAAAAATAAACCAACCATACAAACAAACAAACAAAATAACCCCTATCAGGCAAAATAATATTTTTTAGTTTTTAAATCATCATGGAACAAAAAATTAAATAAATATAATCCATGTGTTATGTAATGAGTTAAGGCAAATAGTTCATATGAATTTTCAGTTTATTTTTTTAGTGAGGGGACAATATTAAAGGAGACATATTAAAGTAGCCTTTGGAAATATTTCAGAGATAACAGTTATCCAACTCTTTATGGAGGCTTGTTATACCAACTTAGGTGTCTCCGTGGTTTTTTATTCATTTTGTTTTATTTTGCTTTCTTTTTTACCTTTATATTAAGAATCTGCACTTATGACAATGAGTTTAAAATTAAGGGATCATATTAACTTTAATTCACTTAAATATTGGTATACTAGATTTCTCATTATCTGAAATCTTTAATTTCTATACCAGCCAAATATGTGCCAATTCTTCTCAAAGTTACATGGATCTAATATATATTTCTATATTCCATTAAATGAAAAAAGACATCCTCTTCACTATTACATGACACATTTGTTCATCAATAATCCAGAGACTTATGAATTTTGCATATAATATTCATCAACTTCAATAAGCCTTGACCTAGCCTACTAAACTTGTTCCATTTAAAAATTTGAGACAGAAAGATATATAGTGATTTATGTAGAAATATATTTTCACATAAAAGAAGAAAAATATATAAGAAAATACCTCAGGAAATAATTCTATATCCATTTGTTTGTTTGAATAAAAATTGTACCCATGAGTTTATATATTAGAATGTTTAGTCATCAGACAGTGACGCTATTTGTTAAAGAATAGGAGGTGTACCCTTGGTAAAATAGGTATGACTATGTAGGGAATGTGTCATTCACTGTGGATTGGCTTTCTGGATCAAAATCCCATGCTAGGCTCAGTATCTACTCCCCCTTTATGCCTAAGTATCAGTAATTTTCAGCTATTGTTTCAGGCCTTGTATAAATAATGATAATGATGATAATGAACTAAACTTTTGAAACTGAAAGGAAGGCTCCAGTTAAATGCTCTTTTTTATAAGAATTCCTTTGGTCATAGTGTATTTTCACAGTAATATAATAGTGACTATGACAATCCATTACAAAATTGATATCATTACATATATAAGCATTCATATATTCATGGTTACTTGCTTTTCATCAACCTTATACTGTGACTTCCATTTTCTTATATTGGATTGCCATCATAAGATATAAACATATTGTAGTATCTCCATAAAATATAACAATAATAATTCTTAAAGGCCATCTGTACCTTAAGATAATTCTGTTTCTTAGTTTATCATTTAAAAAGTTCTCTGACATTTAAAAAATTGTTTTATTGAAGGGTTTCTCAAAATTCAGTGCCGCCTAGAGGTCACTGATAATTTTGCAAGTGATTTCTTGGATCAAAGCAATTCATGTAGTAATACAAAGATTTTCTATACATTTTACAGTGTTGGTGTTTACACAAGTTAACATTGTCTTTTTCAGAAGAAATTCTCATTTGAAAATATCTTTAATACAGCTGTAAATATATTTTTAACTTTTTGCCTTGAGCACATAAATTTTTAATATTTCTCTTAAAAGAAAGAAATATGAAGTCTATCACATTCTGAAAAGTTATGGCTCTTTTGACGACCAGAACTTACACAACTGAACTAATTCAGCATATCTGGCATGAAAAAATATTTTCCTATAAAAGAAAGTCTGACAGAAAAACTTTGGTGACTCATTCTAAAACATCTAATCTGGTATTACCCTGGAAATGAGCACAATGGGCAAGTCACTTCCAAAAACAAACAACAAAAAATTATATGTTTTCAATAATCAAACTGAAGTTTTCAAGTGAAATTCAGAGGTTTGACGTTATCTGCCACCATAAGCCTGATAGCTTTTCAGTGTTACTAAGTTTCCTGGTAACATGATACGGATAGAAATGAAAGTGATTTTCATAATGTAATGAAATTTTAATATTGGAAACTTAGAAAACAAATATTTCCCAATAGACAGAGATATGAATTTTAGAAACAGATAGATAGATAGATAGATAGATAGATAGATACATAGATACATAGATACATAGATACATAGATAAAATAATCTCCATTTATTTAAATATAAGAAGTGATAACATTGTTTCAAATACTACATTGCAACTAAGCTATGAGAAAAAGATCATAATACAAGGAGTAATATGGACAGAACATTTCCACCAAGTGAATATCTGGCCTCACAAGAACATGATGGCAAATATGTATCTACATTCAGGAACATATATCATATATACACATATAATAATATGTAAAACAAAGCCAGTACTTTTAATATTTGTTTTTATTACCTTTTTATGGCTTGAGATAATAAAATAATATTTTTTCCCTTTCCTTTTCCTCTCTTCAAACCTTCCCACAGACTCCTTGCTCTCTTTCAAATTCATGACACATTTTCATTAATTATTGTTGCATAGATAAAGCATATGTGTATACGCATATATTACTAAATATAAACTGCTCAACTTGTGTATTGTTCCTTCTATATTTATTTTCATTGCTGAATGTTGAGTATTGGATAACTAGTTTTTGTGCTCTTTCCTGGTGAAGAATATTTCTCCCACTCTCAGCATTCTTTAATTGTTAGTAGTTCTTTGCATAATGTTGAGGATTTATAGACTTTTCCGTCTGTCTACTTTAGGATGCCTATTGTTGTCATTGTTCAACTCATCTTTAGGCAATCATGTTAGTGAGACAGAATTTTCTTTGTCTTTCTGGGTTTGGGTTAGCACAATCAATTTGATCATTCTTAGTTTCACCCATATAGCTTCAACTTCATGATTTCATTTTTGTACAACTGAGCAGTATTTCATAGTGTATATATATATATATATATATATATATATATATATTATATTTTCCTTATCTATTCATCTGTTGAAGGACATTTAGCTTGCTTTCTTTTCTTAGCTATTGTGAACAGAGCAGCATTTAATACCTGAGTAAGTATCTAAAATTAGGTTATTACTAAATATTTTATTTATAAAATAAACCTGTTTTCATCATAATATTTTATATGCACACTCATGATATTCATTATTGATAATACAAAACAGTCATAAATTTGTTTAAACTTCAAGGCTTAATTTCAAAGTGTCACAAACCAAATTTACTAGGTCTTTGATAATCAAGGAGAGAAAGTAATGCTACCAAAGAATTTGAGTTTGAGAATCACAATAGTCTCTGAATTGTCCACAATTTGGCTGAAATTGTGTTACTCAAAGTCAGTTTCAGTTTAAAAATAGTAAGTGGAAAACTCCAAAAATACACAACACATAACTTTTAATTTTTGTTTCTTTCTGAAAAGTACATTGATATTCCACCATTCATGGAAAATTAACTGACCCTTTGTCTGTTATGGCATAAAAGAATGGCAGACAGAATTTATTATAAAATATTCAGCTTTAATAAGGGGAGGACTTACAAACCGAGGTTCCAGTGGAGAGCAGGAAAACAGAAGGGCAGGCAGAGAGCACATTTGCAATATTTATAAGTAAATAATAACCTCAGGGGATCCCGCCCTTAAAGCAAGGTAATTGGCTGATCTTCCACTACATCTCCCCCTTTTGTCTAAATAAGACAGAACCAAACCAAATACAACTATATACAACAGGAACAAATAATAAATACAAAATTACAAATAATAACAATATTGAGCAAGAAACATATAACAAAGGTTTTACTAAACATTCTATTTCAAGGAGTCTAAATAATGTAGAGAGTAACTACAATTATCTAATCTTCAACTCCGTCAAAGATCTGAGAAGGGAAGTAATATTACTTAAGCAACCAGGAAGAACAAATGAGAAAATTGCCAAAATGTGCAACAAATGACAGAGACAGTTGACTACCTGGGCAATCACCCAAAGTCTCGTTAGCAATGTTGAGTCAACCATAACTGACATACAATTATCAAAGGCAAGAAACTTTGTTAGAACTATCCTACTCTGTCTTGGTAAGATAAGACAATCCTGTTTTATCCGCTTATGAATATTTTGTATCTTTGTCAGTAGTCGAGGTATGGGCTTTTCTTTTGCCTGAAGGCCAGTTGTGCCAAGAAGAAGACAAGCTACCAGTGGAGTGTCTTTGGTGCTCAACGTTCTTTTGGGAGTAGAGTGGTGTTGCCAGGAGTGATTGTGTCTTGTTGGCACGGAATTCTAGGTTAGATTAAAGGCCATTTTCTACAGCTCTTCAAAGAGGTTGAAGATTATACTATCTATACTAAATATAATCTCTATGTATCTAAAAAACCTGATTATCCTAAATATAAATATGACAAACATATATGACTATAGATTTATAATGCTCAATACCTAACTTGAGGACTAAAAGAATAAACAACTGTGTAATATATGAGGACAATGATCTCCAACTGTAAACAATGACATTACATAAATAATATCAGAGGTAGAAATGTACATTGCAATATGGTAAATATATCAATACAATATAAACAGAGGTATAAACATACTCTTATACAATAAATAGAGGTAGAAGCATACTCACATTCAATATTCAATATATCAATATACCAGAATCAGTACCAATACAATTTTCTAAAAACAATAATTCACAAATACCAATCATCCCATCAAACCAGTTAATCTTTTTTTAAAGTACCCCTAATCCCATAAAATATCTCCCCCATCCCCTCAATCCTATACCAACCACTAAATAATGTCCCTAAACCTGAGGGCAAACTCTGTTGGGAGAGGAGACGTAGTCTTCTAAGATTGCTTCCAGCTGACATGGGGGCGACGTTCTTCTTAGGGGGTCCTGTGAAAGCAAATGATGGTAAAATTCCAAAATTAACATTTGGCCTAAGAAAATTATAACTAGCCTCTGAATATTTTGAGGAGGACTGGCCAGAGTGTTGTCAAAAATATGCACCATTCGAAACTGTCTGGTGCAGTTGGTACAAAAAAACATGTCTAATTTTGGCACTAAAAAAAAATCATGACATCATAATAACCAGGTTGAGTTGATGTTGTGGGGCCTTATCTTCATCCTGGAAATTTCAAAGATTACTGTAGGAAAATTTGTTGTTTGTTGTTGGAAATTTAAACATTAACTACAAAGACATATACTGACATATAAAGAAAGACACAGATATGAGGAAAGGCAAAGAAAGTTTATCAAGTATATTATTATTCTTATTCTGTCCCATATCATGGCTCCTGACCTGAGACAGAAAGTCTGAGATATCTTTTATTAATGGGCTTGGAATTGAAGAGAGACTGAGCCATAGTCCAACTCCAAAACCAGCTCTTACATATTTATAAAGAAATGCTTAGCCGGGCGGTGGTGGCGCATGCCTTTAATCTCAGCACTCGGGAGGCAGAGGCAGGTGGATCTCTGTGAGTTTGAGGCCAGCCTGGTCTACAAGAGCTAGTTCCAGGACAGGCTCCAAAACCTCAGAGAAACCCTGTCTGGAAAAAAAAACAAAACAAAAAAAAAAAGAAATGCTTAATAAGACATATTAAAAAAAAATCATACTTACATAATCTATTCAGTTTTATTGCTGATCTTTAGTAGGTTGTAACTAGTGTCCATCCATCAGTATCAAAATATTCAGGGTCCCTTAAATTCTTTGAAGATGAGAGTTTACCTGTGGAGATAAGAGAAGAACCCTGCCCCCAACCTATATGTATTTCTTACCAAAAGTATGATCACCATCCTTGTGAGGGAACTGTTATTTATCTTTTCCAAGGGCTTCTTCTCTTCAAACCGAACCTTTATTAATTTTGATGGTATCCACAATTTTTCCTCTCCTATGGAGACAAGAGCAAACCCCCTGCCCCAACGCAGCACATCTCCTGGCTTCCATTGTGAGGTCAGCACATCCTTGAAATAAACTGGTTGATTTAGTTCAGCAGACTTTTCCATTATCCAATGCCTTTCTGCAGCCACTGTTCCCTTCTCATTAGCATTGAGAAAATTCAAGGTTAATAAAGCATTATGTAAGCTATTCCTGGGGCTATTTTCCACTCCTTTCTGTTTGTTTAACATATCCTTTATAGTTTGATTTGATCTTTCTATGACTGCTTGACCCATAGGATTGTATGGTATACCTGTAACATGCTTGATATTGTAATAAGCAAAAAAACATTTCATTTTCCTAGAAACATAAGCTGGACCATTATCCGCCTTTATTTGTGTAGGTATATCCATGATAGCCATGACTTCTAATAAATGAGTGATTACTGAATCAGTTTTTCTGAGCTTAAAGCAGTTGCCCATTGAAAACCTGAATATGTGTCAATGGTGTGGTTTACATATTTCAATTTGCCAAATTCTGCAAAGTGGAACACATCCATCTGCCAGATTTCATTCCTTTGCGTGCCCTTTGGATTAGCCCCTGCAGGTAGTGGTGTTTGATTATAAAAAGAACAAGTAGGGCATTTCTTTACAATCTCCTTAGCTTGTTGCCATGTAATAGAAAACTCTTTCTTCAAGCCTTGGCTATTAACGTCATGTTTTTTATGAAATTCAGAGGCTTATAGCACACTACCAAACAATAATTGATCAATTTCTGCATTCCCTTGTGCTAGAGGACCTGGCAGACCCGTATGGGATCAGATGTGTGTTATGTACTTAGGGCAAAGCCTGTTCCTGATCAAATCTTGAACCTGGAGAAACAATGAGGTTAGTTCTGTATCATCAGGTATAAATTCAGCAGTTTCAATATGTAAAATAACTCTTTCTGTGTATTGTGAATCAGTAACTATATCAATAGGTTCTTTAAAATCCCTTAGCACCATAAGAATGGCATGTAATTCCGCCTTCTGGACAGAATCATAAGGACTTTGTTCCACCTTACCCAAGTCTTCTGATTTGTAACCTGCCTTCCCTGATTTATTGGCATCAGTATAGAATGTACGGGCTCCAGTTATTGGAGCATCACCGACGATTCGAAGAAGAATCCAAGAAGTTCTCTTTATGAAGTTAAGCCTCTTGCTTTTTGGATAGTTGTTATTAATGTCTCCCAAAAAATTAGCACAAGCTCTTTGTCATGGTTCATTATCTTCCCATAATTTCTTTAGTTCATCAGCAATGAAAGGCACTATAATTTCTGCTGGGTCCATGCCTGCTAGTTGACGAAGTCTCAACTTGCCTTTTATAATTAACTCAGAGACTTTTTCCATGTAAGTTTTTAGTTTCTTACTTGGTTTATGTGGTAAAAGGATCCATTCCAAGATAATATCATCTCTCTGCATTAAAATTCATGTAGGAGAAATTTTTGATGGTAATATGACGAGAATACAATTGAGCTCTGGATTCACCCTGTCCACATGAGCCTCTTTTAATTTTTCCTCAATCATTGTCAGTTCCTTTTCTGCTTCAGCTGTTAATTCTCTGGGACTGTTCAAGTCTTTATCATCATCCAAGGTTTTGTTCAAATAAATTATTAGATCAGATGTTATCCCAACAGCTAGTCATAGGCTGGAAATGTCTCCTAAGAGTCTTTGAAAGTCATTAAGAGTTCGTAGCTGATCTCTCCTAATTTGTGCCTTTTGTGTCTTAATTTTTACAAACCTATTTTATAACCTAAATAATTAACAGAATCTCCCTTCTGAATCTTTTCAGGAGCAATCTGCAACCCCCATTTAGGTAAAACTATCTTAATTTCTTCAAACAGTCTTTCCAAGGTATCTATGTTTGAATCAGACAACAAAATATCATCCACATAGTGATAGATTATAGACTTGGGAAATTTCTTGCATATTATTTGCAATGGTTGATTTACAAAATATTGGCACAGGGAGGGGCTTTTAACATGCCCTGTGGGAGAACAGACCCACTGGTATCTCCTCAAAGGTTGAGAATTATTATAAGTAGGCACTGTGAAGGTAAACTTTTCTCTATCTTTTTCTTGTAACGGTATAGTGAAGAAACAATCCTTTAAATCAATAGCTATGAGAGGCCATCCTTTTGGTAATAAAGAAGGCAAAGGAATTCCAGATTGCAGAGGGCCCATAGGTTGAATGACCTTGTTGATAGCCCTTAGATCTGTCACCATTCTCCATTTACCAGATCTTTTCTTAATCACAAATACAAGAGAATTCCAAGGGCTGTTAGATTCTTCTATATGTCGAGCATTTAATTGCTCTTCTACCAGCTGTTCTAAAGCCTGTAACTTTTCCTCAATGGCCATGGCTTTATCCATATTGGTTTCTCAGTCAACCATTTTAAAGGCAAGGCTGTTGGTATCTCTGAAGGGACATCAATTGCTTTGTGTTCTTATACAGCCCGAACGACCGGTTTCCACCATCTGTAGTATTTTTTATATTGTTCTCAGAAATATAGACTCTGAAAGCAGCAGGAATGTTAATTTGGGTACTCCAAAAAATCAGTTGCCTTCCTATACACTAAGGATAAGGAAGCAGAGAGGGAAATCAGAGAAGCATCACCTTTCACGATAGCCACAAATAGCATAAAATACCTTGGGGTAACTCTGACCAAGGAAGTGAAAGATCTATTTGGCAAGAACTTTAAGTCTTTGAAGAAAGAAATTGAAGAGGATACCAGAAAATGGAAGGACCTCCCTTGCTCTTGGATTGGGAGGATCAACATAGTAAAAATGGCAATTCTACCAAAAGCAATCTATAGATTCAATGCAATCCCCATCAAAATCCCATCAAAATTCTTCACAGATCTGGAGAAGACAATAATCAACTTTATATGGAAAGACAAAAAACCCAGGATAGCCAAAACAATCTTATACAATAAAGGATCGTCTGGAGGCATTACCATCCCTGACTTCAAACTCTATTACAGAGCTACAGTACTGAAAACGGCTTGGTACTGGCATAAAA
This sequence comes from Chionomys nivalis, assembly GCF_950005125.1. Taxonomy (NCBI): domain Eukaryota; kingdom Metazoa; phylum Chordata; class Mammalia; order Rodentia; family Cricetidae; genus Chionomys; species Chionomys nivalis. Next base: position 11,283,030 of record NC_080112.1, on the reverse strand, counting down.
ACAGAGAAGTCGACCAATGGAATAGAATAGAAGACCCTGACTTTAGCCCACAAACCTATGAACACCTGATTTTCGATAAAGGAGCTAAAAGTATACAATGGAAAAAAGAGAGCATCTTCAACAAATTGTGCTGGCAAAACTGGAAGTCAATCTGTAGAAGAATGAAAATAGATCCATATCTATCACCATGCACAAAACTCAAGTCCAAATGGATTAAAGACCTCAATATCAGTCCGAACACACTGAACCTGATAGAAGAGAAAGTGGGAAGTACTCTACAACACATGGGCACAGGAGAACACTTCCTATGTATAACCCCAGCAGCACAAACACTAAGGACATCATTGAATAAATGGGACCTCCTGAGACTGAGAAGCTTCTGTAAAGCAAAGGACACTGTCACTAAGACAGAAAGGCAACCCACTGACTGGGAGAAGATCTTCACCAACCCCGCAACTGACAAAGGTCTGATATCCAAAATATACAAAGAACTCAAGAAATTAGACCGTAAAAGGTTAATCAATCCAATTATAAAATGGGGCACTGAGCTGAACAGAGACTTTTCAACAGAAGAATTTCAAATGGCCAAAAGACACTTAAGATCATGCTCAACTTCCTTAGCAATCAGGGAAATGCAAGTCAAGACAACATTAAGATACCATCTTACACCGGTCAGAATGGCTAAAATCAAAAACACCAATGATAGCCTCTGCTGGAGAGGTTGTGGAGAAAGGGGCACTCTCATCCATTGCTGGTGGGAATGCAAACTTGTGCAACCACTTTGGAAAGCAGTGTGGCGGTTTCTCAGGAAAGTCGGGTTCAACCTACCTCTCGACCCAGCAATACCACTATTGGGAATATACCCAAGAGATGCCCAAACATACAACAAAAGTATATGCTCAACTATGTTCATAGCAGCATTGTTTGTAATGGCCAGAACCTGGAAACAACCTAGATGTCCTTCAATGGAAGAATGGATGAAGAAAGTATGGAATATATACATATTAGAGTACTACTCAGCAGTAAAAAACAATGACTTCTTGAATTTTGCATACAAATGGACGGAAATAGAAAACACTATCCTGAGTGAGGTAAGCCAGACCCAAAAAGAGGAACATGGGATGTACTCACTCATATTTGGTTTCTAGCCATAAATAAAGGACATTGAGACTATAATTCGTGATTCTAGAGAAGCTAAATAAGAAGGTGAACCCAAAGAAAAACATATAAGCATCCCCCTGAATATTAACCTTCATCAGGCGATGAAAGAAGACAGAGACAGAGACCAACATTGGAGCACTGGACTGAAGTCTCACGATCCAAAGGAGGAGCAGAAGGAGAGTGAGCAAGAGCAAGGAACTCAGGACTGCGAGGGGTGCACCCACACACTGAGGCAATGGGGATGTTCTATCGGGAACTCACCAAGGCCAGCTGGCCGGGGTCTGAAAAAGCATGGGACAAAACCGGTCTCACTGAGCATAATGGACAATGAGGACTACTGAGAACTGAAGAACAATGGCAATGGGTTCTTGATCCTATTGCACGTAATGGCTTTGTGGAAGCCCAGGTAGTGTGGATGCTCACCTTAATAGACCTGGATGGAGGTGGGTGGCCCTTGGACCTCCCCCAGGGCAGAGAAACCTGCTTGCTTTATGGGCTGAGGAGGAAGGAAGACTTGATTGGGGGAGGGGGAGGGAATGGGTGGTGGTGGCGGGGAAGAGGCAGAAATCTTTAATAATTAAATAAATTAATTTAAAAAAAAAGAAGTTTGCCAAAATACACGCAACTCATCCTTCAGGTCATTATTGCTTATAACTGTAGGCATGGGGCTTCCTAATTTTCCTGATGAGGCACGTTCTCTGCAGTAACCGGAAATGACTGAATCACATTCGCCTTGGGGGCCTGTGAGGGCTCCCCCTTGCATTTCCCATCTGTAACAGGTTGCCTTGTCTATCTCTTGTTGACCTGCATTCATTTGTCTAATGCCTGCCTTTCCCACATCTCCTACATAAACCTGAAGGCTGAGTCCTTCTATTTCTGTTATTTCTAGAAGATGAATCATTAGTATTTCTGGAAATCCGTTGTCTACAATTCCTTTTCATATAACCCATTTTGCCACAGTTAAAACATTTGGTATTTTGATGCCTTCTTTTACCATTGGAAATTGCTTCTTCTACCCATGCTTCAGTGCCACAGTCAAATGTATCAACATTCAGTGTATGCAAGACCCATTCATCCAAGGGCACTGATCTGATCTTTAAAGGCCCCAAGATCCGTTTGCACTCCACATTTGCATTTTCATAAGCCAAAGACTCAATTATTATACGCCTTGCTTCTGGGTCAGATATCCCTATTTGTACAGCTTTAGTTGGTCTTTGTCAAAAGTCACTAAAGGGTTCCCTCTGACCCTGTTTTACTCTGATACATGATTTTATTCTCTATCCTGGGTCTTGAACCCTCCTGTCCCAAACCTTTAAGGCTGCTGTAGTACATATGAATAGGGTGTTTTCATCATAATTGGCTTGTTCCAGAGGGTCAGAAAAGAGCCCTTCACCTAGAATTTGATCTAGGGAAATCTCAATTCCCTTGGCTCTTTCCTGGTGTTCTAAAAGTCTAGCCTCTTGCCTGAGTAAGCATTTCCAATTCATTTGTGGTCCACTCTCTAGGATGGCTTAAACCAATTGAATCCAATCATGGGGTGTGACTTTGTTGCTTATAGACCATGATTTTAGCATCTCATTAACAAAGGAGGAGTGTAGGTCAAAACTTATAACAGCCTGTTTAATTTCTTTCAGATCATTCATACAGACGGGTTCCCATGTTCCTTGACAACTCTAGGGTTTCTGGAACCAGGCACTTTCTCTGTTGTTATTACTGGAAAGGCAGGCAGAGCTTTGTGGGAATTATCCCAGAGAGTTTTGCTCACTGATGGAGTTAAAATTTGCCTTTCCACCATTTGCTCCTCTTCATTAGAATTTAGAATTTCCTCAGTCTTTTCAAATCTGTTCATCATTGCCTTCTGCAAGGCCTGAATCTCCTGTCCAGAATTATGCTCCAAAGCCTTCATTGAGGATTCTAAGCTGTGAAGTTTGTCCATTACAGATAATATCTCATCTTTGGATAAAATTTTCATGCATGAATTGTGCCTTCTTGTATTGATAATCTGTCAGTCAATCTCTCATATCCTTTAGACAAAATCTGATTGTCACATTCAGCAGTTTTAATTCTCTCAGTTAATGTTTCAGTTCCTACAGATAGGGACTGAAGTTTACAGTCCAGATCAGCTGTTCCCTCCTCCATAGCAGTGAATCTTTCCTTAATATCAGACTGTACCTTTTCTAAATTTTGCTCAGTTGACAGAGTCATGTTAGACAAAGATCTATTCTCTTCCTGGAGAACTTCAAACTCTTTCTTGAGGAGGTTGTTGTCAGTCTGAATTGTTTTGAAGCATTCAACCTCTGCCCTAAGAATCCGGCACTCATCTTGTAAGGACTTTATCATCTTTTTATTGTCTAACCATGTTGTAATGAAAAAAACAAAAACGAAAAAAATTCTGAGTCCTATTGGAATATCACATGTGTCCTGCAATATATCAGCCATGGCATAATTAAATAGGCTATAGAAGCCTTCAATGGTGACATTATCAGACATTTTCCTTATTTATTTATTGATTGATTAAAAGAAATTTTTACCTGTAATGACCGTTGCCTGCCAGTAGGTGGCAGGGTGCACCTGAGTCCACGTGGCCAGGAAGTCAGAGCCTGTCTGAAATAAATACTCAAAACCGGAAATTAAACCACAGATTGTGTGCTGTGTGAATTAGAGTATAGTTGTGAACAGCAGTGAGAGGGCCAGGAAACCAGACAGTGCCAAGACACGCCGCCTGAGGTGTTAGAGTGGCCAAGGAAGCACACTTGGAGGAGTCACGTGCCCTGCAGTCCCGTTGCTTGGTTGTTCACGCCTTAAGTCTGCGATTGAGGGCAGGTGGGCTGCTCAGCCTTTGATGGCGGGAGCACCAAGTCAAGTCTGCTGCAGCAGCGGCAGCAGTGCGAAAACTGGGAAAACAGGCATGGGGCCGCCCTGGGCACTGTGGCCCTGCACCTGTGTTTGCAGCGGGATGGGAGGGGGAGGAGAAATTGAGCCGGGAGCAGGCTGTGAAAGCTGTGGTAGGTTTGCGGGCTAGGCATGAGCTGAGTTGCACTTCCTAAGCTCCTTTAGCTGACTTGTTCGCAAGGGCTGGAAAAGATAGGACCCAGGCAGTGAGCCATGACACAAATTGTGCGCTGGGCGTTCTCTCAATCTAAAGTTCAAAGCCAAATCTACAGCGCAGCGCCACGGGGCCCACGCTCAGGGGCAGAGGAGAAAAGCTACACGTTGGAGCACCAAAATGTTATGGAATAAAATAATGGCAGACCGAATTTGTTATAAAATATTCAGCTTTAATAAGGGGAGGACTTACAAAACTGAGGTTCCAGCGGAGAGCAGGAAAACAGAAGGGCAGGCAGGGAGCACACCGGCAACATTTATAAGTAAATAATAACCTCAGGGGATCCCGCCCTTCAAGCAAGGTGATTGGCTGGGCTTCCCCTACATTTGTCCAGTCTGATGACATTGTATCAGAACATAGCTTTGTCAATTTTCCAAGATGGAGAAAAGATCTGCCACTCTTTTGGAATCCTCTAGGCCTTCAGAAACAGATTGAGACTGATGACACACCAAGCTTCAAGGACTGAGAGCTACCACTGTTTTAGTCTCTATAGTGTGAAAAGGCCATCTTTTGACTACCATACAAGAAAATCTAATTTATCCCCTTTTAGTACATGTTCATTTTACCAGTTTTGTTATTCTTGAGAGCTCTAAGTAAATACGTTTAGTATGTCCAGTTTATACTTTAAAAAATTTCAAAAGTATCTTCTTTTGGGGAAGTAAAAACCATCTATATAGGATTGAATAATAATTGCAGTCTCACTAACTTCTGGAAATCATTGAATGTATTTTCTATAGACAATCGTCTCATAAAAACATCACCAAAACGCATCAGTGTAGAGACTCACTCCACAGAAGGAAAGGGAAGAAGAGCTCTTATATAGCATTTGTGTCTGCATCAACAACATTAAGATATTTATAGCTTCCTCCTAAGAATCATTGTCCCATATTTTCACTCTTTTTGAACTTTCATCTCTATCGGGTTTCTCCACGTATCTGCTAAAAATACCTTTTGCAAATATAATTTAGATTTTGTCACTGATATTATTTGAATAGCTACCATTTTCATTACCCTTCAATTCAATGGTAAGTCATGACCAAGTATCATTTTGTCATCTGCACATTATCCATGAGTCTGTTTTTTATTTGAGCATGTGCTTAGAATGTAAGACTCTATAAATTTATAGTCTCAAAGTGTTGAACTAATGGTATAGAACTCTTGAAAGTTACTGTCTATGTGTTTTCTTCCTTATTTGTAAAAGGGTGAGTCATTTCAAGGTCATTTTATTTTAGAAACTCAAGTTTTGCCACAGACTCTATTCACATGCCTACTGCTCCAGAAAGGGTCTTCTTCACCTCTTTTAGTATGCAGGTAATTTTAGTTTTTAAGGAGGTAATTTCATCTTCTACTCTTTCATAATTGAATTTCTTCCCTTGCCCTTTATTCTATTTTGTCAAAATTCTTCTGCACCACAAAAAGTATATGCATCACTCACCTTGTATTGAATAATTACTTTCCACTTATTTTTTTGGTCACTACCACTGTAGTGATATTTCTTTTGTATTTTACTAAATAAAGCTTTCCAGAAGATCAGAGAAGAGATCAACTACCATGGTCAGCCTTACTGATCAGGCAGTCATAGCACACACCTTTTATTACAGTAGCCAGACAAGTTAGCCATAGACACAAGGCAGTAGTGGTACATACCTTTATCCCAGCACTAGAAAAGAATATAAGATAGGAGGAGAGAAGTCTCAGCTCAGTCTCATTCTGAGGATTCATGGAGAAATAACTACCATTTTCATCTGAGGTAGAGGTAAGAGCCAATGACCGGCTGCTTTAATTTTCTGATCTTCAGATTGAACCCCAATATATGTCTCTTGGTTTTTAAATTTGGTAACTAACGTCTGAGGTATGAATTCATAAAAAGGCCATTGACCTGAGGCTTTTAAGCTACCATCACAGGCCAGAGATGCACATGAGTCTCCTGCCAGTACTGCATGTGGGGCTCCAACCCTACCTGATCAGGTTTTCTTTTCTTTTTATCCCCAAGCCTATGAATCCCCTGTGGGTTTTTCAGACAACCAGTTCTCTCTCTCTCTCTCTCTCTCTCTCTCTCTCTCTCTCTCTCTCTCTCTCTCTCTCCTCTCCCTCTTCCTCTCTCTCTCTCTCCACCATGAGTTGTGGGCTCTCCCTGAATCACCTTCTCAGGCTGCTGCCAACCTAGATAGATGCCTTAAAATCCCATAATTCTTTTAATTTCACACAGTAGCAATAATTATCACATCTTCATCAATATCGTTGATGAATTTGGTAAGAAAATTTGGAATTCTTAAAGGGAGGAATTGATTAAAAGAGAGTTTTATTCCCATGTTAAAAATGGAAAAAAAAAAACATAGTAAAGGAGTGATTGGGTTCTCTGTATGATAATATATTAGGCAGTTTAGAATGATTAAATGAGAAAATATCTAATTTAGATGGGATTTATATAATGTAGATTGTAAATATTATCAGCTTTATCATTTTTGTCTTATCACTAAAAAAATTGGTTAATCTCAGTGCTGATATACAGGTCTTAGAAAAACCTAATAAAATAGATCACAGAGATAATCAAATCTGACAGAGGATTTTAATGGAGAGTTCATTTCAACATTGTGTTACAAGAATGGAGAGGAACAGCTGGAGATTTTCAGACAACCAACCTTAATATATTCAGTAACCTTATAGGAATTACCAAATTGCAGAGAATCTGTTGCAGCTAACTGGATTCCTGTGCCAATGCTAGATTTAAGGAGAGTCAAGGAAGCAAGAGTATCATGGCATTATTCACCTTTTGTGAAGTAATTTTTAAACTCGTGACCAGTTTGTAATAGTATTATCCCTAATGCTTGGATGGATTTGGTTAAAGATGTTTTAGAGCCTGGTCCACAATTACAGTGGAGTACCTGGTTCAGAGAAGAGGATAAGATTATTGAAAAATAGAGTTAAGCTAGAGGTAGAAAAATCTCCCAAGATAAAATTTGTGGAGAAAATATATATTACTATAGAAAGGCCAGCTATATACTATGACTATACTTTGGATTTATGCCATGCAGCTGCTTTGAATGCATGGGACATAATTGAGATATAGGTGAAAAATTGAGTCATTTACTATAGTTAGACAGGGCCCAAGAAAACCTTTACAGATTTCTGACAAAGATTGACTTTAGCAGTAAATATAATGATGCAAAATGCAGAAGCTATATAAATAATAATTAAATCTCTGGGCTTTAAAAGTGCCAATTACCTATCCAAAAAATAATTAAGCCTTTAAAGGCAAGGTCAACACCTTTGGAGGAATGGATTCTAGATAAAATTGATACTTAATCTCATGAACATGATGACGCATAGATAGGAAAAATGATGTCCAGAAGATTTAGGAAAAGTAAAAATGTTATTATTGTGGTAAATAAGGTCATCTTATAAGAGATTATATACAGGGTGTTCCTAGAAACAATGTTTTTTCTAAGCATAATCCATTCAAAATTCCCCTCTCTTCTTGATTATGCAGAAGGTGTGCTGTTGATGACCAGCTTCAACAAAAATACCACTTGCATGAGTAGGGGAATGGGGATTTAGAAATATGAATAGACAATATGAAAACATTTAAAAACAATAAAACAGAAAATATAGAATAGTACCAGGAGTGGATAACAGTCAATACTGAAATGCACCTCATTTAATTTTCCATAAACTTTTATACCCCAATACCACAGGGAAAATAAGACAAAAGCCTGTTTTAATATGATACAAAGGGAAACTAGAATTGTTACTTGCATCAGTACCTTGAGATATCAAGTCATTAGCATTCTGTTCTTTAGGCAGTGAGCCCACCCTGGACCAAGTATCTTGAAGGCAGCTACTCTCAAGGTTAAACTTCCTATTTCAAATGAACAAGCAGAAGAATGCTTGGATTTCTTGACCATTGGTCAGGGTAGAATAGATCTAGCTGTATGGGCTATCTTAATATCAAAAGAACCAAGTAAACATATTCCGATTCAGTATGTACAACCCTGATTGTTGTCAACAATTATGTAATTTTAAACCCTCTGAACTTCAGAGAAGGTGAAAATAGGCTTATATTTTTGGACCTCCACAGTATGAAAAAGGCAGGCATTGGACTAAGGAATATATGTCAACAATGGGTATTCATGACAATCCTTTGCCATTGGGAAACTCCATTAGAGGCTTCTTGTAGCCTCCATGCCAAATCTGATTCAGTCATTTCCTGCCATTGTAGAGGAAACTCATTCCCAGAGCAATTAAAGAATCTAATGCCTATTATAAAAAAACATACTGCTTTAGATAATAGAATAGGTATAGAAGAGAGAAGAAAAACTTCAGAAGAAAGTAAAAAGTGAGTATTTGGGAAAACTTCTATAAAGGAAGAAAAACAAAAACGGAAAATGCAAATAAATTAAGTCATTCAAGGTCTGGTAGACACAGATATAGATATATTAGTGATTTCACTAAAATTTTGGCATCCAAATTAAATTGGCTTCTAAAGTATGAAAATGTTCAGTTTTTAGAAACTGGAATCTTATCTCAGGTAAATTAGAATGAGTGATAGGTTGATTTATAAGGCCAGAAGGAGAGAGAGGAATATAAAGAAAATCATACTTTGATAACATAGCAATGAATTTGTGGGAACTCACTTTGTTGCAGCAATTGAATACTCAGGATAATATTCCCCCAATGTTGGAAGCAAATCATAAATTAAGATATGGTGTTTGAGAAATACTAGAAAGTTTTATTTAAAAAAAAAGTCACCAACCTTTCAGATTGTACAAAAATAGGACACAAAACCTGCTGATATTTCAAGGGCACCAATAACCCTACCTTTAAAATGGTTAAGAGATAAACCTATATAGGTTAATCAATGGCCTTTAACAATATAGAAGCTGTAAGCTTTAGAACATGTGGTACAAAAACAATTAGATCCTCCGCATATTTAAGAAGCAACCAGCACTTGTCTTTCTCCTGTATTTGTTGTTTAAAAGAAATCTGGAAAATAGAGAGTGGTATGAAATCTAAGAGCTATTAATAAGAAGATTCAGTCCATGATCTCTTTCAAATATGTAATTTCTTTTTCTTCTCTATTGCCTAAAGGATGTGCTTTTATTGATTTAAAAGAATGTTTTTGTACTATACCTTCAGAAGGAAAGGACAGAGAAAAAATTGCCTTCACAGTGCCTACTTATAGTCATTATCAGCCTGTTGAGAGGTATCAATGAAAGATTACCTCACAAGGAATGTGGGCTTTTTATAGGCCCATCCTTTGTTAATATTTTGTATGTCAGCCATTGGAAATGATACATAAACAATTTCTGAATCTATAGTCTACTAGTACATGGATGACATTTTGCTCTCTGATTCAATTGCTTATACTTTAGAAAGAATGTTTCAAGAAGTAAAGAAAAATTTGCCTTGTTGGGGATCACAAATTGCTCCTGAAAAAATACAAAGAGGTTATTTCATTAATTATTCATGTTATAAAATAAGTTTACAAAAATTTTAGACTCCAAAAGGTACAAAATAGGGGAGAGTGATTGCAGACTCTTCATGATGTCCAAAGATTTCTAGGAGACATTTCCCATCTATAGAACACAATTAGGATATGTCCTGATGACCTGATTAATTTAAACAAAAGCTTAGATGGTGACAAGGAATTAAATAGTCCCAGTGACCAGCCCAGCAGTTCCTAAGTTACTCCAGGGTCTTGAAGAGGCACTATCTGAAAGATATGGGAGGAAAGAGAAACGAACACCAAGCAGTTTTGTCAAGGCATCCATTTATTGAAGCAAGTTTCATGTCTTAAATACTCCTCAGAAAGGAGCTCAGGCAGGGGCAACTGAGGAAAGGGGGAAGGGAAGGAGGGGCTCGGTAGCTAGGCAACTAAGTGGGGCAGTTTGGCAGCTAAGCAGGGCAGTTGCAAGGTCAGTGGCTAGAACACCTACTGTTAGTGATAAGCAGCAAGCCATGAAAACACTCTGTGGTGCTTTCCAGAGCTTGAGTCTCCACGGTCAGCATGTAATGTTTTGGCTAACTTTAAGTTTTCTGTCTCAAGATTTTTACTTCAAAGCCCTGTGAGATGTGAGAAAGAAGAAGCCTGAAATTGCTCCTGACATCCCAGGAAATTATGATCTGTAGATGAGAGAGGCTTGGTTTTGATTAAAGAGAAATTGCAGAAGGAACACGTAAATTGTGTAGATGCAAATCTTAACTGTATCGTGGACATTTTACCCTCCAAACATTCCCCTACAGGAATTTTAATGCAAAGAATAGATATTATCTTAGAAGGGATTTTTCACCACAGAAATTAAACACAAAGTTAAAAATTTATATGGAAAATTCTGAATTAATTATAAAAGGAAAATTGAGACTTTGTCAATTAGCAGTAATAGACCCAGCAAGAATTATAGTACCTTTTAACAATGATGAAATTGAAAAATTATGAGAAGAAAGTGAACCATGGCACAAAGCTTGGAGAAATTTTTGGGAGAGATTAACAATTATCACAAAAGCAAAAGAAATCAACTTATAAATAGAACTAATTGTATACTTCCTAGGATTATACAGGACACACCATTGATTATCTATTTAGGTTTTCAATGGAGGGCTTCTTTGAGTTCAGAAAAGGCTAATTCAGCAATCACACATTTGCTAGAAGTTATGGCTGTCATGGGCATACTTGTACAAATAAAGACAGACAGTGCTCTAGCATATGTCACTAAGAAAATGAAACAGTGTTTTTTTTTATTATAAAGCATATTACAGGTATAATACACAATCATACAAGGATAGGCAGTTATAGAAAGATCAAATTAAACTCTAAAGAATATGTTAAACAAACAGAAAGGAATAATAAATAACCCCAGAAATAGATTGCTTAATTTACTTTGAGTTTTCTAAATGCTAATGTGGTATAAGAGGTTCTTCTGTCTATGTGTTGCTTTCATTAGTTGAATAAAGAAACTGCCTTGGCCTTTTGATAGGGCAGAGTAGACAGAACTGAATGCTGGGAAGAAGGGTAGCCAGAGAGTCACCAAGGAGCTGTCAGAGACAGACATGTTGAATCTTTCCCAGTAGGCCACTGCCATGTAGTAATATACAGATTAACAGAGATGGGTTAAATCAAGAAGTAAGAGTTAGCCAATAAGAGGCTTGATATAATGTGCCAAGCAGTAATTTAATTAATACAATTTCTGTGTGATTATTTTGGGTGTAAGCTAGCTGGACTGACAATCAGCCCGCTCATCCTGTTACAGAGTGGAACCCAATGTGGTAAACTGACTCCACGTAAAACCTGAGAGGCCTTGAAAAGGAATTCTAGACACAAATATAGAGTTTAATACAGTCTTTTGCTATTTGCTGGAGGGGAAAAACTTTCCTGACTCAGCAATAGCAACAGGAAAAAAGCTGCACCATTTTAAAACACAGCTTACTGGGATGTGCTTTGGAACAAATGCCAGCTATTAAGCATTTAACTGGCATTTGTGGGCCTGGATGTTTGTGTGCCCACTCAGTGTCAGGAACAAAGTACCTGAGACCATGCCTGTGGCTTGGTGCTACCTGCCTGGGCAGGCATCAGGATTAGGTCTACTAGGCATGCACAAGCAGGAGAGCATGGCAGATTCCTGCTACCATACATAGAGATGTTTCCAGGTTGTGCAGTCTTCTGTGTGGCAGGCAGATTTGGCTGTAACTTAGAAAGAAAGAGTTTATGTGCCACATGCTCAGTCTCAGAGTTAAAATATTGAGTACAGCTTCTTTCTGGTGGTCCCAGAGCTTAGCATTTTAAAATCTCTTCAAGACAGTAAAAAATTAAAGACAATGCAATAGGAAAGATTCAGACATAAAAGAACTCTAAGTGGGTCATGGTGTTAGATAAACCATGTAGGCTTGGTAGAGAAAAGATTAAGAGCATACAGAGTCATAATATAAATTTAATACTTTAAAAAAGGGTAAAGTCTTTAAAGAGTCAAAGTAAAGTAATAGAATAAAAATAAGCCACGTAAAAATGAAAAATTCACAGAGAGTCTGGATTCTTTGTATTATTTTGTTTTCTTTAAAATTTTTGACTGTGAAGGTGCTAAGTGCAGAGAGACATTTCATTGTAAGGGCTGCTAAGCTAAACCACCATGTATATTATAAAGGTATTATGACTTCAAAATATGGGTCTAAGGATATGATGCTTAGGAAAACAGGTTCCTCTTTTGTTTTCACAGAAGATGAGACCCTGTGGATTGCTTCTAGACCAATATGGTATGATAGACCACACCCTCCTGAAAGGTTGCGGTGAACACCCTCAAAACCTTACTTTGCTCAACTGCCAGCTGAGATGAACCTACCATACTGGATACACCATGAAAGACCTGATTAACAGTGCCCTCATACAGCAGGAAGATGTTTGGAGAGAAATAACTACGTCCATATTTCCAAATATTGTTTATAAATGTTCTTTTGCATTTAAAGGGGGATATGATATATATAAATAATTTGCATTGGTATGAATTTTTTGATATAAATTTAAGGTCAATCTTGTTGTATGTATATTTCTGCTCTTGATTAAGGTATTGTGATTATGTAGTTCATTTAAAAATCTAATGTATAATTAGGAAATATAGGTTGTTAATGGATAATCATCTCTAATAGTCAATTTTGTAGTCATGTTAGATTTTCTGGATGTGCATAGATATATTTTAGATAGGCATTCTTCATATCATTCAAAGACTACAGAATATGGCTTTTTAAATGTTTTAATACCTTAGAGCTTTTCATGACAATGAGACATGTCTGCTCCTGGCAGCACCAATCTACTGCAAGAGGAAGACAGGCATCAAAGAGGCTCCTTATGGAGTTTGATAGCCGTTTGGGCAAGAAACTCTTCTTACCTGGACTATTGCATAAACTGGACATGCAGTACCCACTGAGAAATGACTGCTGAACTTGCCTAAAGGTGACATGGTCCTTCGGGGTTCCTGCTTCAGGAAAGAATCTGCAAGACCTTCTGCAGGACACACAAAAAATGACTAAACTGTCTTCCTGCTTCATGGAAATGTCTTCTGGATACCATGGACCTGTAGGCTGAAGATGGATGCCCCAACGGTACAGAAAAACTTTGGGTGACTGTTCAGGAAGTGAGATATCTCTGCCATTTCTAGGGTTTTGGAAATTGCTTATAATGCACTTCCTGTTTACGTAAGTAATATTATCTCCTTCTGGAGTCTTTCATGGAGTTGAAGAATTCATAGATATAGTTTTCCTCAATTATGATAAAAGATAAAGTAGATATAAATATTCTAACTATAATTCTTGCTTGATAACTTGATGGAGGTGGGACTTGTATTAATCTGTTGCTTTCACTGGTTAATTAATAAAGAAACTGCCTAGGCCCATTTGATAGGCCAACCCTTAGGTGGGTGGAGTAAACAGAACAGAATGCTGGGAGAAAGAAGCCAAGTCAGGGAGTCACCATGATTCTCCCACTCCAGACAGATGCAGGTTAAGATCTTTCCTGGTAAGCCAGCTTGTGGTGCTACACAGAATATTAGAAATGGGTTAGATCAATACGTAAGAGATAGCCAATAAGAGGCTGGAACTAATGGGCCAGGCAGTGTTCAAAATAATACAGTTTCTGTGTAATTATTTCGGGGAATAAGCTAGCCGTGCGGGCGGCCAGGTGCCAGGAACGTAGCCCGCTGCTCCTAATGCTACAATAACTATTTAGTTATATGTAATTTTACTATGTTAAATTTAAAACCTTCTTTGGTTTAAACAGAAAATGGAGAAATGGTGTAGGAGGGTCTTCTGTCTATGTGTTGCTTTCATTGGTTGAATAAAGTAACTGCCTTGGCCTTTTGATAGAGCAGCACTTAGATAGGCAGAGTAGACAGAACTGAATGCTGGGAAGAAGGGTAGATGGAGAGCTGCCAAGGAGCTGTCAGAGTAGCTTTCCAAGTAGGCCACTGCCACATAGTAATATACAGATTAACAGAAATTGGTTAAATCAAGATGTGAGAGTTAGCCGATAAGAGGCTAGAGATAATGGGCCAAGCAGTAATTTAATTAATACAATTTCTGTATGATTATTTTGGGTGTATTTTGGGTGTAAGCTAGTCAGGATGACAAGCAGCCTGCTCATCCTGTTACACTAATGAGAAAGAAACAACAGCTGTAGAGAAACATTGGATAGTAGAAAAAATTACAGAATTAAATCAACTGATATCCTTTAAAGATGTACTGACCTCAGAATGGAAACCAGGACATGTGTTATATTAGGGAATACCATGAATATTGATAAAGATCCAATTTGAACAAGAGACACCTCTTAATTAAAAGAGATTATAGCTCATCAAACATCATGGTCTTTTAATCTAAACTAATCTATAAAACTAACAAATGGTTTCATTTTATCAGATATAGCTTACCAAAAAAGAATCTCCCCAAAATTTTGATTGGGGAAGGGTGTTATTTCTGTATTTTCAGGATAATTATTGTATTCAACTAAGGAATCTGATGACATGAAGAAAAAAGACAAATCTTCCAGAAAAAAAAAATGGCTTAAGCATAATTGACCTATTATTATATCGTATTCCCAACAGGATAAAATTTCATAAAATTTCCCAAATGTTTGTTTTTGCTATTCTCTAAAGACATATAATGTAGTCCCAGCCTAATTAAGCATTAAAGCTGACTTTGGAGTCGTAGTGTAGCTCTCTCTTTCTCTAAACCAAAGCATGCTTATTAAAGTGAAATACAAATCTGTCTGTCTTATGTCAGAAGAGCCACCTGATACAGATCAGAAGAAAACAAAATCTTTGAGGACTACTTTATTGCTACTAATCAAATAATCCTTTTGTTTTACACTGACTTTTTAACAACTTTTCTTAAGACATATAATTTTTAAGATTAATATGCATATAAATATATATAAAACTTTTTGTAATGGTATTATTGGTCATATAAAGTACTAACTAATTTTAGAAAAATAGTTCATCTGTCTTGATGAACATTATTTCATGTTTGAGTTTCTGTCAGTTTTTTGCAGTGAACTATGTGCATGCCTAACAGCTTGGTTTGAGATCTCCAAAAGGAAAATGGTATCCAAAAATGATGATTCCTTCTGGACTATGATAATACCACTAAGCTAAAAAATGCCACCTAAAGAGGTGTTTTGGACTACAAACTTTTCAGAATAATTTCATGCTTAGATGATTGAGTGTATCAGACTACTCAAGCCAGGACTTGAAACAGGTATTTCACTTTCCCATTATGCAGACACTGGAAAAAAAATGATTAAGCTACCTCTCTCAGTACTTGAAAATTAACAAAAAATTTCTTTACAGGGTCCCCTAAAGATAATGTCACCTCCAGCAGAAAGTAAATTTTAAAACATGATACCAACAGTCCCAAAAGGTGGGACCAGTGGGTTTTGGTAATTCCATGGTTTATGGATATTTGTCATTGTTTTCGGGGAGTGGGTTACAAGTTGTTATTGGTTACAGTCAGGAAAAAAGTTGAACAAAGGAGATTAGATTCAGAATTCATTTTTTTGAAAATAAAACAAGGAATATAATTATGCTAGAACAAATGTATAAAATCTACTTTTAAGAAAAGAGGGATGTTATAGATATAATTAAATAAAAATGTTGATTATTGAATCTACTTTTAGAAAGCAACTACTAGTTTTAAATATTTTATATTGGATTGAACTTTTGCATAGTGTATATAAATTTTTATATTAATACAAATTTTTTAAAAACAGACTTTGATATGTTTCTAATCTTCTTCAAGGTATTGCACCTATACAGCTCATGTAACAATGTAATGCAAATGTCTAGTCCTTGAAAGTTATTGTTACCAACTGTTTAGGAAAATAAGGGAGTGCAGATTAATAATTAGTCACTTATTACAATTGAACTTGTTGTCATATTAGGAATGCTTTTAAGGTCAAATAAAGATGTATTTTAAATAGACAGGTCATTTTCAAACACTTCAGAGATCTACAGAATATAGCATTTAAGATGTTTTAATAACTTAGGTTATTTTTTATGACAATGAGAAATGTCTGCTTGTGCCAGCATCAATATACTTCAGAGAAAATGATGAACATTAAAGAAACTCCACAAGAAATTTGCTTTCTTTTGTAAGACACTAGGAAAGAAAAGTACCCTTGCCTCAACTGTTGACAGTATACTGTCCTAATTGTACAAGCAGGACACAAAAAAAGAGTGACTGTCAAACCTTGCACAGACAAGGGAGGACAGTCCTTCAAAAACCTTGCTTCATAACCAAGTCTTCTGTCAGATATTCTATGCCTGTAGGCCAAAGATGGATATCCCAATGTTGCAGAAGAACTTTGGATGACTTTCCAGGAAGTTAGCTCTTTTTGTTATTTCTCTTAATTTTTAGAAGTTTCTTGCTCACACTTCCTGCTTATTCAGTTAAAATTCTTTCCTTCTTTGGTCCCTGAAGAGTTGAAGACTAGATAGCTATAGTTTTCTTTATTTAACTGATGCAGAAAGCAAGTTTTGATAGAAAGTAAATTAGGTACAAGACTTTGGACTCAACAAGATGGGATAGATATGCTGTATTTTCTCTGAATTTGTCTAATGCAAATGGACTAGACATTTCTGATATACTTATTTTCCGTATATATTGTATATAGTCATTGTATTTATTATATATAGGTTTTCTTATATTACTTATAGACTTCTCATTTTATTTTAGACAAAAATAGGAAATTTAATCATATTTCATAGGTATTTAAAAAAATAAAACTAGTCAAAACATGAGAGACTAAAACAGTCATACTAGTCAGCCATACAGACCAGGTAGTAATAGCACACACCTTTTATCCCAGTAGCCACACGAATTAGCCATAGGTGCTGGATAGTAGTTGTGCATGACTTTAATCCCAGCACTAGAGAGAAACATAAAATTGGGAGGAGACAGGTCTCAGCTCCATCTCATTCTGAGTAGTCATGGAGGCAGGATTGCCATTTTGGTCTGAGGTACAGGTGAGAACCAGTGGCTAGCTGCTTTGCTTTTCTGATCTTTGGATTAAAACCCAATATCTGTCTCTGGGTTTTTATTATATGTGTTATAAACATGAACAGTAAAAATCTTTGATAGCAAGGAACATATTTATTCAGAGTCAAGATCATTGTCTGATAAGTTGCAAATGCACATTCAAATTTTGTGAAAGGAAGGAATGTTTTAATAGGTAAATAAATTATGCATATGCACAGGTGACAAAGTCCAAAAAATTGAATGAAAATAAGATCAATAGCAACTAGGAGAAAATCTATTTCATAATATCCTCTTTAAGTTTAAGATTTATTTATTTATTTTAGTTGTTTAAATGTTTTGCCTCCATGTTTGTGTGTGTGCCACATGTGTGTCTGGCACCTATAAATGTATTAAGAACATCTGAGCTGCTAAACTAAAACTACAAGTGGTTGTTAGTCACCATGAGGATATCAATAAATGAACCTGGATCCCCTGCAAGAGAAAAAAGTGCTTCTAACTTATGAGCCATCTTTCTAACCCTTCATATTCTCATGTTATAGAAGCTATCAAGTATTGAACAACTAGAGTGACTTAGCCAAAATAATAACTGGAGGTGGAACTGAGTCTTTTGATTATACATAAATCCATTCTCAGAAACTCTCTCATTATCATTCATAGGAAAAAAATGAACTTACATGTAATGTCTATTAAAAAACAAGACTTAGAAAAGAAGTTTATTTGAACAAAATTCCTGGAAATCTATTCTAAAACATATTTGGTAGATTTGATAATTCATTAGCCCTGCTTAGGGGGTTGTCTCTTTGTACACAGACCTAAACTATTATAAGTCCAACTGTGCATTTCAGGAAAACTAAGGATTAGCCTTGTATTATGAAATATGGGTAAAGTTTCATTGCATAATTGAGTTCTAAGTTCTGACTTTCTTACAATAGAAAGTGCTCTGCCAATAGTTTGAAGTTAAGTCTTTTAGGAATAAAGTGAAACTTCAACTTTGTGAGAGAATTTTTGCATCAAATCAATACACATTTTGTAGTTAAAAGGGGAGTTAAGTACAACCATGTAAATCTCCCAAGGAAAAGCTATGCCTTCTTCCTGAGGTATGTCAGTATCTGAATATGAAAAATTAGAACAAATATTGATTGTTATAGTCTAAGGAAAATTGACATCCTATTACTTTCAGTTAATCTGTGGTTGAGAGTTGTTTCTTGAGGATCTATATGAATTGACCTAATATACTTTAATTTTCTCACAGTTGTTAGCTCCACATGTGCCTACAGATAGTCACTCTCTTATCTTTAAAAGCAGTTATTATAAAAAAATAAATCATGTGAAAACATTTTTTTAAAAATTGAAATGCTTATTTAGATTAGAAACATTATTTTACAGGTATAATTTGTTTTAAGCCACATTTTGTCCTTTGTGAAAAAGGCTGTCAAAATTAAAATACAATTCTATATTTTGTGCAAATTTTTATTTTTTCATTTTTTATTTTTATTTATTCTTATCTTATACAATACATCTAAACCACAACCTCTTCTCCCTTCAATTTTCCCTGTTTTCCCATCACTAACACCTCTATCACCCAGATGCATTTCTCCTGCATTTCCTCTTAGAAAAGAACAGGCCTCCCAGGGATATCAACCAAACAGAAACAAGGCATGGCACAATGCAATGAGACCAGGCAAATTCCTTATATCCAGATCAGACAAGGCAACCCAATGGAAGGAAAAGGGATCCAAGAACAGGTGAAAGAGTCAGAAATAGCTCCTGTTCACACTATTAGGAATCCCACAAAAACTCTGTTCTAAATAATCATAACATATATGGAGAGGACCAGGTGAAGACATGCACTCTTCGTGATTGCTGCTTTGTTTTTTTGTGAGCCCTTGTGAGCTCTGCTTAGCTGATTCTCTGGGCAAGTTTTCTGGTTTCCTAACATTTCAGTTTTGGGACTAGATTTTTTAAAATTTTCATCTGAAAAGTGAGGTAATGATAATACTTCATTACATAATATAAACATGTTTCACATGACTGATAGAATAAATATTGCTGGCATACAAATGAGTTGCACAATAGCCTGGAATGGGATATAGCAAAGGCTTATTTATTTGGGGATAAAAACATAGAAAGGGTAGCAATAAGCAGTCTTCTGTGTGGTCTGGGAACTGGAATTGAGTTCAGCAGCCAGAAGGCTATGCATGTTTTTGTCTGCATTTATAGAACATGAGACCATGACCAAAGTGGGCCGGTATCTTAAAGGTTATTGGCTGGTGGAGTTCCCACAGCAAAATATATCTATATCTATTGATAGACAGATTTATATATTAAAAGAAAAAATTATTAGATTAGTTGAGTAGCCAAACAATGCCATAATCATGCTGCAGATTCATAGACCTCTATAACTGTTCACCCCAAGAGGCAGGAAACTTTAACTGTCACATTCTGGCACTAAAGATCTGGAGGATTCCCAGAGAGTGACTGGCTGTGATTCCACACTGGGAAATCAAAGAAGCTAGTTTCCAAAGGAAGTAAAGATAACAGCAATAACAACAAAAGGATAGATATGTTCAACAGAGGGAGGATACTATGTCATGAAAATAACAAAAATCTTTTTCCATTGGATCTCCTCTAGTTTTCCAAACTCTTAATTCATCTAAGAAATACACATGTAGCCCACCCACAGATTTTTCTCATAGTTAATTCTAGGTCCTATCAAGTTTACCACCAAAATTTGTGACCACAAATAGGCTTATTACAAATATTTGATCAGGGAGGGAGATATACCTTAGTTGGTATAAATGTTGTGTAGCGCACACAAACCCATAAGTTCACTCCTCAACATCACATAAAAGCAGGCACTGTTGTGCATGCCTGCCTGTGAGTCTAACACTCAGGACATTAAGATAGAAGGATCAGAAGGGTAAGGTCGTCTTTAGCCACTTGCCTACCAAGTGAGTTTAAAGGAAGCCTCTGCTAAGTGAAACCAAACCTGAAAATAAGATTTGATAAAAATAATAAATGTATTACTATATTTATTATGAGAATTATGAGAATTATGAGAAATACATTTAACAAGTAACATTCAACCAAAATCTGTTGCCAGTGCTTTTAAAAATTGTGGTATAGCTTATTAATTGGTTATTTTTTCATCCCAGCACAGACTGACTGACTACGGTTTTATGTACTCAGACACAATGGGCAACCTTGAGGAACTTTCTTGCTCATTTGCTCATATAAAGATGGAAGACATTCAGCTTTTGAATCTTACAAAACATGTCAATAAGGTAAATCCTTTCTTTTTTGCTTCATGGATCAAAGCAATGCCATTCACTAAATATTTAATATAGAATACGGTAGGAGGATGGCAGCTTCTATTAATTTTATTTTACCTTTCATCTGGAAGGATGAAGCAAAAACTACTTAATAGATCTAATTCTTGAGCAAAGCTAATATTATTGAGCACAATCCATGGCCCTCTGCCAGATTTCCAGGGTAGATCTCAAATAGGGAGAAAAACACCTGCCCTGTGTGGCTAATAAAAACTTATTTTTAGAAGGATGAAGGTGAGAAATACTGAAAGTTACAGAAGCATCTCCAAATTTCAATGCTGAAAGCCTTGGATTAATACAGTAAGACAAGGATATGAACTTCCTTATAAGTGCATCCTATTGTGGTAAATATCTACATAGTACTAAGTCAATCTTTCCTATAGTCATTTTTAAGAAATACAGTATTAATGGGTGGTGGTGGTGGTGGTGCAGGCCTTTAATCACAGCACTCAGGAGGCAGAGGCAGGTGGATCTCTATAAGTTTGAGGCCAGCCTGGTCTACAAGTGTTAGTATCAGGATAGGCTCCAAAGCTACAGAGAAACCCTGTCTCGACAAAAGAAAAAGAAAGAAAAGAAAAGAAATGCAGCATTGAGTCTATGCATAATTTGTTTTGCATTCTAGGTGATAGCTTATGCTTTGTTGAAAGTTCCAAGTGTGAGAGTAAGGAGAGGTAGTATGTGTTATTTTCAGATGATATAAGAGAGGATGCCTTTTGGACATTTGGGTGTGAGCAGAAGGCAGAGAAAGATGAATGATGCAAACATGCATAGAATGAGTAGGATGATTTCAAGCTCAAGAAGGCTATTTTTGTAGTCTCAGCACAGGAAAATGATAGAGGGTGGGTGCCATTTCCTAGTATTTCCTATGAAAATACAGCAATATATATCCAGTCTAATGGTCTATTCCCTCCAACAAGAAGCAATTCTAAAAAATCCTGATGCTGATATTGCAAACTATGGGTTCTGTTGAAGAGGCTTTTCTGGTACAGTATATTTGTTCCTCTAAAATTATTCATCTCAGAAGGAAACATCATTTTACTGAGTGGGCATCCTGCATTGGATTTGGGGAGATTTGAATGAGATAAGTATACATCTAGAGAGGAGGGGATTAAAAGACATTGTTTACAAAAAAAAAAAAAAAGAAGACCAGTCAAATTTGATCTTTTTCTATCTCTAGGACTGAAACCTTGTTTCTGAGTTACTTGATTAAATATTAATGCAGTTTGTATTTAGGAAGGCAGGCTTTGTTCCAAGAGAGGATGATAGCAATTCTATTATAATTCTTATAAATATGAAGGCTTACAAAGGGGAAAAAGGAGCTTCAGTGCTATAATTCCTTCAATGGATTTTATTGTGAATAACTAAAGTTATTTTTAACTTTTTTCTCTTAGTTGAAAAATTACATATATAAATTCTAACTTTGAAACTGCAAAAACATGCACAATTGCTGGTTTGAGCTTAGAAAACACCAAAGCAAACAAAACAAAATGTGTCATAGAGCCATGGTAAACCTTTTTGTAACTGAATTTAAAGAGATGGAGGTAGAATTCCATTTTATATAGTTGAAATAATTTTATTCTAGTCATAATAATCCAAGTTGTTTTCTAGGCCACATTAGTGGGCACATTCTTCTAAAAATACACAACATCTCAATATAGGTATTTGTTACACATGAAATTCTCTTTGTTTCATTGTTTAGTGAGACTCTGGGATGCTCTATGTAGGCTTTTTTTTTATTTAGGAACATATCCATATCCAGTTTTATATATTGACAATTCATCCATTTCTTTAGTAATTTAAAGATAGTATTTTTTTTACAAAGGGGACTAATGAAACATTGAAAATAGAGAAAAATGATAATTTATTTTATCAAAAAAATTTTTTCGATGTTCTAAATGGACAGAGGTGGAAACTGCAAATTTTTGAATCATGTGCATCTTGGTAATGTGTTGTAAAAGAGTGGACTCCTTGTTCAGTCCTTGCCCGGCTAGCGTACAGCTGAAATTACCACATGGAAATTGTATTAATTAAATTACTGCCTGGCCATTAGCTCTAGCCTATTATTGGCTAACTCTCATATGTTGATTAACCCATTTTCATTAATGTGTATCACCACTTGACTGTGGCTGACAGGAATGAGACTAACCAGGGTCCGTCTCTGACAGGAGAATCATGGTGTCTGCCTGAATCTGCTCTTCTTCCTAGCATCCAGCTCTGTATACTCTGCCTATCTAAGTCTGCTGTATCAAAAGGCAAAGGCCGAGGCAGTCTCTTTATTCAACCAATGAAAGCAACACATCCTACACCGGTAATGTATCATAGATTTTTATGTTAATTCTTCAAGGCCTAAGGACCTACAACATCCCCTTTCTCCTTTTCTGTATCAAAAAAAAAAATATTTTATGTGTATGCATGCTTTGCTTACTCCCTCAGGGGTCCCAGACTCATGCTCAGACCCACAGAGGTTTCAGGTTCCCGCCTACTCACTTTGACATACCCAACCAACTCCCGAATCCACAGAGGTGCTGGCTCAGGCATACTCTGAGGTCCCAGACTTACACCTGGCCCTGCAGAGATCTCTGGTTCCTGCCTACTCCCTTGGAGGTCCTACATTCCTGCCCAGACTGGCAGAGGTCCTGGATCAGGCCTAGTTCCTAGGAAGTCCTAGACTCACACCCAGACCCATAGGAGTCCTGGCCTAAGTCTACTCCCTTGAAGGTTGCAGATTCACATCCCCACCCTCAGCAGTCTCTGGCTCTGGCTCACTTGTTCAGTGATTACTCCCCTGTTCCAGTGTACCTGTTCCAGTGGAGATTGCTGTCTCTGGACCACATCACTGGCTCAATCCTGATCTGGCTGTGTTCTGGGACTACATTGGCTCCCAGGAATGGGTTTGCTCCTGGATTCTGCTTCTGTGGAGCTTGCTTTCTCATACCTACTCTGTCCTAGGTAGCTGGTTCAGTCCCACTGCTGTGGAATTTGTTGCCTCAATCCTGCTGTGGCCCAAAGTGGAGTGTATCAGGCCTACTTCAGCCTAGGTTACTGGCTTTGATATGTTTCTATAAATCCTGGTCTGGATCAATCCTTTAGAGGTCCCTGGCTTGGAGATGGTCTTGTAAAGGTCTCTGGCTCCAGTATACTGCCTCAAATTTCCCAGGATTGGGTGCACCAACAACATCAGAGGACATGGCTCAGGCTTACTCCCTCAGAGTTCCCAGACTCATGCTCGGACCTGCAGATGTTCCAGGCTTCTGCCTATTCCGTTTGATGTTCCAGAGCAATGCCTAGACCCACAGAGGTCCTGGCTCTGGCCTACAACCTCTGAGGTCCCAGACTCTTTCTTGGCCCCAGAGAGATCTCTGGTTCCTGCCTCTTCCCTCAGCAGTCCCAGATTCATGCCCAGACTAGCTGAGGTCTGGCTCAGGCCTAGTTCCTGGGAGATCCTAGACTCATACCCAGTCCCACAGGGGTCTGGCTTAGGTCTACTCCCTTGAAGGTTCCAGGTTCATGTCCAGACACTCAGTGGTCTCTGGCTCTAGCTCACTTGCTTAGCAGTTACTCCCCTGTATCTCCATACTGGAACTCTTACCTCTAGGTCTAGTTCACATTCCCTTTGGCTCATATAATGTTGAAGATCAATATTCAAAAAATCATATTTGACTTTTGTCAACTTCATATCCGCAGTCTTTCGTTTTCACTCCTCCTAACCTATATGATGGATTATACATTCCCCAGTGTAGGATTCATAATACCTTCTGATATGTCTCTTGTCAGACATGCCTACCTCATTTTCATTACTCCTTTACATGAAAGCAATCACCTTATGGTAAGGTTTCTTTGCAAAGGAACACTGTAGGTAGTAAGTGACAATTTGGAGAGCTCAAAACAGGTGTTCAAGAGTCTCTAATAATCAGAAAAATTATGTTTCTTCACTATGCTGTGATCCAAAAAGTTACTAAATAGCCAATAATTCAGCAGTATATTCTCAAGCCCATAAATCACAATGTTTTCTTCCTGAGAAAGTCTCTTATCTGACTTGCTTTCTACATCATTATTTTTTTCTAGAATAGATTTCAGTTTACAGGCAAGTCACAGCCTTTTCTATTTTTTCTAAACTTGGGTCACAGTGAGCAAACCTTATTCTTATCATTAATCAGTTCTTATTTTATTGCTACTTTAGTATTTGATCTATATCTTAATTTAGTACATTTATTTGTATATAAATGCCTTTACTTCTGAATGAAGCAGAGCTCATAACACAAAAGAATTCTATTCTATCCTAGCAAGTAATAAAATACTTGTCACAATAAGCTACAAAAATATCAACAAAATGAAAAGTGTTCTATGTACTTGTGGAGGCTATATATGATATATTTGATAAACAAACTTTTAAAAAACTCATATAAAACCCATCTTCTCAAATATTGAAAAATTGACAGAGGATTGAAATTGACATGTTTCCAGAAAAAAATATAAATATGGTCATCAAGTATATCTAAAGATGGGAAATATAAAAATCACAGGGAAGTATCACTTGGAATAAGCTTACAATGTGTTTATATTCATTAATATCAAAAAGGCTAAAGGTAGCCTTTTGTTTTCACACATAATGCATTATATTTTCACACTGTTGGTAAGAAAGTAAATTTGAACAAACATTAAAGTTATAACACGTTATCATAATCCTTGTTTACACAAGAGAGAAAAAAGTAGGGATTTCTTATGTGTTTTCAAAATTATGTTGTTTTCCTAGCCTACATCTAGAAGAAGCAAGAAATTAACAACAGCAACACTGATAGAGAAGAAAAATGCGTCTATAGTTTAAAGTTTCAAGGTGAATATGACTTATATATAGCTTTTAGACCATTCCAGGACTGTTCATTATATGCAATTTACTGTACCTCCAAACACATATTATTTGAATTCAGTGGAGCCTTATGTGTAATGAGAAAAGGGTAGAATATAAAGCCCAGAAAAATGGTGTCTCTATGTATTCTCTTCATACACATGTGTGTGAAAGAGAACTGATCAGTTCAGATTCTAACCACAGACAGCTTCAACTTGTGTCTTTTTTCCTCTTCCTCTCCTGGGTGGGAGATACCCTGTCATAGTTCAAGTGAAGATGCACATTAGATTAACTCATTTCATGTGAGGTCAAAAAATGAAAGGCTTATATATAAGAGATTCAATAAACAAATAATTTG
This sequence comes from Chionomys nivalis, assembly GCF_950005125.1. NCBI lineage: Eukaryota > Metazoa > Chordata > Mammalia > Rodentia > Cricetidae > Chionomys > Chionomys nivalis. Next base: position 11,257,216 of record NC_080112.1, on the reverse strand, counting down.
AGGTTTCTTTTATTAATCCTTCAAACTTAGTACCATGGTAAATTAAATACATCCATTTGACAAAGTCAAGATACTCTGATATTCTAAATGTTGCTGTTAAAGTTATAGGTTAGATTAACATCTAAATCAGTGAAGTTTGAGTAATACATATCATCAAACATATATTCTGGAATTCAACTTCAATGAAAGAAGGAAATGAGTTCCCCAAAAGAGAGAGAAAAAAAAAACTTATTACTTTTGGATGTACTCCATCCATTCTTTCATTGTTACCAGCTTCTTAGATATCCCTATAACTTTCAGATCAAGCAAGATTTCCATTCTTTATTTTGTGAGGCAATTATTTTCTTACTCAATTTCATTCACCACACTCCTAGTTAATTAAGATGTAATTCCTTAATTATTTTAAACCCAAACCACCAACCAAAAACAAAATCTTGACTCATTTGACACATAAAGACAAGTGGTGTGGGAGGTCCTTCTGTCTATGTGTTGCATTTATTGGTAAATCAATCAAGAAATTGCCTTGGTCTGTTGATAGGGCAGATCATAGTTAGGTGAGGAAAACTGGATTGAAAGCTGGGAGAAGAAAGACAGAGAGGGAGACACCATGGACCCACTACCAGAAATAGACATACTGAAACTTTGCTAGTAGGCCACGACCTCGTGATAATATACAGATTAATAGAAATGGGTTAAATTAATATGTAAGAGTTAACAAATGAGAAGCTAGACCTAATGGGCCAAGCAGTGATTTAAATAATATTTTCTGTGTGGTTGCTTTGGTTCTGGGCAGCCGGGACTAACAAGTAGCTCCTCCAACCGACAAGAGATATCTGTCAATAATATATATAACAACCTCAGCAACTGAACATCTTAACTTTCAGTATTTTAATTGCTAATTGATATAAATTGCATACACACAGGCAGTAGTGTAGAATCCTGAAGTTGTTTTTATATTTATATGTATTTTATTTTACACTTTTAAAATCAATATAGGTGTTTACAAAATTGTTATAACGTATTCATAGACAACTGTTGTATGTAAGTTATGTGAACAATTAGTAATAAAAATTAAATTTCCATTATACAAGAAGCAGAACCAAGAATATCTTTGAAAATTCAAGGACAGTCTGGTATGCATTCAAACATTCAGGTAATGTAATTTATTTATTGTGCTCGTTAATGTGTGTTCATGTGTGAATACCCATGCATTCGCTTTTGTACCAGACAGCAAGCACACATGCTGTGAGCTATATATGGAAATCAAAGCATAACTTTCACGAATTAGTTCTCCCCCTCCACCATACAGGTTCAGAGTACTGAACTCAGGTTAACAGTCCTATCAATGAATCCCTAAACCATCTCACTGAGATCTATAGTACAGTTTTATTAAAAAAAAAAAAACTAATAAATTCTTAGGGAAAAGATCTCAAAATTGAAAATAGTGACATAGGAAAAACATGGAAGATAATCTTTGCTTTTCCCTTTAACAAAATAAATGACTCTCATTAATTTAGTGTTTGCATTAAAAAAAGACCTTATATTTTCTTAATACATAGCGATTAGACTGATAGTGTGAAAATAATTATCAATGACCTATGAAACAATGACCACTTGGACTTTTGTTCTCATTTTAATAAAATTAGATCAAAAGCAATATAAAAATACTAAGAAATGATGAGATGTAGAGAAAAATGGGTAAAAGTATATAGAGAAAATTCTAAGCTTGGCAGAATAGATATGTCAACCTGCTAGTTGGTAGGATGAAGCAAGAGAGTCTCAAGTTCAATGTTTGTCTAGGATACAGAGAGAGAACAAAGACAGCCAGGAGAGCTTGGAGAAAATAAGCAGCTTCTCTGACTCTGGCTGAAAGCAACCTTTGTGTATGGGTATAGGTGTAAGTAGTAATTAATTTGATACAGATTTATTTAGAGAAACAATAGTAATATATTTTCTCATTGGGACCATTCTTTTCCCAGGCATAGGCTTTTGAGTGTGTTAAGAGTGCATTTCTTCAAGTGTAATGAGACCTAAGTCCAATCATGATGGAGGTGGGTCTTGTATTAATCTGTTGCTTTCATTGGTTAATTAATAAAGAAACTGCCTAGGCCCATTTGATAGGCCAACCCTTAGGTGGGTGGAGAAAACAGAACAGAATGCTGGGAGAAAGAAGCCAAGTCAGGGAGTTGCCATGATTCTCCCACTCCAGACAGATGCAGGTTAAGATCTTTCCTGGTAAGCAAGCTCGTGGTACTACACAGAATATTAGAAATGGGTTAGATCAATATGTAAGAGCTAGCCAATAAGAGGCTGGAACTAATGAGCCAGGCAGTGTTTAAAAGAATACAGTTTCCGTGTAATTATTTCGGGTAAAGCTAGCCGGGTGGCGGTGGGAAGCAGCCCCGCCGCTCCTATTACTACACAATCACAAAGTGGGTATTTATTCTCAAAATTATCATGCCACTATTTCACAATTGAACATCTTTCCTGGTATGTCAATATAGTGGTATGTATTGTCTACATTGTATGAGACTGTTAATGAGATTTACTCTTCAGTAGCTTATATTACCATTACAGGTCCTGGCTTTGTGAATATCAGTCATCTCTGAGTGATTGTCAGTTCTACTACTTCTTGATTTGTGTACTATAATCAGAATATGTGGGGACCACAGCAACAGGGTCATGCCTGTTCATTTTGATCAACAACCAAAAATGATATCACTAGCATATATGTTTTAGGTCCTTTGAGACTTTTCTTGTCATCAACTCACAAGTAGGTCTCCTATACTTGGCACTGAGATTCCTTTCAATAATGCATATGGTTTCTTTGAGTAGTATTACCCATAAAGGGAACCTCTGTTTCAACCTCTTTTGTTTTTTAATTATTCTTCATTAATTATGTGAGTATTTTATATAATTCCTTTTCCAAATATTCCACAACCAACTTCTATAAACAATCAGCTGTCTGCCTTCCTTTTCTTTCTAAAACCCATGGAATCAAAATTGTGCTGCCCACATACTCATGTGTATGGCTGTCCACTGGAGCATGGTTGAACTGCTGACATTCACATTGTTAAGGAAAACAGACCCTCCCTCACTTATCAGTTCTCATTCACCAGTACTACTCAGGTAGGGATGGAACTTCCTACCACCTACCCTCTCCATATTGAGATATAGTCTGGTTGGTGCTTTCATGTGGTTTGTCCATGCTGTCACAACTGCAGAGCTCATATGTACAACTCTTATGCTGTGCAGGGAAAACCATTTCTTTGTAACCATTCATTGGCTCTGACTTTATATTCTTTTTTTTATTATTAATTAATTTATTTAATTATTAAAGATTTCTGCCTCTTCCCCGCCACCACCTCCCATTTCCTCCCCCTCTCCCAATCAAGTCTTCCTTCCTCCTCAGCCCAAAGAGCAAGCAGGTTTCTCTGCCCTGTGGGAGGTCCAAGGACCACCCACATCCATCCAGGTCTATTAGGGTGAGCATCCAAACTACCTGGGCTCCCACAAAACCATTACGTGCAATAGGATCAAGAACCCATTGCCATTGTTCTTCAGTTCTCAGTAGTTCTCATTGTCCATTATGTTCAGCGAGACCGGTTTTGTCCCATGCTTGAATTTTGCATACAAATGGACGGAAATTGAAAACACTATCCTGAGTGAGGTAAGCCAGACCCAAAAAGAGGAACATGGGATGTACTCACTCATATTTGGTTTCTAGCCATAAATAAAGGACATTGAGACTATAATTCGTGATTCTAGAGAAGCTAAATAAGAAGGTGAACACAAAGAAAAACATATAAGCATCCCCCTGAATATTAACCTTCATCAGGCGATAAAAGAAGACAGAGACAGAGACCAACATTGGAGCACTGGACTGAAGTCTCACGATCCAAAGGAGGAGCAGAAGGAGAGTGAGCACGAGCAAGGAACTCAGGACTGCGAGGGGTGCACCCACACACTGAGGCAATGGGGATGTTCTATCGGGAACTCACCAAGGCCAGCTGACTTTATATTCTTTTAATTATTACCTATTAAATGATCTCTGAGAGTTGTGAGGGGGTTGTAGCAGATATGTTCCAGTAGGGATGATCTCTCTGCTATCTTTTAGTCTCTGTAACTTGAACAATTATAGGCCGTTGTGTTAGTCATCTTCTAATGTATAAAGAAGCTATTCTGATAAGGGTTGAAAATGGTTTTCTCTATGGACCTATCAGTAAGTCATTAGGAATCATTTTAGTAGTATATCCATTTAGCAGAACAATAGTAGTAGGCACTACTTTAGGCACTTTGACCTGCATAACCATTGATTCTTTGTGCTAATAATGATGCCAGGTATGGATTTCATCTTGTAGAGCAAGACTTTAATCCAATCAGGAAGTGGCTGGTTGCTCATGACATTTGTGCCATTTTTTGCCAGGCCATACATTGTCACATATTTCAGAATTCACCTCTCAGTAAGACTCATGACTACTTTTCTTCTCCAGTAATGTGTATAGTACCTTCTAGCACTGTGAAAACTACTCAGTAAGAATAAAGTTTCTAAGGAAGTACCAGGTTTGAGGTTTCCATATTCCATAATGCAAGTGTACAGTGTCTTTAGCAATATATTTTTACCATCAAGTTTTGGAGAGTAACCAAAAACACTGGAAATTGCTTAAAATGTTGGAGATTCTACAAAACTGTACTGCCAAAAAAACTTCAAAAGAGGGAACTCTATGCTGAAACCAATGTTTGGTAGTGATATTTTCATACCATTATAAGATAATTCTGTTTAAAATCCTTATACACTTATGTTCATATTTTAAGGGTGATTTCTAGTAGTGATTTTGATATTTTTTTAAAACTTCTTTAGTGTTAGGTACCACTCCATCCCTCATCCTATTTAATCTTTGCTGTCCCACAATTCCCCTTTACCACTTTGTATCACTGCATTTTGTTTCATCACCCTTGTTACCTATCTCCTATGACAATACACACACACATACACTTTGAGGCCTTAATAATTCCTTGTTCTCTATAGCTATTCTAAATGAAATGCATATACCGAAAGTTTCAAACGTTACCATCATCAATAAGGAAAAAGATGAAACATTTTTCTTTATGTGCCTAGGTTCCCTCACAAGATATAATATTTTCCAATTCCATTAATTTCCTTGGCAAAAAAAAATAATTTCAGATGGCCAAAAGGACAAAAACCCTCAGAATTGAACAAAAATTAAGCCAAAAGACTGAAAATGTGATAATGGTAACAGTAAATTCAAAGATCACTAGAAAAAATTAATACCTACAGGAATTTGATAAGTGACTCAGGGATTAAAAGCATATACTATTATTGAAGAGGAGCTATGTTTGGTTTCAAGCACTCATGTCAAGTAGATCACAAATTCCTGTGTCTCTAGATCCTGGAGATCTGATGCCATCTTCTGTCCTCTCTGGGAACCTTCTCTCACTTGTACATACATACACATGCAGAAAAGATCCTACATAAATAATTAAGTAACTAAATACCTAAGGCTAATGAAGTCATGGATTTTTGAGAAAAATCCACAATCAACATTTTACTAAACCTTTATAATACCTGACTAGATTCTCAATACTCATCCTCTCCTTGCATCATGGAAACTCCTTTTAACAGATCGAGACCATTATAGAAAACCACAGCCAATTATAATGCTGAGCTGTATTGCTGAGTCACAAAAGATACATCTAGGAAACAACTCCTGGGCCCACAGTTCCAGGATCATTATGGAGGAGGCAAGAGGATTGTAAGATTCAGAGGATCAGATTGTTTTCATTGAGATTCTTTTTCCTAGCAATGTTAGAAGCTGTACCCAGAAAGCCTCACTAGCATAACTGTCTAAACTTGAGCTGAACAGCATTAATACACATACTAACATGAGCAGGGGAAAGCCTAATGCCAAATGTTCATCCCGGGAAACATACATGCAAGCAACATTATACTAGACAAGACAGATTATATATAAATGTAAAAACAAATAATGAAAAATGGGCCATAAATTGGAAAAACAAGAATAGGAATGGGCATATGGGTCAAATGGGAAGAGGAAATGATATAATTATAATTTCAAAATATAAATCATCAATAAAAATGGATACAGCCCCCAGAGTACAATAGAATAAATCTTTTATAAAAAAGGCAGTGTTCCAAAATAGAAATACATAAATATATTTAGCTATTATTTGACAAAGAAACAATAGCAACATAATAGATGAAGTTGAAATTTTTTAACAAATCATATTGGGGTTATTTGCCATCTTAAATCTAACATATTGGAGGAGAGGCCAATGTTTGTTCTGGGCTACTCAGCTCCAAAATAATCACACAAAAACTATATTATTTAAAACACTGCTTAGCCAATTAGCTCTAGCTACTTATAGGCTAACTCTTACATCTTAATTTAAACCATTTATAGTAATCTGTATCACCACGTGGCTGCAGTTTACTGGGTAAAATTGCTTCTGCCATCTGCCTCTGGTGGGGCTACATGGCTTCTCATGACTCCACCTCCTTTTTCCCAGCATTCAGTTCAGCTTTTCCTGCCTACTGACTTTTGCCTATTAGCAGGCCAAGGCAGTTTTTTTATTCACCAACGGTATTCACAACATACAGAGGGGAATCCCACATCACCTTATCTTTTCTGTTTAAGTAAAAAGGAAGGCTATATCACTAATATCAATCAAAAATGAGTTACAATATTTATATCTATCTTACATTTTATTATAATTAAGGAAAACTATATTATTACTATCTATTCCTCAACTCCATCAAAGACTCCAGAAGAATATGATATTTCCTAAGTAAACAGGAAATGCATTGTAAAAGACTTCCAAAACTCTAGAATTGACAGAGACATCTTGCTACCTAGACAGTCACCCAAAGTTCTTCTGTACCATTGCAGCATCCATCTTCAGCCTATAGGCCCATAGTATCCAGCCGACTTTTCCATGAAGCAGAAAATTTCAAAGACAATTCTGCCAGTATAATCAGTTTTCAGTCACTTTCTTTTGTGTCCTTCAGAATGTCTGGCAGACTCTTTGATGAAGCAGGAACCCCGAAGAATGATCTCACCTTTAGGCAAGTGCAGCATTCGTTTCTGTATGGGTCTTGCATGAACAGTTCATCAAACAGTTCAGGCAAGAGCATTTTCTTGTACAAATGGCTAAGCAAACACCATAAGGAGATTCTTCATTGCCCATCCTCCTCTTGAAGCAGCTTGGTGCTGCCAGGAGCAGATGTGTCTCATTCCATGAAAAGTCCTAAATTCTTAAAACATTTTAAATGCCATATTCTGAAGTCTTTAAAAGATTTGAAAAATCCCTATCCATCTGGGTATCTCTTTATATCTAGAAAATCTAACTAACATGACTATAAGCTCGACTATTATAGATGATTATCTATTAACCTATATTTCTTAATTATATATTGCATTTTTAAATGAGCTGCACAAACACAATGATTTAATCAAGAAAAGAAATATACATATATATAGTATAATAAAAGTGACCTTAAATTTATATCAATAAACCAAAATCCATACCTATGAAAATCCCTATAGAATATCTCCCTTTAAATGTAAACAAACATTTCTAGACAATATTTGGGAATATGGGCCTAGTTATTCTCCAAACTGCTTCCTGCTGGGTTTTTTTTTTTTTTGGAGAAGAAATTTTTTTGGGGTGTTCACAGCAAACTTTTGGGGGATCTTGGTACATTAAATCATATTAGTCTGGAACAAATCCACATGTTCTCATCCTCTTTGGAAACAAAAGCAGGATCTCTTTTCCAAAGTAACATATCCTTAGACTCAAATTCTGAAGTCAAGATACCTTTACAATGTACATGTTGGTTTAGCTTAGCTGCCTATACAATGAAATGTCTCTCAATACTTAGCTCTTTTGCAGTCAAAATATTTAAGGAAAACACAATAATAAACATAATACAGACTCTCTGTTTATTTTCCATCTTTACGTGGCTTATTTTTTCTTTACTCCTTTAATCTTTGACTATCTGTACTCTCTCTCTTTTAAAGACTTTGTTTTTTTAAACCATTTACTTTCTTTTATGACTCTCTTTTCTTATTATCTTTTTTCTCCCAAGCCTACATACGTTTTTAAACATACTGTGAACCATTTAGAGGTTTTCTATGTATTAATCTGTCTTATTGTGTATCTGTAATTCTTACTGACAAGGACAGCTTCTTAAAATGCTGAGTGCTTCTTAAAAACTTAAGCTGCAGCATTGCTAGGGTATAAATGACCCTGCCTCCTTTCTCTACACAGTCCAATATAGTAGAAGTCTGTTCACAACCTCTAAAAACCTGTGCATATAACCCCAGTTTCAAGCATGCAGCAAATCTCTGTTGAGGCATTAAGCAGTTTCTAACATACTGTTTACAAACCCCATTTAAATCCTCAGCCTATTGAAAGAGCCAGAGGTCATACTGGCATCATGGCCCAGAAGTGAGCATTTGAAATTGGTGTGGCTTTTATTCTGCTACCACTGAGTCAGGAAGACCTCTCTTAAAAAAGCTGAGGCACGCTGCCAGCAAACAGCAAGAAGCTGTTTTAAACTCTGTATTTTTGTGTCTACAATTCCTTTTCAAGTTTTAAGTGGATTTTAGTCTACCACATTGGGCAACAATTTGGGAAATGGTATAATTGTAATTTCAAAATATAAAAGTCATAAATTTAAAAAATGGATATAACTCCCAAAATATAATAGAATAAATCTTTTATAAAAGAGGCAGTGTTCCAAAATAGAAAAGACATAAATATATTTAGCTGTTAGTTGAGAAAGAAACAATGGTGACATAATAGATAAAGTTGAAAATTTTCAACGTATAGTATTGGGGTTATTTGTCATCTTAAATCTAACAAACTAGAGCAACCAAAATTTGAAGATAGACAGTGATTCAATGTTTTCACAAATACATGTACATAACCATATAAATAAGTGATTCAAATGGAACAGTGACCTAAACTTGTAATGCAAAAGTAAAAAATAAAATATGTTATAGAAAAACAGTGTAGATAAACTGAGGTTTGGGTAAAGATTTTATGAACAAATCATCATAATAATGATTTATGAGCTATATATATATATATATATATATATATATTCAGCTGGTTTTAGAGTTAGACAATGGCTCTGCACTTCTCTAAATCTAAGCATGTTGTTAAAAGGAACATTCAGAGTTTCTGTTTCATACTGGGAGCCATCTGGTATGGGACAGAAGAAAGACTTAAGGAAAAAATTTTCTTTCCCCATGCTATTTTGTCTATATCATATTCTTTATTGAATGTATGTTTATATGAATGAGATTTAAGTTTTCCATGATGAACAATAAATTTCCTACAGTAATCTTTGAAGTTACTAGGAAGAAGATGGGGCCCCACAGCAACAACTCTGCCTAGTTGAGATGACATTGCAATGCTGACAGCACTATTATAAGACTGATTTTTTGGGTACCACTTTCTTAAATGGTGCACCTTCTCATGACATTCTGGCTAGAACTACAAATAAGAACTTTGAAACAATAACAACAAAAAACTATTGACTATTCGCAAATTGTTTGCAACTATAATTAGACACTAATTTTGAAACTTAACCATCACTTTACTTTTGCAGGATCCCATTAAGAGAATATGGCTCCCATTAAAGTGGGAAACAATTCTAGAAAACAATGCCCCCTACCCCAAAATAGTTTGTCCATAATGTTGGGAACACTGTTTAGTAGTTGTTGTTACTTGTACTAGATAAAGGGTTGGGGTAAAAACTATGTTTGTTGAAAAAACAGGGATAGTAATAGTGGGTAATAGAATGAATACTTGTGAGCTGTTATTTATGGATAATTTACATTGGTAGAGATTTTGTATATTGATACAAGTTCAAATTATATTTGTTACCTTTGTTTACCATTGTATAAATATGTAAAGTTATTTTGTCAGATTGTGTATATGCAAGTCTCTATATCAGTTTATGACATTTTGTATATTGGTACATCTTTTTGGATATATTTTCATATTGCATTATATATTATTTCTACCTCTGGTCAAGATACTTATAGATTGTTTACATCTTGAGGTCATTGTCTTCATTTGTTGCACATTTGTTTACAGATTATTTAATATTCTGACATGGCATTTTAGTCTTAATACAGGCATCCATTATTATAGATCAATAGTTGTTCATGTTTGTTGTAAATATAGTCAGATCAATTAAGTTTTTTAGATACATAGAGATTGCATTGTATCTGGATAAGTAATCTTTAACCACTTCAAGGATCTGTGGAACATTGCATTTAAGTAATTTAGGGTTCTGTTGACATTAGACATGATTGCTTCTGACAGCACCAATCTATTCTTGAGAGAATGTTGAGCACTTAAGACACTCCACTTGGAGCTTGTTTTCTTCTTGGCAAAGCTGGCCTTTTGGCAAGGAACTGACAATGCCTCAACCATTGACAAGTTACATGATATCTGTAAATGGATAAACAGGACTATCAAATCTTGCCAAGACAGGGTAAGACAGTTTTGAAAAAAATTCCTGACTCTGAAATCTCAGTTATGATATGCTTTAGCCAAAGTTGGTTGCTTCAGTGTTGCAAAATGAGACTTTGGGCGATTGCTCAGGTAGCTAATTATCTCTGTCATATATTGCTCACTTTGGAAGCTACTTGCTTGTATTTTCTGCCTGATCAAGTAATATTATCTCCCTTCTCAGACCTACAATTGGGTTAAAGATTAGATAGTGATAATTACTGTAGTCTTATGATCTAGCCAAGCCATTTCTTATTCAAGACTTGGTCTCCATAGGATAAAAGGTTTATTAAAAAATTTAGCATACATTCCTTGTTTAATATTTTTATGTTGGTTGTAATTCTAATTATATTTGATATCTGTTCCCAGTGTATATAACTTTGCATTGGGTTTGGAACTCTATTATTTAAGCAAAAGAGGGATTTGCTGTGGTAGCACATTCTGCTCCTTCAGCCATTAGCCTTTAAGATACCAGCCCACTTGTTCATGGACTCTTATACTGTAAAAGCAGTGGTAAATGTGTGCCTGCTCTCTTGCTTCTGGCTCCTAGTTCCAGTTGCTAAACTCTGTTCCTTTTCATTCAGAGGACTCTTGTCTAGGACAATGATCTGTAAGTTTTCCCCTTAAATAAATAACCCTTTTATTATTCATAATTCTGAACTAGTGTGGGATTGTTTTGTGACATATGTCTTCATAGCTGAATTCTTCCTAGTCTTATGTTCCAAGTGCATGGGTCTTCAGCAATATGGTCTAATCTTCAGGGTTTGAAAGATAATCAAGGGCAATGGAAATTCTTAATATTGTTTTGAGTATTTCTAATACTCCAATGACCAACATCTCTTAAGTAGGTTTTCATTGCCTGGCAGTGGGATTCTTGTTAGTTAATCTGAGTCTTCATGGAGCGTTATCAACTAAAGTAAGAAGCTTCATTTAAAATAATATACATATGTATTGTTTTAGGTAAGGTCATAGTGTTAAATAAATCCTGGTGATTGGGAGACTAAAACAGCCACACTGTTCAGCTTTACTACCAGGTAGTGGTGACACACACCTTTAATTTCAGTAGCACACTCTTTGCCATTGAAACCAGGAAGTGTGTGCCTTTAATCTCAGTTGTGCATTCCTTTAGTTCCAGAACTAGAGGGGATTACAAAATGGGAGATCTGTGTTTACTTTTGATAAGATTGCCATTGTTACTATGTTAATCCTACCTATTCAAGAGTGTTGGATATATTTCCATTTTTTGATATCTTCTTCAATTTCTTTCTTCAAAGACTTAAAGTTCTTATCATACATTTTTTTAATGTGTTTGGTTCAAGTTACTCCCAAGATACTGAAGCACAATTAAAAAAATCTTAGAGACTAAAATTGGGGTTCAAGCTGAATGTATAGGATGATGTTTCTCTGATTTCTTTCTTTACCCATTTATCATTTGTGTATAGTAGGGTCATTAATTTTTTGTTAACCTTGTATCCTGCTACATTAGTGAAGGTGGTTATCAGCTGTGGAAGTTTCCAGGCAGAATTTTTGGGGTCACTTATATATACTATCATACTATCATACCATCTGCATAATAGCCAAATTTTAACGTCTCCCTTTCCCAATTGTATCACCCTGATCTCTTTTATTGTATTATTGTTCTAGCTAGAACTTTGAGTACTATATTGAGCAGATGTAGAGAGAGTGAACAAAACTTGCAAACAACCTAGATGCCCCTCACCTGAAGACCGGATAAAGAAAATATGGTACAGCTGCACAATTGAGTATACTCAGTGGTAAAAAGCAATGACATCTTGAAATTTGAAGCCAAATGGATAGAACCAGAAAAAAAAACATTCTGATTGAGGTAACCCAGACCCAGAAAGATAAGCACAGTGTGTGCTCACTCATATGATGTGGGATTCCCCTCTGTATTCTCTGAATACCATTGGTTAATAAAGAAACTGTTTGGGGCCTGTGCAGGGCATATTAGAGCTAGGCAGGGAAATCTAAATTGAATGCTGGGAAGAAGAAGGAGTGAGAAGCCATGGAGCCCTACTGGAGACAGACCTTGGAACATTATCCAGTAATCCAAAACCTCATGGCAATACGCAGATTAATGGAGATGGGTTAATTTAAGACATGAATTAGCCAGAAATACACTTAAGCTATTGGCCAAACTGTATTGCAAATAATATGATTTCTGTGTGATAATTTTAATTCTGGGCAGCCAGGAAAAAACAAGTAGGCTCATAAGCTAAATCCACATAAATCCTAAGAGGGTTTTGAAAGGAACTCTAGACACTGAAAAAACAAAGTTTAGCCACACTTTTTTTTTGGGATGGGCTCTGCTTGCTCGCAGCATGCTGCAACTCCTTTAAGAGAGGTCTTCCTGATTCAGCAGTGGCAAAAAACAAAAACAAAAAAAAGCCAAAAGCAAAAAAAAAAAAAATCCCCACACTCAGTTTCAAAATGGCAGCACAAACTGCTCTGGCTCTTTCAGGAGGCTAAGCACTTGAATGGTTAAAAAGCTTTTACAGGCCCAGGTGCTTGCATACCCACTCAGGGTCAGGAGGAAAGTAGCTGAAGCCATGCACACAGCTGAGCACTGCCTGCCAGCACAGGCACCAGAAACAGGTCTACTAGGTGTGTACAAGTAGGAGAGCATGTGGATTCCTGTTGCCATACACGGAGATATTTCCAGGGTGTGCAGTGTTCTGCATGGAAGATTAGCTATTGCACAGATGAAAGGGGTTTATGTGCTGCACACTTCTTTTCATAGTTAAAATGGTGAGTGTGGGGCTGGGGAGATGGCTCAATGGTTAACAGCATTGACTGCTCTTCCAGAGGTCCTGAGTTCAATTCCCAGCAACCACATGGTGGCTCACAACCATCTGTAGTGAGATCTAGAGTCCTCTTCTGGTGTGTGGGCATACATGGAGGCAGAATGTTGTATACATAATAAATAAATAAATAAATAAATAAATAAATAAATAAATAAATCTTTAAAAAAAATAAAATAAAATGGTGAGTGTGGCTCCCACCCAGTAGTCTCAGAGACAATGAATATATTTCCACCATGTTTGACTGGATGGAGTAAGCAGGCAAAGATGTGTTTGCCCTATCAACACTGCTATGTAGGATTATAAGAAGCACCTAGCATTTTAAGAAGCTGTCCTGATCAGAAAAGGATTACAGATACACAATAATAACACTTAAACCTAAAAGACCTCTAAATGAGATACAGTGTGTTTTTAAAAATGTACAAAGGCTTGGGAGAGAGAAAAAAAGAGTATAGAGTATTATAAAAAGAAGCAAATGTTTTTTAAAAAAACTAAATATTTAAAGAGACAGAGTACACTTGTAGAAAAAGTGATATGAATAAAGAAAAATAAGCCATGCAAAGATGGAAAATACACAGAGAGTTTGAATTATATCTATTATTGTGTTTTATTTGAAATTTTTGACTGTGAAGAAGCTTTATACAGAGAGACATTTCATTGTACAGGCTGCTTAAATAAACTAACATAAAGGTATATTGACTTCAAAATTTGGGGCTAAGGATTTGTGGCTTTGGAAAAGATGTTCTTCTTTGTTGTTTCCACAGAGGATGAGAAATTCTGGATTGCTTCCAGACTAATGTGGCTTGATGGACCAAGACCCACTGAAATTTTGCTGTAAACACCCACACACACACACCAAAAAAAAAATTTACATCACCCAACAAAAAGTAGGAATCAGTTTGGAAAGAATTATGCCCAAATTTCCTAAATGATTGTTTATAAATATTTGTTTACATTTAATCAAGGATATGATATAGAGATTTGCATTGGTATGGATCTTGCTCTATTGACACAAATTTAAGGTTAATTTTCTTATATGTGTTTTCTGCTCTTGATTAAGGTATTTTGTTTGTGCCGCTCATTTAAAAATATAACATATAATTGAGAAATTCAGGTTAATAAATAATCATCTATAATAGTCATGCTTGTAGTCATGTTAGTTAGGTTTACTTGATATATAGAAATTTATTTTAGGTAGATAGGTATTTTTCAAATTTTTCAGTGACCTTCAGAATATGACATTAAAATGTTTTTAAAACTTACAACTTTTCAACACAATGAGATACATCTGCTCCTGGCATCACCAATCTACTTTAAGAGAATAATGGGCATCAAAGAGGATTCTTATGGAGCTTGTTAGCCATTTGGGCAAGAATCTACTCTTGCTTGTACTGTTTGATGCTATGCTGTATGAACTGTTCATGAAGGACCCATAGATAAATGACTGCTGAACTTCCCTGAAGCTGATCTGGTCCTTTGGAGTTTCTTCTACACGAAAGAGTCTGCCAGACATTCTGCGGGACACAGAAGAAGGAATTTGGAATTATAAGGCAGAACAGATCTTCAAATTTCCTGCTTCATGGAAAAGTTTTCCAGATACTATGGGCCTGTAGGCTGAAGATGAATGCTCCAATGATACACAAGAATGTTGGGTGACTGTCTAGGTAGCACGATGTCTCTGTCAAATCTAGAGTTTTGGAAGTTGACTACAAAGAACGTCCTTTTTACTTAGGTAATATTATATCCTTCTGGAGTATTTGATGGAGTTAAAGAATAGATATTTATAATTATATTTTTCCTTAGTTATGATAAAAGATAAAGTAGATATAAATATTTTAACTATAATTCTTGTATGATACCTGTCTTGTTATATGTAATTTACTATGCTAAAGTTAAAACATTCCATTTTACTTTAGCAGAAAAGGGGAGGTGATATGAGATTCCTCTCTGTATGCTGTGAATTCCACTGGTTAATAAAGAAATTGTCTTGGCCCTGTGCAGGGCAAAATAGAGAAAGGCAGGGAAAACTAAACTGCATGCTGGGAAAATGAAGGCAGAGAAGAGTGAGAAGCCATGTAGCCCTGCCAGAGACAGATGCCGGAAGATTACCTGTTTAACCACAGCCTCATGGCAATACACAGATTAATGGAGATGGATTAATCTAAGATTTGAGTCAGCCAGAAATACACTTAAGCTATTGGCCAAACAGTATAGTATGGTATGGTATAGTATAGTATAGTTTCTGTGTTGTTATTTCTGTTCTGGGCAGCCAGGAAGAAACAAGAGGCCTCATATTACACTCTTAGGTTGATATTAGGCATAAAGCAAAGGATAACCAACCTATAATTCACAATTCCAGAGAACAAAGATAAGAAGGCAAACCCCTAGCATTTAGTTTTTATTACAATACCAAATGAAGTGAATTTCTTTTGTGAGACCATTTTCATCATTAAAATACCAGCGTTATCATTCTCCCTTTAAGAAAGAGATATGGCAAATTTCAAGATGTCATTTTTTTCTGTTGTGTATTACTCCATTGTGTAAATGTACCACATTTTCCTTATCCATTCTTTTGTCTAGGGGCATTTCAGTTGCTACCAGGTTCTGGCTATGAAAAACAAAGCTGCTATGAACAAAGTTGAGCACATGTCCTTGTGACTCGATTGAGTATCCTTTGGATATATACCCAAAAGCAGTATTAGTGGGTCTTGGGGAAAGTTGTTTCCTAATTTTCTGAGAAATCACCACATTGACTTCCAACCAGGTTGTACCAGTTTGCATTCCCATCAGCAATGCAGAAATGTTCTATTCCCCACCACCTCTCCAGCATAAGTTTTCAACAGTGTTTTTGATCTTGGCCATTTTTACATGTGTAAGATGTAATCTCAGAGTTGTTTTGGTTTGCATTTCTCTGATGACTAAGATTGTTGAAAATTCCGTAAGTGTCTTTCAGCCATTTTACATTCCTCTGTAGAGAGTTTCTGTCTCTGTCTGTACTCCATTTTTATTGGATTATGTGTTCTTTTCATGACCAATTTCTTGAGTTCTTTGTATATTTTGGAGATGGAGCTAGAAAACATTATTTTGAGTGAGTTATCCCAGACACAGAAAGACAAATATCACATGTACTCACTCATAGGTGGTTTTAAAACATAAAGCAAAGAAAAACAGCCTACAAACCACAATCCCAGAGAATTTAGACAACAATAAGTACATTAAGAGAGACTTACATAGATCTAATCTACATGGGAAGTAAAAAGTAGAAAAAAGACAAGATCTCCTGAGTAAATTGGGGGCATTGCGACCTTGGGGGAGGGTTGATGGGGGAGGGGAGAGTCAGGGATGGGAGCAGAGAAAAATGTAGAGCTCAATAAAAATCAATAAAAAACAGCAAAAAAAGAGTTACTTGAATGCCAAAAAGCTATATATTCCTAACAATAACAAACTAAACAGATTTTTTTTTCTTTTTGCTAGACAAAGTCAGCTTTAATGCAGTGAGATCTCTTTAGAGTCAGCAAACTGAAATGTAAGTGTATCAATTGACTGAAAACAAAGCACTAAGAAGAAAGGATTATTTTATTGCCTTCTTTTTGTAACAGGATCTCCAAAATCTGTTCTATTAACCACTTTTTTTTCAATTCAATTCTGAAATTGGAAGCTCTACTATAAGTGGTTTGGGTTCAGAAATAATAGCAGTGTGAAAAGCAACTCTTTTTACTGTCACGTTCATTTCCATATGGGAGAAATATATGATACCTTGATTTTTCATCATTGCACAATGGTTTTTGTATGGAAATAAGTTGCTGCATTTTGTTACTGTCTGTTGTCTCATTGCTAAGCTTCCTAAACGAACCACGTGCTTATCAATAATAGGATATTGCAACAAATATCTTTAAACAATCCTACTATAACTCTATCATCCTCTAGAATTAAGTTGGATCGTGAAACCAAATTGATATTGTATAAATGCTTGTTAAGTTGCAAGGTTTCATTCAGAATTTGGTATCGTAGATATCAGCCATATTGTGACCCTTTTTGGCAGATTCAGTAATCTTTTGTAGTTATTCTTACAATAAATGGGAATATCACTGTCATATTAATGCAGCAGCAACACCCAGTAATCTCTCAGGCACCAGAATTATTTTATTGGATGCACCATATTCTGGTTACTTTGAATTCATAAATATGACTTTAGGAATGATTACTTAATGTAATTTTATACTCACTTGATAAAGAAAACATACTGGAGAAAAAAAAGTACCTTGATTTTGGTAAGGTACTCAACATGTACAAACTCTCTTGCACTTTCAATAAATATGCTAAAATTTCTTTCATTAATGGCATAAACATTTGATATTCCTTAGATACTTAAACAATGTAACTTTTTAAAAGTTATTGTTCAACAGGTATCAATATCTAATATTTTTATTTGCTCCAGTGGTTTCTTTATGATAAAAAATGGAATAGGGGAGGGAATTTATACAGTTTAAATATAGAAGAAATTGATATTCACTGGCATCTATAGAGAAAAAGTTTCCTATTTTCTTTTGTTTTCTAAGCATGTGTTGCTGGCTTAAGTCAATTTGATTTATAGCTTGAAAGCTATTAGAATCAACTCATATTCATTTTCATAGAAATGCCCCTTCCTCAAAAATATAGCATAAATGTAGGGGAAATTTTTTTCAAGAAATAGATTAGTCCAGGTTATAGGATAGATACATGTGTCCAGACTTAAGCTAAGAGGATACTTACTCCTTTAGACTCCAGTTTCTTCACTTAAAACATATTATACAGAGTTGCCATGATGTTGGTTGCTTTAAGACACATTGTATAATGCTTGGCACATAGAACAGAATCAAAATACTTTTTAGCTGAAAGTAATCTTAAATATTTTTCAGGCAAGTCTGAAATCTCTGATTATTCCATTTTTCTTTACCAGAACGTTTCAAAGTTGTGTTCTGTGATTTCTTGATATATAGAACTTATGTGTGAATACATATTGTAATGTAATGAGTAGATGCAATTTTTTTCATAGATACAACAAAGCAATACAATAATAGCCTAAGTTTTCCAGAAGTCCTGACTAAATTATCTGGAGTTATTAGTGATAAACATCACCCAGGATCTGGAGTATAATTTGTAATATGATTTCATTTATAATTAATTATGTATAGTTGCTTCTATGACATATACAGATGAATTCTAACATAAAATGTAACTCTAAATAGCTTATTTACTGTCCTAAACTTGCTTGAGATGACCTAAGTATTAGCATTACTCCACTCAATCTCTGATCAGGTTTATTATTTGTTGGATATGTAATATAATTATTATTTACTGTGGATGACTTGATTTTTAAAGTCTAATAGTATAATATTTCTAGTAAATGGAAAAATGAATGTATACTTTTTAGAGAAATCTTTCCATCAAAAATGTATCTTAGAAATAAAAGTATATATTAGAAATCTAAGGCATACATTAGATAAGTTTTCCTCTTGGAACTGAAATGCAGCAAACTATAAATCTCTGAAAATGACTTGGCAGTACAATATAAAATCTTCTTAAACATTTCTTCTAGTAAATTATGCACCTTAGGAACAAAAAGCAAAAGGAGACTTTTATGTATTTTTAACTTTATATTCTACAGAGAGAAGATGAATTTTTTTGAGTGTGTACTGCTAGAAGCTCTATGGAGATATAAGTTTAATTAATATTTTTCAATTATTTATTTGTTTATAATGTTCTATATACTTTTTTGGACATTTGTGATGAAGGAAGGTCATTGGTTAATTAATAAAGAAACTGCTTAGCCTCATAGGTTAGAAAATAGGTGGGTAGAGTAAACAGAACAGAATGCTGGGAGGAAGAGGAAGTGAGGTAAGATGCCAGGCTACTGATCTCTGGGGCAGATGCAATGAAGCAAGCTGCCAGGTCAGACATGCTGAATCTTTCCCGGTAAGACTAGTGCTACACAGATGGGTTGATCGGGATATGAGAATTAGCCAGTAAGGGCTAGAGCTAATGGGCCAAGCAGTGTTTAAAAGAATACAGTTTGTGTGTTGTTATTTTGGGGCATAAGCTAGCCAGGCGACTGGGAGCTGGGTGGCAGGAAGGCAGCCCCACATCTCCCACAAAAGAATGGCGCCCAACGTGGATGACCGAACTCCATGTAAAGGCTGAGAAGGCTTGGGAAAGAATGGAGTAAAGCATGTTTTCTTGGTAGCAACAATTTCTCAGATCTGCTCTGCTTGCTAGAGGCAAGGAAGCGCTCTCATCTAAGAGAGGCTTCCTGACTCAGCTTTAGCTGCAAGACTCTGCAGTTCGTAAGAGGTCCTGTCAAGAAACACTTAAATAGTGTTGATAAAAAGTTGACAGAATGCTTGTTTACTTTTGGCCGTAGCAGGAAAAAAGTTGTGCTGTTTTAAAATGCTGGCTTTCTGGGCCGTCCTGCCAGGGCAAACTCTGACTCTTTCAGGCAGGCAGTCTGAAAGAGTGTGATCTGTGAGCAGAATGCTGCAGCTTGCTTGCTGGCAGAGGCTTTGAAACGCCCCAGAGTTGTGGCAATAAAAATGGCTCCAGCAGTACCTCCGCCATAAGGCTGGAAAGCTAAGAAATGGGCTGGATCCAGCTGCCAAAGCCATGGCTTTAATCCTACCTATATTGCTTGATAAATTAAAGACTCATGTGGTCAGAAAAACAGAGAGATACAGTAAAGAGAGCATCAAAAACAAAGAAAAATTCTAAATGATTTACAGTGTGTTAAAAATATATGCAGGCTAAAAGTTAAAGTTCTTAAAAGTAAAAAAAAGGAACAAAGAGAGTAGTTGGGTGTGGTAGTATACACCTTTAATCCCAACATTTGGGAGGCAGAGGTTGATTGACCTTTGAGACTTCAAGGTGTGGTAGCACACGCCTTTAATCCCTATGCCTGGGAGGCAGAGACAGAAGGATCTCCGAGAGTTCAAGGACAGCCTGGTTATTCCAGGACAGAGATATACAGAGAATATAAAATAAAAGTAAAAATAAATGAAATAGAGGTTAAAATAAAGCCACACAAAGATGGAAAATACATTGAGAATCTTGATACTGTATGCTCTTATGCTGTCTTTGAATTGTTTAAATGCTGAGGAAGGAGCAACAGATACTAAAAGATATTTGTTTTTAAGTGCTGCTGAACTAATCAAACATCGATATTTTGAAAATACCTTGACTTTAGAATTTGGCTCTAAGAATATGATACTTTGGAAAAGAGATTCTTCTTTTGTTTTCACAGACAATGAGACCCTGTAGATTACTTCTATCACAATATGGTATGATAGACCACGCCCTCCCGAAAGTTTGCTGTGAACACCCGCAAAAAATTACTTCACTCAACTGCCAACTGAGATGAACCTAGCACACAGGTTATACCATAAAAACCTAAATAGCAGTGCCCCCATTCAGCAGGAAGCAGTTTGGAAAGAAAAAACTGTGTCCATATTCCCAAATATTGTTTATAAATGTTCTTTTACATTTAAAGGGGGATATGATATAGGTATGAATAATTTGCATTGATACGGATTTTGCTTTAGTGATATAAATTTAAGGTCAATTTTGTTATATGTATATGTATTTCTGCTCTTGATTAAGATATTGTGATTGTGTAGTTCATGTAAAAATGTAAAGTATATAGGTTGTTAAAAGATAATCATTAATAATAGTCAAGTTTGTAGTCATGTTACTTAGATTTTCTAGATGTACATAGATATATTTTAGATAGGCATTCTTCATATCTTTCAAATATTATAGAATATGGCATTTTAAATGTTTTAATAACTTAGAGCTTTTCAAGACAACGAGACACGTCTGCTGCTGGCAGTACCAATCTACTTCAAGAAGAAAGAAGATGGGCATCGAAGAGGCACCTTATGGAGTTGTTTAGCCATTTGGGCAAGAAACTGCTCTTGCCTGGACTATTGTATAAACTGGACACAGAGAACCCACAAAGAGGGGACTACTGAACTTGCCTAAAGGTGAGATGATCTTTCGGGGTTCCTGATTCATGAAGGAGTCTGCAAGACATTCTGCAGGACACAGCAGATAGTGACTGAACTGCCTTTGAAATTTCCTGCTTCATGGAAATGTCTCTGGATACTATGGACCTGTAGGCCGAAGATGGATGCCCCAATGGTACAGAGGAACTTTGGGTGACTGTCCAGGCAGCGAGATGTCTCTGTGATATCTAGAGTTTGTAAGTTGCTTACTTATCATTTACTTAGGTAATATTATATCCTTCTGGAGGCTTTGATGGAGTTGAAGAATAGATAAATAATTAGAGCTGTTTTCCTTTGTTATGATAAAAGATAAAATAGATGTAAATATTGTAACTAATTCTTACTTGATAACTGTTTTGTTATATGTAATTTTGCTATGTTAAAGTGAAAGCCTTTCCTTTTTGTTTAAACAGAAAAAGGGGAAATGATGGAGGAAGGTCATTGGCTAATTAATAAAGAAACTGCTTGGCCTCATAGGTTAGAACATAGGTGGGTGGAGTAAACAGAACAGAATGCTGGGAGGAAGAGGAAGTGAGGTAAGATGCCAGGCCACTGCTCTCCGGGGCAGATGCGATGAAGCAAGCTGCCAGGTCAGACATGCTGAATCTTTCCTGGTAAGACTAGTGCTACACAGATGGGTTGATCAGAATATGAGAATTAGCCAGTAAGGGCTAGAACTAATGGGCCAAGCAGTGTTTAAAAGAATACAGTTTGTGTGTTGTTATTTTGGGGCATAAGCTAGCCAGGCGGTGGGGAGCTGGGTGGCAGGAACGCAGCCCCACAGCTTCCACAACACATTTGCTGCTAAAGTGGTTCTCACGCATGATAATCAACTTTTAGACCCTTAGTAAGAATACAGAAAATTAAGAATGGTACTTTCTGAGGGCCACACTAGCTAACATACCTTGTTTTATTTTTGGTAAATTATGATCATTTATATTTTCAGTATAATAAAAGCAGAATCTGGCACTTATTTACAATATAGAGATATTTATTCAAACTGCAAATCTGCTTTATCTTAAACATGCACATACATCTTTAGATTGTCAGCAAAATCATAGTATAAGAAGCTGATTGTCACTGTTATAAAGTAAAACATAATCATAGAAATAGGAATAGACATTTTTATTTTGAGACATGGTTTTATGTATCTTATGATGTCACTGTAATTGACTTTGAACTTCTAATCCTCCTGTTTCTACTTCTGAAGTACTGTAAGTACTGAGGTCATGCAAATAGTCCACTACAATTCATTTATGCAGTGCTAGATATTGAGCCACAACTTTGCATATGTTATAAAATAAACTAGAACCCAAGTCACATTTTCAGCCCCAGAGAATCTATCAATATACAACACATATCTGTATCCTAAGCCAATATATTAAGAGTATAGCATTTCATGAGTTGACAATTTGGAATGAGTTCAGTTTAGCAGTTATTTCATCTTATTTGAGTTTTCTCATTAATTGTTATACATCTAAAAGTTACCAAAATGACTATTCACTGAAGTTTAACCATCTGCTGGCTTCAACAATTAGGGTCGTTGACTAACTGTCCTTTCTTTCAGAGATTTTCCTATGTATCTTCATATAACTTCTTGGTAAGTTTGTAATCATCTGGCAATAGCACACTACTTAGTTTTAGAATCTGAGTGAGACATTTTTATCTTCACTGCATTTATTAAAAAACAAATGAATACCACTACAACTGCATGCCATTTTTTGTTTAATATTTTTAAAATACTCATTTGTTTTTCTTCTTTTTTTCCTTTATTACCCCATCCTCTCCACCTCTTCTGTTTCTCTTCAGAAATGGGTGTTCCTCCCATGGATATTAGCTAGTTATGACACAGCAAGTTGCATCAAGGCTAGGCACCTCCCTTTCCATTATGTCTGGATAAGACAATCCAGCAGGATGAAAAGGGTCCCTCAAACACTCAACAAGTTCAGAGACATGTCCCACTCCCACTGCCAGGAGTCACACAAGAACATCAAGTCATACCACTGCAACATTTATGTAGAGGGCTGTAGGCTGTGCTGGCAGCTGCTCTCAAATAATCACTCAGAGTCTTAGTATTAATTATAAATGCTTGCCTGATAACTCATGTTTATTACTAACCAGTGTGTACAACTTAAATTAACCCATTTCTGTGAATTTGTGTGTTTCCACATTTTGAATTTATTGGAATGTCAATTGACTTAATATAAGAAAATCCTTTGATTTTTATTTTTAATTTTTATAGGATTAAATTATTTTTGAAGAACTTCTAATTCAGAATGAATATTAATTCAAGATCACCAATATATTTTAAATTTCTCTTTCTTGGGTTATCTTTATAGCATGAGACCAGTATATAGTTTCCTAAGGTATCAAATTATTTCATAACTAGAAACAAATATTGATTTTGAGCTATGGTTGAAAATTTATAGCTTTCCTATGAAAGGAATTTTAGTTTTATCATTTGGATTTTCATCATAAACTTTTTAACATGCAATCTACTTCTATAATCATATTGTGTATATGTATGCATCTCTGTATTTCATGGAATCATGCATCCTGCTAAATGACTTTATGTTTGCTGTAGTCATTTTGTGATGATGGAAGTCAAAAACTATCCTAAACCAGTTCAGAATTATGAATAATAAAAGGATTATTTATTTAAGGGAAAGCTTACAGATTATTGTCCTAGATAACAGTCCTCTTCATGAACAGGAAAAGAGTCTAGCAGCCAGAAGCAGGAGTCAGAAGCAAGAGAGCTGGTGCATGTTTACCACTGCTTTTACAATATAAGAGACCATGCCCAAGTGGGCTGGTATCTTAAAGGCTATTAACTGAATGAGTGGAATGTGCTCCCATAGCACCTCCCCATTTTGTTTGAATAAGAGAGTTCCAAACCCAATACAAAACTATATACACTAGGAACAGATTTCAAGTATAATTAGAATTACAACCAGCATAAACAATATTAAGCAAGGTATGTATGCTAAATTTTTTAGTATACATTATATCCTAAGGAGTCTAAATCTTGCATAGGAAATGACTTGGCTAGATCATAAGAAGGGGGTAACTATGACTATCTAATCTTCAACCCCATCAAAGGCCTTAATAGGAAGATAACATTACTTGAGCAGGTAGGAAGTACAGGAATATATGATGGAGACAATTAGCGCCCTTATCAATCACCAAAAGTGTCATTTACAATGTTGAAGCAACCAAATTTGGCTAAGGCTTAGGGTAACTGATTGACCATTTCCAGAGGCAGGAAAATTTTCATAACCAAATTACCCTGTCTTGGCAAGATTTGTCAATCTTTTTCTTATATCCTGCTTATCCATTTCTAGACACCATGTACTTTGTCAGTGGTTGAGGTATGGCAGGTTTTTTTTTTTTTTTCTTTCCCAAAGACCAATGATGACAAGAAGAAAACAACCTCCAAGTGGAGTGTCTTGGGTGTTCAACATTCCCTTTGGAGGAGATTGGGGCTGTCAGGAGCAATAATATCTCTTGTCAACAGAACACTAAGTTATTTAAATGCTATGTTCTACAGACGCTTGAAGTGGTTGAATATTACCTATCTGGACAGAATACAATCTCTACGTATCTAGAGAACCTAATTAATCTGACTGTAAATACAACAAACATGAAAAACTATTGACCTATAATAATGAATACCTGTATAAATTAAAGACTAAAACTTCATGTCATAATATTAAATAATCTTTAAACAAATGTGCAAAAAATGAGGAAAATGACCTCAAAATGTAAACAATCTATAAGTATCTTGATCAAAGGTAGGAATAATATATAATACAATATGAAAAAATATCCTAAAAGTTTTACCAATATACAAAATGCCCTGAACCAAAATAAAAACATGCATATATACAATATGACAAAATAACTTTGCATAGATGTACAAATAATGTAAACAAAAATGACAAATATAATTCAAACTTGTATCAATATAAAAAACTATAACAATGTAAATTATCCATAAATAATAGCTCACAAGTTTTCATTCTATTACCCTCTGTTGTGGGAGCTGCAGGCTGCGTTCCTGCCACCCGGCTCCCGGCTGCCTGGCTAGCTTATGCCCTGAAATAACAACACACAAACTGTATTCTTTTAAACACTGCCTGGCCCATTATATCTAGCTTCTTCTAGGCTAATTCTCAAGTATTAATTTAGCCCATTTCTAATAATCTGCATAGCACCACTAGGTGCGCTTACCGGGAAAGATTCAGTATGTCTGACCTGGCGGCTGGCTGCATCACGTCTGGCTCTGAGGGGAGCTGCCCTGCATCTGAGCTCACTTCCTCTTCTTCTCAGCATTCTGTTCTGTTTACTCCACCCACCTATGTTCTAACCTATGAGGCCAAGCAGTTTCTTTATTAATTAACCAATGACCTTCTCCATCATTTCTCCTTTTTCTATTTAAACAAAAAGGAAAGGAAGGCTTTAACTTTAACATAGCAAAATTACATATAACAAAACAGTTATCAAGTAAAAATTACAAGATTTACATCTATTTTATCTTTATCATAACTAAGGAAAACTATAACTATAACTAACTATTCTTCAACTCCATCAAAGCCTCCAGAAGGATATAATATTACCTCAGCAAACAAGAAATAAGCAACTTCCAAACTCTAGAAATGACAGAGACATCTTGCTGCCTGGACAGTCACCCAAAGTTTCTTTGTACCATTGGGGCATCCATCTTTGGCCTACAGGCCCATAGTATCCAGAGACATTTCCATGAACCAGGAAATTTCCAAAGTCAGTTCAGTCACTATCTGCTGTGCCCTGCAGAATGTCTTGCAGACAGACTCTTTCATGAATCAGGAACCCCGAAAGATCATCTCAACTTTAGGCAAGTTCAGCAGTCCTCTCTGTGGGTTCTTTATGTCGAGTTTATGCAACAGTCCAGGCAAGAGAAGTTTCTTGCCCAAATGGCTAAACAACTCCATAAGGTGCCTCTTTGATGCCCATCTTTCTTCTTGAAGTAGATTGGTGCTGCCAGGAGCAAACATGTCTCATTGTCATGAAAAGCCCTAAGTTACTAAAACATGAAATGTCATATTCTATAGTCTTTGAAAGATATGAAGAATGACTATCTAAAATATATCTATGTGCATCTAGAAAATCTAACTACAAGCTTGACTATTATTGATAATTATCCATTAACAACCTATATACATTACATTTCTAAATGAACTGAACAATCACAATACCTTAATCAATATCAGAAATACATATACATATAACAAAACTGACCTTAAAATAATATCAGTAAACCAAGATTCATATCAATGCAAATTATTCACATCTATATCATCTCCTCCTTTAAATGTAAAAGAACATTTATAAACAATATATGGGAACACAGGTGCAGGTATTTCTCTCCAAACTGCTTCCTGCTGTATGGGGGTGTTGTTATTTAGGTCTTTCATGGTATAACCTGTGTGCTAGATTCATCTCAGTCAGCAGTTGAGTGAAGTAATTTTTTGAAGGTGTTCACAGCAACCCTTCGGGAGCGTGTGGTCCATCATACCATACTGGGATAGAAGCAAAACACAGGGTCTCATTGTCTGTGAAAACAAAAGAAGAAACTCTTTTCCAAAGTATTATATCCTTAGATCCAAATTCTGAAGTCAAGGTATTTTCAAAATATCTATTTTGGATTAGTTCAGCAGCATTAATAAAAAAATATCTTTTAGCAGCTGTTGCTCCTTCCTCGGCATTCAAACAATTCAAAGAGAGCATAATAGCATACAGTATCAAAATTCTCTGTGTATTTTCCAAATTTGTGTGTCTTTATTTTAACCTCTATTTCATTTATTTTTACTTTTATTTTATATTCTCTGTATATCTTTGTCCTGGAATACCTCTGTAGACCAGGCTGTCCTTGAATTCTCAGAGATCCAACTGTCTCTGCCTCCCGGGCATAGGGATTAAAGGTGTGTCCTGCCACACCTTGAAGTCACAGAGATCAATCTACCTCTGCTTCCCAAGTGTTGGGATTAAAGGTGTGTACTACCACACCCAATTACTCTCTTTCTTCCTCTTTTTTTTGTTTTAAGAACTTTAACTTTTAACCTGCATATATTTTTAACACACTGTAAATCATTTAAAGATTTTCTTTGTCTTTGAATCTTTCTTTACTGTATCTCTCTTTTTATGAACACACGAGTCTTTAAATTACTGAGCAATATAAATAGGATTAAAGATGTGGACTTGCCAGCTAGATCCAGCCCATTCCTTAGCTTTCCAGCCTCATGGCAGAGGTACTGCTGGAACCATTTTTATCGCCACAACTCTGTGGAATTTCAAAGTCCCTGCCAGCAAGCAAGTTGCAGCATTCTGTTCACAGATCAGATTCATTCGAACTGACTGCCTGAAAGAGTCAGAGTTTGCCCTGGCAGGACAGATCAGAAATCCAGCATTTTAAATAAAACAGCACAACTTTTTTCCTTCTATGGCTGAAAACAAACAAGCATGCAGTCAGCTTTTATTAATATCATTTAAGTGTTTCATGGCAGGACCTCTTAATGAGCTGCAGGGTTTTGCAGCTAAAGCTGAGTCAGGAAGCCTCTCTTAGATGAGATTGCTTGCTTGCCTCTAGCAAGCAGAGCAGACCCGAGAAATTGCTGCTACCAAGAAAACATGCTTTATTCTTTTCCAAGCTTTCTCAGGCTTTCTGTGGACTAAGTTATCCATGTCTAGGTGCCATTCTGTTGTGGGAGCTGCGGATTGCATTCCTGCCACCTAGCTCCCGGCCACCTGGCTAGCTTATGCCCCGAAATAACAACACATAAACTGTATTCTTTTAAACACTGCCTGGCCTATTATATCTAGCCTCTTCTAGGCTAATTCTCACGTATTAATTTAGCCCATTTCTAATAATCTGCATAGTACCACTAGATGCGCTTACGGGGAAAGATTCAGCATGTCTGACCTGGCAGCTGGCTTCATCACGTATGGCTCTGAGAGGAGCTGCCCTGCATCTGAGCTCACTTCCTCTTCCTCCCAGCATTCTGTTCTGTTTACTCCACCCACCTATGTTCTAACCTATGAGGCCAAGCAGTTTCCTTATTAATTAACCAATGACCTTCCTCTATCAACCCACTATTATCCTTTTTTTGAACAAGCATAGGTTCCACCCCAACCCTCTATCTAGTACAAGTAATAATCAACAACCCCTAAACAGTGTTCCCAAACTTAAGTATAAACTTTTCTTGGGATAGGTAGTGTTGTCCTTTATAATTGCTTCCCATTGTCATGGGGGTGATGTTCTCTTAATGGAATCCCGCAAGAGTAAAGTAGTTTCAAAATTACTGTCTAGTATAGTTGCAAACAATTTCTGAGCAGTCAATAGGGTTTTTCTAAGTTCTTATTGAAGTTCTGATGAGATCATCATAATAAGGTGCACCATTTTAACAGCTGATACCACAAACCCAGTCTTATTGTAGCTCTATCTGCATCAAGATGTCATCTCAACCAGGTAGAATTGTTAGTGAGTGACCCCATCTTCTTCCTGGAAACAT
This sequence comes from Chionomys nivalis, assembly GCF_950005125.1. Taxonomy (NCBI): domain Eukaryota; kingdom Metazoa; phylum Chordata; class Mammalia; order Rodentia; family Cricetidae; genus Chionomys; species Chionomys nivalis. Next base: position 11,228,245 of record NC_080112.1, on the reverse strand, counting down.
CAAAGTTTACTGCAGAAAAAGGATCTGTAGAAAAATCTATAGTTCATGGAAAACTTAAACATCACTCAAGTCCAAATGGATTAAAGACTTCAGTATAAATCTTTCACACTGACCATGATAAAAGAGAAAGTGGGAAGTAGTCTGCAACACATGGGCACAGGAGACCACTTCCTATCTATAACCCCAGTAGCATAAACAATAAGAGCAATAATGAATAAATGGGACCTCCTGAAACTGAGAAGCTTCTGTAAAGCAAAGGACACTGTCATTAAGAAAAATAGGCAACTTACTGAATGGGAGACCTTCACCAACCCTGCATCACACAAAGGTCTGATCTCCAAAATATATAAAGAACTCAAGAAACTAGACATTAAAACTCTAATTAACCCAATTTAAAAAATGGGGTACTGAACTGAACAGAGAATTTTCAACAGAAGAATTTCAAATGTCCAAAAGACACTTAAGGTCATGTTCAATCTCCTTAGTGATCAGGGAAAAGCAAATCAAAACAACAGGTGTAAGAGATATCATCTTACACCTGTAAGAATGGCTAAAATCAAAAACACCAATGATAGCCTATGCTGGAGAGGATGTGGAGTAAGGGGAATACTCATCTGTAGTTGGTAGGAATTCAAAATTGTCCAACCACTTTGGAAATCAATGTGGTGGTTTCTCAGGAAAATGGGAGTCAACCTACCTCAGGATCCAGTGATGTAGGTGGGTCTTCTATCTATGTGTTACTTTCATTGGTTAATAAAGAAACTGTCTTAGCTCCTGATAGGTCAGAACATAGGTAGGTGGGAAAGACAGAACAAAATGCTGGGAGGAAGAAGGCAGTGAGGTAGATGCTATAGCTTTCCTTTCCAAGATGGATTCAGGTTAAGATCCTTCCTGTTAAGCCACCACCTCATGGTGCTACACAGATTATTAGAAATGGGTAATCAAGATGTTAGAATTAGCCAATAAGAGGCTGAAACTAATGGGGCAGGCAGTGTTTAAAAGAATACAGTTTGTGTGTTGCTATTTCGGGTAAAGCTAGCTGGGGGCAGGAACGCAGCATTCAAACAATTCAAAGAGAGCATAATAGCATACAGTATCAAGATTCTCATTGTAATTTCCCTCTTTGTGTGGCTTTATTTTAACCTCTGTTTCACTTATTTTTACTTTTATGTTTGAGACAGGTTCTCTGTTTATCTTAGTTCTGGACTAACTCTTTAGACCAGGCTGTCCTTGAACTTTCAGAGAGAGATCTGTCTCTGCCTCCTAGGCATTGAGATTAAGGGTGTGTCCTGCCACACCTTGAAATCACAGAGGTCAATCTACCTCTGCCCCTTGAAGTCACAGAGGTCATTCTACCTCTGCCTGGCAAGTGTTGGGATTAAAGGTGTGTACTACCACACCCAACTACTCTCTTTTTTGTTTTGTTTTTTTTTTTTACTTTAAGAACTTTAACTTTTAGCCCGTATATATTTTTAACACACTGTAAATCATTTAGTGGTTTTCTTTGTTTTTGAATCTCTCTTTACTGTATATCTCTCTTTTGTGACCACATGAACCTTTAAATTACTGAACAATATGGGTAGGATCAAAGCCATGGCTTTGCCAGCTAGATCCAGTCCATTCCTTAGCTTTCCAGCCTCATGGCAGAGGTACCATTGGAGCCATTTTTATTGCCACAACTCTGTGGTATTTCAAGGTCCTTGCCAGCAAGCAAGCTGCAGCATTCTGCTCACAGACCACATTCAGTTAGACTGTCTGCCCTGAGTCAGAGTTTGCCCTGGGAGGATGGCCCAGAAAGCTGGCTTTTTAAAATAGCACAACATTTTTCCTGCTACAGCTGAAAACAAACAAGTATGCAGTTAGCTTTTATCAACATCATTTAAGTGTTTCATGGAAGGACCTCTTAAAGGAGCTGCAGGGTTTTGCAGCTAAAGCTTAGCCAGGAAGCTTCTCTTAGATAAGAGCACTTGCTTGTTTCTAGCAAGCAGAGCAGACCTGAAAAATTGCTGCTACCAAGAAAACATGCTTTACTCTATTCCCTCCCAAGCTTTCTCAGGCTTTCAGTGGATTCAGTTATCCACATTGGGTAGCCATTTGTAGAAGGAGCGGCTGGCTGCATTCCCGCTGCCTGGCTCCTGGCCACCTAGCTAGCTTATGCCCCAGAAATAACAACACACAAATTTTATTCATTTAAACACTGCTTTGCCCATTAGCTCTAGCCACTTACCGGCTACTTCTCACATCTTGATTAACCCATTTCTATTAATGTGTGTAGCACCATGAGGTCGTGACTTACCAGGAAGATTCTAGCCTCGTCCATCTTGGGTCAGAGCTTCATCATGTCTGACCCACTTCCCTTCTTCCCAGCATTCTGTTCTGTCTACTCCACCCATCTAAGGGCTGGCCTATCAAATGGGTCAAGGCAGTTTCTTTATTAACCAACGAAATCAACACAAACAGATTGACAGATGACAAATCTACATCACTGGACTGAGCTCCCAAGGTCCAGATGAAGAGCAGAAGGAGGGACAACATGACAAAAGAAGTCAGGGCCGCGAGGGGTGCGTCCACTCACTGAGATGGTGTGACTGTGTAGTATTAAGAACAGCGGGCTACTTTCCTGGCACCCGGCCACCTGCATGGCTAGCTTTATACCCGAAATAATTACACAGAAACTGTATTCTTTTAAACACTGCTTGGTCCATTAGTTTTAGCCTCTTATTGGCTAGCTCTTACATATTGATCTAACCCATTTATAATATTTTGTGTAGCACCACGAGCTGGCTTACCATGAAAGATCTTAAGCTGTGTCTGTCTGGAGTGGGAGAATCATGGCAACTCACTGACTCGGCTTCTTTTTCCCAGCATTCTGTTCTGTTTACTCTGCCTATCTTAATTCTACCCTATCAGAGGCCAAGCAGTTTTTTTTTATTAATTAACCAATGAAAGCAACAGAGAGAAAGATGACCCTCCTCCATCATTTCCCCTTTTTCTGTTTAAACAAAAAAGAAAGGCTTTCATTTTAACATAGTAAAATTGCATATAACAAAACAGTTATAAAGCAAGAATTACAGTTACAATATTTATATCTATTTTATTTTTTATCGTAACAATGGAAAACTATAACTATAACTAACCATTTTTAACTCCATCAAAGACTCCAGAAGGATATAATATTACCTAAGTAAATAAGAAATCCAAAACTCTAGAAATGACAGAGACATCTCGTTGTCTGTACAGTCACCCAAAGTTTTTTTGTACTGTTGGGGCATTTATCTTTGGCCTTTAGGCCCATAGTGTTTAGCAGACATTTTCATGAAGCAGGAAATTTTAAAGACAGTTTAGTAATTATCTGCTGTGTCCTGCAGAATGTTTCGCAGACTCTTTTATGATTCAGTAATGTTGGGCGCCATGACTGATCTAATGGGAGCTTACCAAGGCCAGCTGGACTAGGACTGAAAGAGCATGTAATCAGACTGGACTCTCTGAATGTGGCTGACACGGAGGGCTGACTGAGAAACCAATGATAATAGTACTGGGTTTTGGTTCTACTACATGTACAGGCTTTTTGGAAGCCTAGTCTGTTTGGATGCACACATTTCTAGACTTGGATGGAATGGGGAGAGCCTTGGACTTCCCACAGGACAGGGCACCCTGACTTCTCTTAGGACTAGAGAGGGAGGGACAGGGGGAGGAGGGGGAGAGTGGGATGGAAATGGGAGTAGGTGGAAATTTTTAATAAATAAATAAATTTTTAAAAAGAAATACATTTAAAAATGAAATTTTAGATTGAAATTGACTTAAAAGGTAATATAGGCCTTTGATTCTATAAAAATAATCTACACAGATCAGTATTTATAATTATTTCTTTAAAACAATCATTTAACACACAATAAAAAATAAATGATTTTTTTGGCTTCAAAGATCTTTTCTAATTCAACAAGTTCTCATAGGATGACAATAGTTACTCTGAAGCATCTTCTGTGATATTGGTTCAGTTAGTATTGACCAATAATATTAATTCATTTGAGATTACCTTTATGTTACTAGAGAAAGTATACTCTAGCGACATGAGTAAATTTTTAATTTCCTCCAGGGAATAGCATATGATGTATTCATTAGCTATTTTGGCCTATATTGAAGAGCTAAATCAGTTATAATAAAATACTGAAATATAAGTATGTAACTTCTACAATTAAATGTGGCATATAGAATACCATTTGTACAGTGAAAATCTACAAGTAGTTTTATTTCTATTCACTAAACTGTCAAGAAAAAATGTATGTTTTGGGTCATATTATAATTCTAAAATGCTGTTGCTGATTGGTAATGTGATTTGTCAAACTTCTAAAGAAAGTTATATTTACATTATTCTATTTACTATGTTTAAACTCCTAGCATGATAGGGTAAATATTCATAAGTTTTAGTTTTATTTACCAGGGTCATAGTTCCAGGATATTAAAATCAACAGTAGAAAGATGAAATAATAAGTAACTAAGGTTTAAAAATAAAGAGGACCAAGAAGATGGCTCACTGGCATAAGACTGTCATGTGCCTATACATATAAAATATATCTACAGTTACTAAATAAATATAAGTTACTTTTAGCAATCAAAAGAAAAAGGAGAGGAAAAAGGAATACTACAAAGAAACAGGTAAAGTGAACAATTGAAGGTTAATGTGGTGAAAACCTGTAATCCCAACACTAATGTAAACAGACATGAATATTATAAGTCTGAGGAGAGAATGAATTCCACAGCAAGATTAAGACCAGCTGGGCTACATACTGAGACCCAGTCTCAAAAAGTTAAATAAGAAATATAGTTAATCAAGCACTTTCATCAAGTAAAATACAGATATAGAAAGTAATTATCTTCTAGTACATTTTTAAAGGTAATACTAATTTTCCAGTAGCTAATCCAAATGTTTGGTTCAAGATGGATTTACATGTAAAAATGGTAAAAATACAGACATTCTACTTCATCCCAGAATAGCCAAATGAAATTTCTTAGAGCTACTGTTCAGGTGCATCTCTGCTTGAAAATGCTGCTCACTACTACAAAGTCTTGGCCTATGAAGAGAAAAACAAAAACAAGCAAAACACTGAGAAACAAAAATAAATGAAAAAAAAACCAAGTTACTAATGCATTTAAACAACCAAGTTACTAGCCAATTCTTTCCTGCTCTGTACTTTGTTGCACACTCTGAGCAGAGAAGTCCAAGATGATGAGAACTAAGAAAACTTCCTTCGACATATTATTAAGCAAAGTTTTGTGACCTTGTAGGCAACAGCATTCAGAATTGATGAAGGTTCTTTTCCTATTGCAGAATGTAAGTGAGGAAAGGAAATGGAGGAAGTTAAAATAATCTTTAAGAGGAAAAAAAGAGAATAAAAAGTTCTGAAAATCCTACAAGGTTGAGGGACATGGTTTGTTGGGTTTTGTTGTTGTTGTTTACTCTATTGACAAAGGAAATACAACTTAAATACATATATAGGAATAAGGTTTGCAGGCCAGAAGAAAGGAACAAATGAATGGAGAATCAGGGATAGAGAAAAGCATGGTGGAAAGGAAAGAAGTCATATTTTAAATGTCTTAATTGAGTGCATTTCTATAGCCTCAGTATTTACTACTCCTTTCAGTAAAGGAATTGACATCTGTGAGCCTCCTTCTCTACACATACAGAATAAGAATTCAGTCAATACCTAGCCCATAATCTTGAAACAAGGAAGATATGATGTAACAAATATATAACACAAGACTTACCTCAGTGCTTAACATGTAGCTGCCACTTAGCAAATACTGTTTTGTAACTTACTGATATTAGTATGGGTCTATCCTCAGTAAATAGTATAGAGATGCTAACTTCTAAACAAGTATGAGATAAATAACTTTTGTGAACAAACAGTCCTGTAAATACTGGGTAACTTACTATTACTATCACAATGTTTCCAATGTGTCCATCATTAATATTGCTTTAGAAGATTTTGTAGGTATTCCATTAGTAGATGTATGCATGCCTCCTCTTTTCTCCAATAATATTAATATGCAGTTAATTCTCATACTTATTAGTATAGTATGAATCACAAGAATATTTGATATAGCTTTGGCAGTTATTTAGAGGTACATAGATGAATATATGTAAAAATTGCTAGTTGCTGAACAACAGTTTTATCCAAGTTTAAACCCTTCCTGCCTTAAGGGAACCTCACTAAGACAAAGGATATTAGAAAGATGATAAAAAAATAGGATGCTCTAAAAGGAGGTAAAACATTCCATCCTCCAGTGAAATTCCTTAAGATCAGGAAGTAACCAACTTCAAAGTTGTAGAAAGACCCTAAAATTAACAAAATACACTAGGCCCCTCTGTAGACAAAGGCTGCTTGTTCATTTCCCTGACACTCAGTCCCAAAATAATCACAGAGAAATAGTATTAATTACAATACCATTTGACCGATAGCTTAAGTATATTGCTACCTAGCTCTTATATCTTAAACTAACCCAGTTTTATTAATCTGTGAACTACCACAACGTGGTTGTAACCTAGAAGTAAGGTTCCATCCAGCATCCAGTGTCTGTCTTCCTGCAGCTACATGGCTTCTCACTGATTCCATCACTCTCTCCTCCTCTACATGCTTAAAATTTCTGCCCTGTTCTATTCTGGGCTGCAATAGTCCCAAAAAATACAGCAGTTTCGTTATTAATCAATGGCATTCACAGCATTCAAAGAATTCCACATCACTCCACCTTCCCCAAGCATATATAATCTGTAAGGATTGCTAAGAGATACTCTCAGAAAGACGGAGCTGCCTAGAAGGGTCTTAGACTTGAAGGCCATCTAGAAGAAACAAATTAGCAGAACTGCTTTGAAGAGGCTCAGACCAAATGAGCTACCCAGAAAAGACACTATCGTACCTTTTGAGATTTTTTTCAAATTGTGTGGGTGAGCTTAAGTTTTAGTGAGGGTTACTATCAATATAATAAAACACAATGACCATAGTAACTCGTGGAAGAAAGACTTTATTTGCCTTATATATCTACATCGTAATCAATGTTGAAAGAAGTTAGGGTAAGAACTTAAGCAAGGCCAGAAACTGGAGGCAGGAGTTGATACAGAGGCCCTGAAGGTGTATTGTTTACTGACTTGCAAATCATTGCTTACTTAGTCTGATTTCTTATAGAACTCAGGAACATTTGTCCAGGGCACAGAGTGGTTACCCTACCCCACCCACAATGGACTGGTCCCACTCATGTCAGTCACTGAATTAAAAAATGGCTTACAGACCAAACTTATGTAGGCATTTTCTTAATTGAGGTTCCCTCCTCTCAGATTACTTTGGTTTGTATTAAATTGATATAAAACTATGCAAGAAAGGTTTCCAGTTTTCTTTTTCATAATCCATCTATACTGTGGTGGACTTTTGGGGATGCAGCTGTTTTTGAGTCATCTCTTCTCCTGTAAGTAACCACACACTTATTCTTGAAAGTATCCTGTATTAGTCAGGGTTCTCTAGAAGAAAATAATTAAGAGAATAAATCATATCTCTAAGTATGATTTTATATAATACATGTAATTGTGTATTATATAAGATCATATATTACATATTATGTATAATTATAATAGAATAGAATAACATATGATTATATCATATAATCATATATATTACATATACAGTTTTATATAAGATATACATAATTCATATATAGGAATCATATATTGGTTCTATTTATTATGTGTGTTTTTGTATATTCATAACACATACATGTTTTATCAATTAGAGTCAGTTACAGGCTGTGATTTTGGCAATCCAATAATGGCTGTCTCATGATGAAAAAGCCCAAATTATAATAGTTGTCCAATCCATGAGACCAGATGTCCCAGCTGATCCATTGTCTATGTTGGAATTTTGAAGTATTTTCTAGCATCAGTGAAAGAATAATTTGGCAATAGGATAGATGATCTTACCCGCAAGATTAAGGACAAACAGAAAACTATGCTATAGATTCCCTCTTTCATGCCCATTTATGTAGGCTGTCATCAGAAGGTATGACCATACTAGGAGTGTATATTCTCACCTCAAATGATTCAGATTGACCATGGGTCTTCCCACTTCAAATGATACAATCAACAAATTCCCTCTCAGGTGTGACCTGTTGATTTGGTTTTAATTGATGTCATCACAAGTTCACAACTTGTTGATTTGACCCATGATAATATTTTTCACATGTCATGTTTAATTTCCAAATGAAAAAAAATGAGCAGGTCATAATTCCATCTAGAATGATGTCATCATCCTCTGTATGACTACAAAATTGTTTCATATATATTTATCATTATATATATATATATATATACTGTTAGAAATACTTAGTCATCTAGTGTCTCATAAATTAAGTGCAACAAAACCCACTGATATTATCTAATTCTATGTTATATCAAATGATAAAAAATATAAGAAACAAAGCATAAATAATTGCTTAATTGCTAATGTGTGTATTTATGTGCAAAAACACACTTAAAACATTAATGGTTAAATCAGTCATAATGTTTATTTCTGCTACTGTTCATGTGACATTAACTGAACATTAACTAACTGGTGTTTATAAATACCTTTCGTTACTATCCATTCTGTATTTCCTCCAAACATTTGGTTTCCACTAAGGCCCACTAGTATGTAAAACAAAAACTATCTTTCAAAGGAAAAATATCTGGGAGCAGATGACAATAAAATCTTGATTGAATATTCAAAGGGTCTTCTCTATGGTTCATTTAACAGGGCCAGCTAAAACTTCCAAGCAAAACTTCTGTATGCCACTTATACCTCAAGTACCAATGGGCAAGCAGAAAAAACCAAAGCTTCTTCTTTCTATGCTCTTTTTTAAAGACAGGCATTGACCAGGTGTGGGCCAAATTTACAGTGAGTCTTCTTAACTCAAATGATCCAATCAAGAAAATTTCTCATAGGTATGCACAGTTACTTGGGCTTTTGTTAACTCCAGATGCAGCGCAGTTGAAACCAAGATTGAGAATCACATAACCCAGTAAATCTCATTGTTTCATCATGGTCAAATTTAGTGTTATCCTTACATAGATCAGCCATTAGTTCTCTATTCGAGGTGAGTTAATGTTTGATCTCATATCACCAGAAATATTATCACAAAGAGTTTTTCTTAAAATTAAGTGCACATAAAAATGGAAAAGATGACTAAGTCAGTAAATACTAGCTGCCAAGCATGATATCCTGAATAGATCCCTAGGAATTATATGACCAAAAAAAAAAAGAATCAATTCCTGAAGGTTATCTTTTGATCTTGCCCAAAATATAATGCCATGTTTCTACCTCTGCATTACAAAATCAATTTTGTAATAATTTTAATGATTGAGTTATGAATAATTTAGAAAAGTATAGAAAGTAAAATGCATGGCAATTTAATAAATACAAAGAACAATAGAAAAAAATTACATATCAGAATGAACAATAGAAAAAAACATTGCATATTGGATTGACTCCTAAAATACTACATCTCTTAATTTTTTCAAATTTGTTTCTAGTGTTTTGTTTCCTTACAAAATCATGTTGCTCATGCAATTTTGGGGGTATTATTATTTGCAAGTTGGTTTTAGGATATTATTATTTATGAGTTGGTTATATAGATTGGGAATAACCTAGGACATGTTTGAAAACATTGCTACACTATATCCCAACTAATGTGTTCTCAAAAACTCTAAAATCAAAACCAGCCATCTAAGACCCAGAATAGACCTTGTTTTGTTTATTGAGGTGTTCTTGTATTATGGCTTATTCATAATTTGAACGTTAATGAATTTTGGCATAAATTCCAGGACTTGGATAATAAATGTCAGGTTTCCTGATTTCTGCATTCTCATAAAAATGCATTTGCTTCTTGGGTTTAAATTGGGATAGAAAACGTGCCTTGAAGCATTCAGAAATACATCAAAACTGAACTTACTTTACAGCTGAATTATAAATAATAAAAAACTTGATTTTCACACAATGATCTCATTGGCAGGCATTGTTTATCCTTATAAGATATATTGTTTATTTTTTTTTTTTATTTTTTTTTTTATTATATATTTTTTTTTATTCTTTTTTAATTAAAATTTCCAACTGCTCCCCGTTTCCCATTTCCCTCCCCTCCTCCCACACATTGCCCCCTCCCCCCTCTCCCCTCCCCTAACCCCACTCCTCTTCTCCTCCCCCCAGTCCATTCCCCCTCCCTCTCGCTACTGAAGAGCAGTCCAAATTCCCTGCCCTACAGGAAGACCAAGGTCCTCCCACTTCCATCCAGGCCCAGGAAGGTGAGCATCAAAACAGGCTAAGCTCCCACAAAGCCAGTTCATGTATTAGGATCGAAACCTAGTGCCATTGTCCTTGGCTTCTCATCAGCCTTCATTGTCCGCCATGTTCAGAGAGTCCAGTTTCAACCCATGCTTATTCAGTCCCAGTCCAGCTGGCCTTGGAGAGCTCCCAATAGATCAGTTCCACTGTCACTGTGGGTGGGTGCACGCCTCGTGGTCCTGATTTCCTTGCTCATGTTCTCCCTCCTTCTGCTCTTCATTTGGACCTTAAGAGCTCAGACGGTTGATCCAAATTGGGTCTCTGTCTCTCTCTCGATCCATCGCCAGATGAAAGTTCCTGTGCCATTCTCCTTGGCCTCTCGTCAGCTCTCATTGTCCGCCACATTCCGAGAGTCCGGTTTTATCCCATGTTTTTTTCAGTAGCAGTCCAGCTGACCTTGGTGAGCTCCCAATAGATCGGCCCCACTGTCTCAGTGGTTGGGTGCACCCCTCATGGTCCTGACTTCCTTGTTCATGTTCTCTCTCCTTCTGCTCCTCATTATAACCTTGGGAGCTCAGTCCGGTGCTCCAGTGTGGGTCTCTGGCTCTATCTCCATCCATCGCTAGATGAAGGTTCTATGGCGATATGCAAGATATTCATCAGTAAGATTATAGGATAGGTTCATTTCAGGTTCCCTATCCTCAGGTGCCCCAATGAACTAACTGGGGACATTGCCCTGGGCATCTGGTAGCCATTCCAAGTTCAAGTCTCTTGTCACCCCTTAGGTGGCTCCCTTACCTAAGGTATGAGTTTCCCTGCTCCCCTATCCAACCTTTCTTTATCCCCATTCACCCCGATTCCCCCAGTTCCCCTCATCCTCTCCTTCACACTTTTCTCTCCCCATCACCCCTCATCCCCATCCCACCCCACCCCCAAGATTCCAATTTTTTGCCCATCAGTCATGACTATTTCCCATAGCTGGGAGGATATCTATATGTTTTCCCTTGGGTTTACCCTCTTGTTTAGCTTCTTTAGGATCACAGATTATAGACTCAGTGGCCCCTATCCATGGCTAGAAACCAATTATGAGTGAGTACATCCCATGTTCTTCTTTTTGGGTCTGGGTTACCTCACTAAGGATCGTATTTTCTATTTCCATCCATTTGCATGCAAAATTCGAGAAGTCATTGTTTTTTACCGCAGAGTAGTACTCTAATGTGTATATATTCCACACTTTCTTCATCCATTCTTCCATTGAAGGGCATCTAGGTTGCTTCCAGGTTCTGGCTATTACAAATAATGCTGCTATGAACATAGTTGGACAGATGCTTTTGTCATATGATAGGGCATCTCTTGGGTATATTCCCAAGAGTGGTATTGCTGGGTCCAGGGGTAGGTTGATCCCAATTTTTCTGAGAAACCGCCACACTGATTTCCAAAGTGGTTGCACAAGTTTGCAGTCCCACCAGCAATGGATGAGGGTACCCCTTTCTCCACAACCTCTCCAGCAAAGGCTATCCTTGGTGTTTTTGATTTTAGCCATTCTGACAGGTGTAAGATGATATCTCAAAGTTGTTTTGATTTGCATTTCTCTGATCGCTAAGGAAGTTGAGCATGACCTTAAGTATCTTTTGGCCATTTTAACTTCTTCTGTTGAGAATTCTCTGTTCAGTTCAGTGCCCCATTTTTTAATTGGGTTAATTATCCTTTTAAAGTCTAGTTTCTTGAGTTCTTTATATATTTTGGAGATCAGACCTTTGTCTGTTGCGGGGTTGGTGAAGATCTTCTCCCAGTCAGTAGGCTGCCTTTTTGTCTTAATGACAGTGTCCTTTGCTTTACAGAAGCTTCTCAGTTTCAGGAGGTCCCATTTATTCAATGTTGTCCTTAATGTCTGTGCTGCTGGGGTTATACATAGGAAGCGATCTCCAGTGCCCATATGTTGTAGGGTACTTCCCATTTTCTCTTCTATCAGGTTCAGTGTGTTCAGATTGATATTGAGGTCTTTGATCCATTTGGACTTGAGTTTTGTGCATGGTGATAGATATGGGTCTATTTTCATTCTTCTACAGGTTGACATCCAATTGTGCCAGCACCATTTGTTGAAGATGCTTTCTTTCTTCCATTGTATACTTTTAGCTCCTTTATCAAAAATCAGTTGTTCATAGGTTTGTGGGTTAAAATCCGGGTCTTCTATACGATTCCATTGGTCGACTTCTCTGTTTTTATGCCAGTACCACGCTGTTTTCATTACTGTAGCTCTGTAATAGAGTTTGAAGTCAGGGATGGTAATGCCTCCAGAAGTTCCTTTATTGTATAAGATTGTTTTGGCTATCCTGGGTTTTTTGTTTCTCCATATAAAGTTGATTATTGTCCTTTCAAGATCTGTGAAGAATTTTGATGGGATTTTAATGGGGATTGCATTGAATCTATAAATTGCCCTTGGTAGAATTGCCATTTTTACTATGTTGATTCTGCCAATCCAAGAGCAAGGGAGATCCTTCCATTTTCTGGTATCCTCTTCAATTTCTTTCTTCAATGCCTTAAAGTTTTTGTCAAATAGATCTTTCACTTCCTTGGTTAGAGTTACCCCAAGATATTTTATGCTGTTTGTGGCTATCGTGAAAGGTGATGATTCTCTTATTTCTCTCTCTGCTTCCAGATCCTTTGTGTATAAGAGGGCGACTGATTTTTTGGAGTTGATCTTGTATCCTGCCACATTACTAAAGGCGTTTATCAGCTGTAGGAGTTCTTTGGAGGAGTTTTTGGGGTCGCTCATGTACACTATCATATCATCTGCAAATAATGCAAGTTTAACTTCTTCCTTTCCAATTTGAATCCCCTTTATCCCCTTATGTTGTCTTATTGCTATTGCTAAAACTTCGAGAACTATATTGAAGAGGTATGGAGAGAGTGGACAGCCTTGGCGTGTTCCTGATTTTAGTGGGATGGCTTTAAGTTTCTCTCCATTTAATTTGATATTAGCTGTCGGCTTGCTGTATATAGCTTTAATTATATTTAGGTATGACCCTTGTATCCCTAATCTCTCCAAGACTTTTATCATAAAGGGATGTTGAATTTTGTCAAATGCTTTTTCAGCATCTAATGAAACGATCATATGGTTTTTTTCTTTCAGTTTATTTATATGATGGATTACATTGATAGATTTGCGTATGTTAAACCAGCCCTGCATCTCTGGTATGAAGCCTACTTGATCATAATGGATAATTTTTCTAATGTGTTCTTGGATTCGGTTTGCCAGAATTTTGTTGAGGATTTTTGCGTCGATGTTCATGAGTGAGATTGGCCTGTAATTCTCTTTCTTGGTTGTGTCTTTGTGTGGTTTTGGTATCAGAGTTACTGTAGCTTCATAAAAGGAATTTGGCAATGACTCTTCTGTTTCTATATTGTAAAATACATTAAGGAGAATAGGTATTAGGTCTTCTTGGAAGTTCTGGTAGAATTCTGCATTGAAACCATCTGGTCCTGGACTTTTTTTGGAAGGGAGATTTTTGATAACAGCTTCTAATTCTTCACGACTAACCGGTCTATTTAGGTTGTTCACCTGGTCCTGGTTTAACTTTGGTAAATGGTATTTATCTAAAAAAGCGTCCATTTCTTTTACATTTTCCAGTTTTGTGGCATACAGGCCTTTGTAGTAAGATCTAATGATTCTCTGAATTTCCTCTGTGTCTGTGGTTATGTCTCCCTTTTCATTTCTGATCTTATTAATTTGCAAATTCTCTCTCTGCCGTTTGATTAGTTTGGATAGGGGTTTATCAATCTTGTTGATTTTCTCCAGGAACCAGCTTTTTGATTCATTGATTCTTTCAATTGTTTTCTGTGTCTCTATTTTGTTGATTTCAGCCCTCAGTTTGATTATTTCCAGTCTTCTACCCCTTCTAGGTGAGTCTGCTTCTTTTTTTTCTAGAGCTTTCAGGTGGGCTGTTAAGTCTCCAATGTGTGCTTTCTCTGTTTTCTTTAAGTGGGCAGTTAGTGCTATGAACTTTCCTCTCAGAACTGCTTTCATAGTGTCCCATAGGTTTGAGTATGTTGTTTCTTTATTTTCATTGTCTTCAAGGAAGAGTTTAATTTCTTTCTTTATTTCTTCCTTAATCCAGGAATGGTTCAGTAGTTGACTATTCAGTTTCCATGAGTTTGTAGGCTTTCTGGGGGTAGCATTGTTGCAGAATTCTAGCTTTAATCCATGGTGATCTGATAAGATACAGGTGGTTATTAATATTTTTTTGTAACTGTGGATGTTTGCTTTGTTACCGAGTATGTGGTCGATTTTTGAGAAGGTTCCATGAGCTGCAGAGAAGAAGGTATATTCTTTCCTATTTGGGTGGAATATTCTATAGATGTCTGTTAAGTCCATTTGATTCATTACCTCCATTAATTCTCTTATTTCTCTGTTAGGTTTCTGTCTACTTGACCTGTCCATTGGTGAGAGAGGAGTATTAAAGTCTCCTACTATTAATGTGTGCGGTTTGATGGCTGCCTTGAGTTTTAACAATGTTTCTTTTACGTACGTGGGTGCTTTTATATTAGGGGCATAGATATTCAGGATTGAGACTTCATCCTGATGAATTGTTCCTGTTATGAGTAGAAAATGTCCCTCTCCATCTCTCCTGATTGATTTAAGTTTGAAGTCAACTTTGTTAGAAATTAGTATGGCCACCCCTGCTTGTTTCTTAGGTCCATTTACTTGATAAGCCTTATCCCAACCCTTTATTCTGAGTAGGTGCCTGTCTTTGTGGTTGAGGTGTGTTTCTTGTAAACAGCAGAATGTTGGATCCTGTTTTCGTATCCAATCTCTTAGTCTGTGCCTTTTTATAGGAGAGTTGAGTCCATTGACATTAAGTGATATTAATGACCAGTGGTTGTTAACTCCGGTCATTTTTTAAGTTGGAAATTTTGTGTGTTCCCCTTCTTTGTGTTGCGCTGGTGAAGGGTCTCTAGTTGTCTGAGATATTGTGGTCATTGTTGGACTCCTTGGTTAGTGATTTTCCTTCTATTACTTTCTGTAAGGCTGGATTTGTGGCTACGTATTGTTTAAATTTGTTTTTATCCTGGAAAATTTTGTTTTCTCCATTTATAGTGAACGAAAGCTTGGCTGGGTATAGTAGTCTGGGCTTGCATCCATGGTCTCTTAGTTTCTGCAGTACATCTATCCAGGACCTTCTGGCTTTCATGGTTTCCATAGAGAAGTCAGGTGTAAGTCTGATAGGTTTACCTTTATAAGTAACTTGGCCTTTTTCCTTTGCTGCTCTTAGTATTCTTTCTTTATTCTGTATGCTTTGTGTTTTGATTATTATATGGCGAGAGGATGTTTTTTTTTGATCCAGCCTATTCGGTGTTCTGTATGCTTCTTGAATCTTCATAGGTATATCTTTCTTTAGGTTGGGAAAGTTTTCTTCTATAATTTTATTAAATATATTTTCTGGACCGTTGAGCTGCGCTTCTTCTCCTTCTTCTATTCCTATTATTCTTAGGTTTGGTCTTTTTATTGTGTCCCATATTTCCTGAATGTTTTGTGATGAGAATTTGTTGGCCTTGCTGTTTTCTTTGATCAGCGTGTTTATTTTCTCTATGGTATCTTCAGAATCTGAGATTCTTTCTTCTATCTCTTGTATTCTGTTGGTTATGCTTGCTTCTGTAGTCTCTATTCGTTTACCTAGATTTTCCCTGTCCAGCTGACCTTCTGTTTGTGTTTTCTTCTTTGCCTCCATTTCAGTTTTTAAGTCTTGAACTGTTTCCATTATCTGTTTGATTGTTTTTCCTTGGTTTCCCAGGGTATCATTCACTGATTTACTCAATTCTTCAAACTTTCTGTTATACTTCTCATCCATTTCTATAAGGGCATTTTTTACATGTTGTTTAAGGGCGTCAATCACTTTCATAAAGTCAATTTTATCTACTTCTTCATGATTAAGGTGTTCATGTCCACCTGTTGGGAGGTCGCTGGGTTCTGGTGGTTTCATATAGTTTTTCAGATTGTTAGGTGAATTCTTGCATTGGCGCCTGCCCATCTCTTTCTCTGAATGCTCCCCTCTGGATCTTCTTTTACCGGATCAGGTCTCCTTGCCTACTGATGTACCTTCCCAGTGATGGCTCTCTGCAGTGCTAGTCTCCTGGTGTTATAGTGATGTCTCTCCTTGCTTGTTGCAGGCAGGCCAGTGAGACAAAGGAGGTCTCGCCTGCCTACTTGCCCTGAGGATTTCCCCCCAGCGCCAGACAGACTGAGCTGGATGGTGTTATGTGCCCAAAGAGGAAAGGGGACAGAAGGAAGAAGGGTTCTGGATGCAAGCTGGGTGGGACAAGAAGAGAGAGGCAGTATGGGGGGGTAGAGCCCCTGCAGGGAGCCCGGGGAGTATAGGGAGGGGGATGAGGGACTTCAGAGTTCCCTGTCCAGGGCTGCTTCCGCCGCCACTGGTCACAAACTCACCGCCCTGCTGTCTCTCCTGGTGCCGAGATCAGATCTCCGTGCAGGTTGGGTAGTTCGTAAACAAAGTGCCTACCTTGGTTGGTGCAGGCGGGCCAGTGAGACAAAGGAGGTCTCGCCTGCCTACTTGCCCTGAGGGTTTGCCCCCAGCGCCAGACAGACTGAGCTGGATGGTGTTATGTGCCCAAAGAGGAAAGGGGACAGAAGGAAGAAGGGTTCTGGATGCAAGCTGGGTGGGACAAGAAGAGAGAGGCAGTATGGGGGGGTAGAGCCCCTGCAGGGAGCCCGGGGAGTATAGGGAGGGGATGAGGAACTTCAGAGTTCCCTGTCCAGGGCTGCTTCCGCCGCCACTGGTCACAAACTCACCGCCCTGCTGTCTCTCCTGGCGCCGAGATCAGATCTCCGTGCAGGTTGGGTAGTTCGTAAACAAAGCGCCTACCTTGGTTGGTGCGGGCGGGCCAGTGAGACAAAGGAGGTCTCGCCTGCCTACTTGCCCTGAGGGTTTGCCCCCAGCGCCAGACAGACTGAGCTGGATGGTGTTATGTGTCCAAAGAGGAAAGGGGACAGAAGGAAGAAGGGTTCTGGATGCAAGCTGGGTGGGACAAGAAGAGAGAGGCAGTATGGGGGGGTAGAGCCCCTGCAGGGAGATATAAGATATATTGTAATGCATGTATTTATCTATCCTATATACCATCAAAGATTTCTCAAAATATCTTTCATATGAGCCCCTCTAAAAATTAAGTATAAAAGTTACTTTGAGCTGATAGCTGCTTTTTAAAATTTTTATTCCCCAGTAATTCTGAACAGATATGTTCACATCAATTCTGCATTTAGGCAACTAAAGTAGAAAATATCTACCATAGGCCACACTGAAGACTGTCTTTGGCTTTAGGGTTTTAAGAGTAAGAGACTGAGCTTCACAAAAGCTTGGGTAGAAATTCTTTTGTATTTCTCACATACCTGACTAATATTGAGTGTGTGTCAATGAAAATTCAAACTGGAGATTGTTGGAATACTTTGCTATTAAATTTGTAGTCTACCATATCTGGGCATGTAGTCTACCATATCTTTGGGCTCAGCAGAAAATGTTAGTTTTTCTTTTTTTCCTATAACAGGGCTCCCTCCCTCTCAATCTGGATGGTGTCTTTCTCTATATCTGAGGCCTGATGTTATCTGAAAGCTGTTCCTAAGCCTGGATGTCTGACCTTTGACACAAATCTGTGCAGATGCTCTCACTCTACTGCCAATGTGATAACTAGCTATCATGCTTTATGATAGGAACATGCTACCAAATGTAGACTAGGTGATATCCCAGATTCTATTCCAATCCAATGTGTATGCCCTCACTCTATCATAAAATTGAGCTGTATTACTAAAAGTGTATCTTGGAAAATTGTTTCCAACAACCTTCTGTGATGTGGGAAGGCCATATGTCGATCTGCTGATTTCACTGGTTAATAAAGAAGCTGCCTTGGCCCATTTGATAGACCAGCCCTTAGGTGGGTGGAGTAGACATAACAGAATGCTGGGAAGAAGGGAAGTGAGCTCAGATGCCATGCCGCTCCTCTCCAGGGCAGATGTGATGAAGCTAAAGCCCAAGATGGACACAGGTCAGACATGCTGAATCTTTCCTGGTAAGACACCACACGTAGTGCTACACAGATTCTTAGAAATGGGTTAAGCAAGATATGAGAGTTAGCCAAGAAGAGGCTAGATATAATGGGCCAGGCAGTGTTTATATGAATACAGTTTGTGTGTTGTTATTTCGGGGGGGCTAAGCTAGCCGTGTGGGAGCTGGGCGGGATGAAAAGCAGGCCCGCAGCTCCATCTACAAATGGTGCCCAGTAATGGATAACTGAATCCACAGAAAGCCTGAAAAACTTGGGAAAGAAAAGAATAAAGCATGTTTTCTTGGTAGCAGCAATTTCTCAGGTCTGCTCTGCTTGCTAGAGGCAAGCAAGCACTCTCATTTAAGAGAGGCTTCCTGACTCAGCTTTAGTTGCAAAACCCTGCAGCTGTTTTAAGAGGTCCTGCTATGAAACACTTAAATGGTGTTGATAAGAGCTGACTGCATGCTTGTTTGTTTTCAGCTGTAGCAGGAAAAAAGTTGTGCTGCTTTAAAATGCTGGCATTCTGGTTTGTCCTGCCAGGGCAAACTCTGAATCTATCAGGCAGTTGGTCCGACTACAGAGTGTTTTAGTGTGGTTTCTGAGTGCAATGTTGCAGCTTGCTTGCTGGCAGGGACCTTGAAATGCCATAGAGTTGTGGCAATAAACATGGCTCCTGTGGATACCTCCACCATGAGGCTGAAAAGCTAAGGAATGGGCACAATCCAGCTGTCAAAGCCATGGCTTTAATCCTGTTCTTAGACTCACGTAGTTAGAAAAAGAGAGATATACAGTAAAGAGAGATTCAAAGAGAAAAAAACCTCTAAATGGTTTACAGTGTGTTTAAAAATATATGCAGGCTTGAAAAAAAGTTGAAGTTCTTAAAAAGAAAGAAAGAGAGTAGTTGGGTGTATTGGTACACACCTTTAATCCCAACACTTGGGAGGCAGAGGTAGATTGACCTCTGTGACCTCAACGTGTGGCAGGACACACCTTTAATCCCAATACCTGGGAGACAGAGATGGAAGGATCTCTGAGAGTTCAAGGACAGCCTGGTCTACAGAGGTATTCCAGGACAAAGATATACAGAGAACCTGTCTCAAAAACTAAAAGTAAAAATAAATGAAATAGAGGTTAAATTAAAGTCACACAAAGATGGAAAATACACAGAGAATTTTGATACTGTATGCTATTATGCTCTGTTTAATTGTTTGAATGCTGAGGAAAGAGCAACAGCTGCTAAAAGATATTTGTTTATAAATGCTGCTGAACTAATCCAAGATAGATATTTTGAAAATACCTTGACTTCAGAATTTGGATCTAAGGATATGATACTTTGGAAAAGAGATTCTTCTTTATTTTCACAGAGGATGAGACCCTGTGGATTGCTTCTAACACAATATGGTATGATAGACCACACCCTCCTAAAAGGCTGCTGTGGACACCTTCAAAAATTCACTTCACTCAACTGCCGACTGACATGAATCTAGCACACAGGTTATACCACGAAAGACCTGAATAACAGTGCCCCCATTGAGCATGAAGCAGTTTGGAGAGAAAAAACTGCGACCATGTTCCCAAATTTTGTTTATAAATGTTCTTTTACATTTAAAGGGGGATATGATATAGATATGAATAATTTGCATTGGTATGAATCTTGGTTTATTGATACAAGTTTAAGGTCAATTTTGTTATATATATATATATATATATATATATATATATATATATATATATTCATGATCTTGATTAAGGTATTGTGATTTTGTAGTTCATTTAAAATGTAATATATATATATATATATTGTTAATAGATAATCATCTATAATACTCAAGTTTATAGTCATGTTAGTTAGACTTTCTAGGTGTGAATAGATATATTTCAGATAGGCATTCTTCATATCTTTCAAAGACTACAGAATATGGTATTTAATGTCTTAATAATTTAGGGGTTTTCCTGACAATGAGACACGTCTGCTCCTGGTAGCACGAGCTACTTCAAGTGGAAGATGGGCATCGAAGAGGCTCCTTATAGGGTTTGATAGCCATTTGGGCAAGAAACTGCTCTTGTGTGGACTGTTGCATAAACTGGACACAGAGAATGCTCATATAGAGGACTGCTGAACTTGCCTAAAGGTGAGATGATCTTTCGGGGTTCCTGATTCATGAAAGAGTCTGAGAGACATTCTGTAGGACACAGCAGGTAGTGACTGAACTGCCTTTGAAATTTCCTGCTTCATGGAAATGTCTCTGGATACTATGGGCCTGTAGGCTGAAGGTGGATGCCCCAATGGTACAAAAGAACTTTGGGTGACTGTCCAGGCAGTGTGATGTCTCTGTCATTTCTAGAGTTTGGAAGCTGCTTATTTCTTGTTTACTTAGGTAATATTATATTCTTCTGGAGTCTTTGATGGAGTTGAAGAATAGATAGATAGTTATTGTTTTCCTTAATTATGATAAAAGATAAAGTAGATATAAATATTGTAACTGTAATTCTTGCTTGATAACAGTTTTGTTATATGTAATTTTACTATGTTAAAGTTAAAGCCTTCTTTTTTTGTTTAAACAGAAAAAGGGGAAATGATGTGGAAGGTCATATGTCAATCTGTTGATTTCATTGGTTGATAAAGAAACTGCCTTGACCCATTTGACAGACCAGCCCTTAGGTGGGTGGAGTAAACAGAACAGAATGCTGGGAAGAAGGGAAGTGAGCTCAAATGTCATCCCACTCCTGGGCAGATGCGATGAAGCTCCAGCCCAAGATGGACGCAGGTGAGACATGCTGAATCTTTCTCAGTAAGACACCACACGTGGTACTATACAGATTCTTAAAAATGGGTGAAGCAAGATATGAGAGTTAGCCAAGAAGAGGCTAGATATAAGGGGCCAGTCTGTGTATATGAATACAGTTTGTGTGTTGTTATTTCGAGGCATAAGCTAGCCAGTTAGTGGGGAGCTGAGTGGCAGGAACGCAAACCATTACTCCTTCTACACTTCTGAATCCTGCTCACTCTCTTCTAGTCCCCTTTCCCTTGCAAGGAGGAGGAGGAGGAGGCTGCTAATGTTCCCTGTGTAAGGAGACCGATGGTAAATTTGGTATAGGAGGTCCTCCTGTCTATATGTTGCTTTCATAGGTAAATGAATAAAGAAACTGCCTTGGCCTAATTGATAGGGCAAAACTAAGGTAGGTGAGGAAGACAGGACTGAATGCTGAGAGGAAGAAAGCAGAGTCAGAGGAGAAGCCATGGATTTTCCACATGAGATGGATGCCAGTTAGAATTTTACCTGGTAAGCCACTGCCTTGTGGTGATATACAGATTAAGGAAAATGGGTTAAATCAAGATGTGAGAGTTAGCAAATAAGAGGCTATAGATAATGGGCCAAGCAGTAATTTAATTAGTACAATTTCTGTGTGGTTATTCCCTGGCTAAGCTAACCTGGTAACTGGGAAGAACATGCAGGTCCTCTCCCTACAACAATTGGTGCTCCAACATGGTCAACTAACTCTACATAATGCCTGAGAGGGCTTAAAAAGAAATTCTAGACACACACACAACTCCATATATATATATATATATATATATATATATATATATATATATATAGAGAGAGAGAGAGAGAGAGAGAGAGAGAGTTTAACACAGCTTTTTGCTGTTTGCTGGCAGTGTGCCACAGAAAAATTTTTCTGAGTCAACAGCCACAGCAGAAAAAAAGTGGCAGTTTTAAAATGCCAGCTTTTTGAGTTATGCTGCTAGTGAAAACTTTGGCTCTTGTGGGATTTGGGAATAAAGTGTGATGGCTTGCTTGACAGCATTGTAGACTTACTGTGTGCCTGCAAGTGGGGCAGAGTGCTTGGCTCCGAGGCACAAGCAGCTCTGACATGCTGGACTGTGCAGAGTGAGAAGGAACTATCATGTTTATCATCATAATAGCACAATTTAATGCTGCGGGAGCTCCTTCAGCCTTTAAGATACCAGCCCACTTGGGCATGGTCTCTTTTGCTTTAAAAAGCATCAGTAGTCCTCACTCTCCTGCCTGGTTCCCACAGTCATCCGGGCTCAATATGCTGCTGCTTCTGCTGCTGCTGCTGCTGCTGCTGCTGCTGCTTCTGCTGCTGCTGCTGCTGCTGCTCTACTGGCTGCCACGGTACCAGATAGCCATACCAGTTTGTTTCCTTCGCTTTATGTTTGGCTGTGATGTGCTGCTAAGTTTCAGCCAGTCTTATTGGAATCACTTTGGCTGATACGTGTGCTCCCTATCATTATTCCACTATTCTGAGTACTTAGTGACAGCTGTCAATAACCCCCAAAGTCTCTCTTTGGATTCCTTTCTCCTGAATTACAGTCTTGAGTATTCAGTGGCTTCTCTTTCTTCCTGGATAAAGTTCACGGTTGAAAATATCTTTTGGCCAGAACCAAAGCATATCACCTCACTCACCACTACTGGGTTGCTGATGGTGGTGTTTGAAGAATGCCTCCAGAAAGTGGCCATGTTTATAACAGTCTCTAATTTCAACCACGTGGTGCAGAGTGAGAAGTCAGACACCCACTCTCTAATGACCATCAGGGTATATGCCTGGGTCCAGCATCCCTCCTATGTGGAGTGGTTTTACTAGAGTATCAGAACCCAGGTAATTCTGTCATCCCATCTGCAGTGTTGGCTATGCCCTGACAGAGTGGTGCTTCCTTTGTGATGGCATGGAAGAGGCAAAGATCTCGCTGATTCAATTCTTTGAGGAGGAATACTTGGAAGAAGTAGGTGCTCATGGGTCTGCCTTTCATAAAGGGAGTCAAGGAGGAGTTATGACAGGTAGAGGCCTGTGGGGCCAGGGAATATCTGGCCCTGTGCAGCCTAGGACAGAACTTCTTCCAGTTGGCCATGGCAGAATGAGTTTATTAACTATTTTATATGTCACTAATTACTCCTCAGAATGTCACCCAAGACCGAGCAGTTAGAAGACCTTAGGACCACAGGGCTCATTGCAGCATTCTCTTGTGCAGAATGAAGGTAGAACACAGATAAACAGTGAACAAGGAGAGTGTTGCAATGGTCCCATCAGTGCCCTTTCTACAGTGGTGGGGTGAGTACCCAAGCCACAGTTTCACTAAGGTTAGAGTGTATTCACACTGTGACCAGGATACTCGGGAGAGGACACTGCCCTCTCCAGCACTTATGCCAGAATGTGTAGCCCAGCCTGACCTCAAACTCGTGATCCTCCTGCCTGTGCATCCTTCAGCAAATACTACCAGCATGTGTCACCAGAGTGGTGTGGTAGAATGATCTGTATTTTGTCAATTATATTTTAAATAAACACTTATTGGCCAATAGACAGTCAGGAAGTATAGGTGGGACAACAAGACAGGAAGTAGATGTGGGTCAATGAGAACAGAATTCTAGGAAGGAGGAAGCCCATTCCTCTGCAGTTGTGACCCCAGCAAAGAAGCAAGATGTGACTGCCTTACTGAAAAAGGTACCGAGCCACGTAACTAACATATACTATAATAATGGGATAATATAAGAGTTAATAAGAAGCCTGAGCTAATGGGTCAATAAGTTTATAACTAATATAGACCTCTGAGAGATTTCTTTGGAACTTAATGATTGCAGGAACTGGGCAGGACAGAAAACCCCAACAACAGTTTTAGACTGAGCAGGCAAACAGCAAGTACCATATTACCCTGACTAATGATGCAACTTAACTTTTAAAGAAGCATTATAAAAAGTTCTCCTGGACAGTAAAGAATTACAGATTCACAATAGGACAGATTCAGACATAAAACAACTTTAAATTGGTCACAGTATTGGATAAATGTATGTAGGCTTGGGAGAGAGAAGAAAAAGAATATAGAGAGTTGGAAAAGAAGTAAATCATTTTTAAAAAGTCTTTAAAGAGACAGAGTACAGGCAGTCATAGATTAAAAGAAGTAAAGAAAAATAAGTCATGAAAAGATAGAAAATTCAAAGAGAGTCTGAATTATGTATATTATTGTGTTTCCTTTGAATTTTTTGACTGTGAAGGAGCTAAGTACAAAGAGACATTTCATTGTATGGGCGGCTAAACTAAACAAGCATGTATATTGGATAGGTATCTTGACTTCAGAATTTGGGTCTAAAAATATGTGACTTTGGAAAAGAGATTCTTCTTTTGTTTTCACAGAATAAGAGAACCTGGGGATTGCTTCGAGGCAAATATGGTTTGATAGACCACGCCCACATGAAGATCACAGTGAACACCCTCAAAATATTACTTCATCCAACAGCAGACTGAGATGAACCTAGCACACAGGATATACCATGAATGACCTGATTAACAGCATGCACAAACAGCAGAATTCAGTATGGATAAAACTAAGCCCACATTCCCAAATATTATTTATAAATGTTCTTTTACATTTAAAGAGGGATATGATATAGATGTGAGTAATTTGCATTTGGTATGAATCTTGGTTTATTGATACAAATTTAAGGTCAATTTTCTTATATGTATATGGATTTCTGACCTTAATTAAGATATTGTGTTTGTGTAGCTCATTTAAAATTTAATGTATAATTAAGAAATTCAGGTTAATAGATAGTCATCTCTAATTATCAAGCTTGTAATCATGTTAGTTAGATTTTCTAGATATATAGAGATATATTTCAGATAGATAGGTCTTCTTCAAATCTTTCAGAGACATTCAGAATATGACATTAAAAATGTTTTAATAACTTAGGACTTTTTATGACAATGAGACACTTCTGTTCCTGGCAGCACCAATTATTTTGAGAGAAAGATAGGCATAAACATGGCTCCTTAGTCATTTGGGCAAGAAATTGCTCTTGCCTGGAATGCTTCACTGGACATGCAGAACCCACAGAGAGATGACTGCTAAAGTTGCCTAATGGTGAGATGGTCCTTCAGGGTTATTGCTTCATGAAAGAGTCTGTGAGACATTCTGCAGGACACAGAAGAAAATGACTGAAAACTGCCAATATAGGTTGAAATGTCTTTTAAATTTCCTGCTTCATGGAAAAGTCTGCTAGATATTATAGGCCTAAAAACCAAAGATGGATGCACCAACAGTACAGAAAAACTTTGGGTGACTATCCAGGCAGCAAGATATCTCTGTCATTTCTAGAGTTTTAGAAGTTGCTTACAATGCACTTCCTGTTTACTTAGGTAATATCATATCCTTCTAGAGTCTTTGAAATTGTTCAAGAATTTATAGTTATAGTTTTCCTTAGTTATGATATAAGATAAAGTAGATATAAATATTGTAACTGTAATTCTTGTTTGATAACTGCTTTATTATATGTAATTTTACTATGTTAAAGCTTTGCTTTTTGTTTAAACAGAAACGGGGAAATGGTGTAGGAGGTCCTTCAGTCTATATGTTGCTTTCATTGGTTAATAAATAAAGAAACTTCCTTGTCCTAGTTTATAGGGCAGAACTAAGGTAGGTAGAGAAGACAGAACTGAATTCTGGGGGAAAAAAAGCAGAGTCAGAGAAACACCATGGGTACTCCACCTGAGATGAACTGTGGTTAGAATCTTTCCCAGTAAGTCACTGTAATGTAGTGACATACAGATTAAGGGAAATGGGTTAAATCAAGATGTGAGAGATAACCAATAAAAGGCTAGAGTTAATGGGCCAAGCAGGGATTCAATTAATACAATTTCTGTGTGGTTATTTCAGAGCTAAGCAATTTAAATGGCTGGGAAGAAAAAGTGGACCCTCTCCCTACAACATAAACGAACAACAAAATCTAAGTCTAGAGAACCAGTAAGAGTAAAGTGTCCATGACAACAGAATTGAAGAGACAGACATGAACATGCCAGTGGATGTCACTTCTTGGATTGTCTTGTCATAAGAAGAGCTCATAGATAACATATATAGCATTTCTAGTCACAATATGAGGTCTTTAAAACTTAGATTAAAGAATTTAAGAAATTGGAGTATACTAATTTAATTCTTTTCATTATACAGAAGGACTTAACTGAAAATCAGTTAAAGAAAGTAAAAGAAAGTTTACAATATCTTGGGAAATTGAGGCTATAAATCCACTCAAACTAAATTTTAAAATTTCTTTTGAAGTAACACATTAGTAGTCATCCAAGAGTTCTCTTTTTTAATATAAAATATTAAGAATGGTCCTAGATTAGAGTTTTTCACTTTCAAAATTTTAAACATTAAATGAAAACTAGCCCCCATATATCATATCTCACATATGGCTTTATCATGTGTTTATGAAAACCATTTGTAAATATTGCAGCAGGTTGGTGTTCACACATTAAAAACATAAAAAACTTGCTAATACAAAATATTTAACTAGTTTACAACTAGCACAAAATTGCAACTTGGAGATTTTCATACTTGTTCTTTGGATCTTAAATAAGTAAGGTTTATCCCAAAATAAAAGTTCTACATTCTCATAAAACTAATTACACACAGTGTTTATTTTCTCTCATGACCTTGCTGGTGAATGACAAATACTTGTATACCAAATTGCATACTTATATGAGAGTCAACATAAGCCTGAAACAGATGCAAATGATGAAATTATCATCCTTGTATAATCACTGGTTCTATAAATCACTTTTCCTGTCTACTTCTTTAACGGACCTCATTGGAAACCCTGGGAAAATATGTAATACATCTTTAAAAACTAGTATTCTAAGTCATGCTTTAAAAAAAAGAACAGGATGATGCAGGAAAATTGTCTGTAATCTGTCAATCATGTTTTAAATAAACGCTGATTGGCCAGGCAGGAAGTATAGGCGGGAAAACCAGACAAGAAGTAGAAATGATGCAATAAGAGCAGGAGAATTAGGGGAAGGAAGAAGTTGATTCATTCCACTCTTGCCCAGACTCCAAAGAAGCAAGATGTGAGCTAATAGATCAGAATAATGGGTTAATATAAGTCATAAGAGCTAATAAGAAATCTGAGCTAATGGGCCAATCAGCTTATAACTTATGGAGATCTCTGTGTGATTTGCTTTGGGGTTAAACAGCTGTTGGAACTGGGCAGGACAGAAACCCCAAACAAGCAAGCCAGCCTCTCATGTTACAAATGGTGCCCACGTGGATAACTGCATCTACAAAAAGCTTGAAAAAGCTTAAAAAAGACTAGAGTAAAGCATTTCAGTTTGCAGCCATAGCAGGAAAAAAGCGGTGCTGTTTTAAAATGCTGGCTTTCTGGGCTGTCCTGCCAGGGAAAACTCTGACTCTTTCAAGAAGACTATGGAACTATGGACACACTGTTGCAGTTTGCTTCCTGGCAAGAACCTTGAAACACCTTAGGAGCTTTTGAGTGTTGTTTATGGACACAATGTTTCAGCTTGCTTGCTGGCAGGGACCTTAAAATGCCATAGAGCTGTGGCAATAAACATGGCTCCAGCCAGTACTTCAGCCATAATTGCTTAGTAAATTAAAGGCTCATATTGTCAGAAAAAGAGAGATTACAATAAAGAGAGATTCAAAGAGGAAGAAAACCTCTAAATGGTTTACAGTGTGTTAAAAATATATACAGGCTAAAGGTTAAAGTTCTCAGAGAAGAAAGAAAGAAAGAAAGAAAGAAAGAAAGAAAGAAAGAAAGAAAGAAAGAAAGAAGAAAGAAAGAAAGAAAGAAAGAAAGAAAGAAAGAAAGAAAGAAAGAAAGAAAGAAAGAAAGAAAGTAGTCGGTTATGGTGGCACATGTTGGTATGTTTTACCTGGGAGGCCAAGACAAACAGAAATCTGCAAGTTCAAGGACAGCATGGTTTATAGAGGGTGTTCCAGGACAAAGATACACAGAAAACCTGTCTGAAAAGCCAAAAGGTAAAAGTAAAAATGAAAGAAATAGAGGTTAAAATAAAGCCACATAAAGACGAAAAATACACAAAAAGTCTTGATACTGCATGCTATTATGTTCTCTTTAAATTGTATAAATGCTGAGAAGGGAACAACAGCTGTTAAAAGATATTTGCTTATAAATGCTGCAGAATTAATTAAAGATAGGTATTTTAAAAATATCTTGACTTTATTTTTTTTCATTTTTTTTATTATTTTTAATTAAAATTTCCAACTGCTCCCTGTTTCCCATTTCCCTCCCCCTCCTCCCACATATTTCCCCCTCCCCCCGCTCCCCTCCCCCTATCACCACTCCTCTTCTCCTCCCCCCAGTCCATTTCCCCTCCCTCTCGATACTGAAGAGCAGTCCAAATTCTCTGCCCTACAGGAAGACCAAGGTCCTCCCACTTCTATCTAGGTCCAGGAAGGTGAGCATCCAAACAGGCTAAGCTCCCACAAAGCCAGTTCATGTATTAGGATCGAAACCTAGTGCCATTGTCCTTGGCTTCTCATCAGCCTTCATTGTCTGCCATGTTCAGAGAGTCCAGTTTCAACCCATGCTTATTAAGTCCCAGTCCAGCTGGCCTAGGAGAGCTCCCAATAGATCAGTTCCACTGTCACAGTGGGTGGGTGCACGCCTCGTGGTCCTGATTTCCTTGCTCATGTTCTCCCTCCTTCTGCTCCTCATTTGGACCTTAAGAGCTCAGACCGTTGATCCAAATTGGGTCTCTGTCTCTCTCTCGATCCATCACCAGATGAAAGTTCCCGTGCCATTCTCCTTGGCCTCTCGTCAGTTCTCATTGTCCGCCACATTCAGAGAGTCCGGTTTTATCCCATGTTTTTTCAGTAGCAGTCCAGCTGGCCTTGGTGAGCTTCCAATAGATCGGCCCCACTGTATACCTTGACTTTAAAATTGAAGTCAAAAGGTATGTTACTTTGGAGAAGAGATTTTGCTTTTGTTCCCACAGTAAATGAGAGGCTATGGATTCATTCTGAACTAAGAAAAATCAGCTTTGATGAAGGAAGACCACCTGAAAAATCTCCAGCAGGAATATATGGCCCAAATGTCTGAGTTCTTCATCCAGAATAGATTCAAGACTGCTGCCTGAGATGATCAAGACTCACAAGATACTTCAGTCAGGACTTGATCATAACTCTAAGTTTTCTTTAGGTCCCCATAAGATTATCAGCATCCCCAAACAGTTGGAAGTAGCCTAAAATACTCAGCCCACATTCCCAAAAAAATGGGCTATAGATATTTTATTTTCTTTTTCTTTTTTTTAAAGAGGGGGAAGTGATATGGGAAAATTGTCTGTAATCTGTAAATCATGTTTTAAATATACGCTGATTGGCCAGGCAGGAAGTATAGGTGGGAAAACCAGACAGGAAGTAGAAATGATGCAATGAGAACAGGAGAATTTGGGGAAGGAGGAAGTTGATTCATCCCACTCCTGCCCAGACTCCAAAGAAGCAAGATGTGAGCTGCCCTACTGAGAAAGGCACCAAAGCATATGGCAAAAATTGATCAGAATAATGTGTTAATATAAGTCATAAGAGCTAATAAGAAATCTGAGCTAATGGGCCAATCAGCTTATAACTTATGGAGATCTCTGTGTGATTTTCATTGGGGCTTGCCAGCTGTGGGGTACCGGGCAGGACAGAAACACCAGCAAGCAGATCCCAATTGTGTTACAAATTAGCCAGCCCATCATGTTACATCAGGAGAATGTTATTTTCCTGTCTTCATCACAATTCAAATTAGAAAAACATAGTGCTACCTTGTATGGTTCCCCTAGTGAAAATATACAGTTCTTTGTGGTAATTCTTTAGTTAGATGACTTTATACAAAAAGCTATTTGAAGAGTGGTTAAGGATACTGGAAAAAGTCTGGTTTTTCTTGCAGTTCAGAAAGCATGTCTGTTCTCAGTTCTAAGCTTATATTTCCTTAGTTAACCTCAAGCCAAACATTTTGCAATATTATTTTTGGGTTTTTATAATCCAAGGAGACATTTTCCTCTTTCTTTGTTTGGAATATTTAGAACAGGACTTGCATTTCAAACTCAGCTCCATTATTAACTGTATTTAATTCACATTTAATTCCCTTTATTTCATGACTTACCAATCAATATTTAACTAAATCTGTGATCAATGCCTTCAAAGTATAATAACTGGACTCTAATTTAAAATATCTTTTATGTCCATGGGTAAAATCAATAATAAAATCAAAAGTAGTTATGTTTTTCAAGGTTTACTATATAATCATTTATCCAGATAAAATGACTTATAGGTATTAATTAGCTCTTCTATGGTCAGTGAGGTGACATAAGATTCCCTACGGCATGACAATCTTTAAATTAGATGTAGCAATTGTACGGACAACTTGCATTAATTGTTGAATACAACATATTAACCTCCCTGATTCCTACTACACTGTAACTTTTGACTGGACATTGAAATAGCAATACCTCTCTGTGGCACTCCTCCTGACACAAGTTAATGCTGACACCCATGGTTTCCATCACCTTAATTCATCAGAGTCCTTCAATAACCTAATATGCTTCTTTCAAAAGGATCACTTTGATGCATGACTACCTATAGCTTCACACAACAACGTGTTCATTTTTCTTGTTGCTTTTGTTTAAACTAAACTCTCTGCTTCTTTTCAAGATAATTAGTAATTTATAAAGTGAATTGCAGTCACAGTCACACTGCTTCTCTCGGGGACTTTGACCTTTACCTCTTTTAAAATTAAAAAAAAATAATAATTTGATCATAGATAACACCCTCTTAGAAGCAGATAAAAAGAACAGTGGCACATTGAATTTACAAATTACAGCAAATTACAAATTAGTGGATGGTAACTGAGAGAGGCATGAGATTTGTTTAAGGAGGTACAAGGTTATGTGGTGTTTCTAGAACCAAACAGTGAAACCAGTAGGAAAATGTGATCTTTCCCTTGAGGGAATAATAGCCCTTGTCTCCAATTTTGAACAGTAAGTTTAAAAGCATCTGAGGGAATAGCTGTTGAACCTCCAGAAGAGAGCTGAATGCTTCTGTGTAATGAATAAAATCAGTTGTGACTTTCACTGTTTTGAGTATCCATTTCTTTCAATTGACTCTTATTTACTTTTCCCAATCCAGGTTCCTTTTCAAATTCAATCAAACAATACTCTGTGTAAAAGACAATTCTGTAGCTATATATAAACTAATAGAAAGTATTCTCCTTCCCTAATAAATAATTTATATAAATATTAAATAATTTATATACAACTGAATCTACATTTTTCATTGTTTATTACTCACTATAGTTGTGCCAGTACTTTAGTCCTGCTATTTTGTTATTTTAAATTAAATGGTCTTCGAGACAGTTGAAAACATACTGCTTTAAACAAACATATTTTGTCACAATTGCTTAATGTAAACAGAATAAAGAAACAGATTGATTTGACTTATAATTACAAAATAAATCTGATAGATGTTAGTCATTTCTGCTGATTTACGATACTGATTATACAAACCTGTTGTTATTTAATTTAGGCTCTTGAAGACTACGGATTATATGTCCTGTAGAAATTTGAGGTATACTTTTACAATTTGAATGCATCATATTCTCTAAACAACTGTTACTAGTTAACATCATTTAGTTCCCAACCATTAAATACTTCTCTCATTTCAATTTTTTGCTTCTACTGTAGAATGCATATAGAAACAAGGTAACTAATGTTTATTAGTAAAATAGTTGATGTACAGGAGAAAGCATACATGGGGACTTAACAGCACACCTGAAAGCTCTAAAAAAAAAAAAATAAGCAGATGCTCCCAGGAGGAGTAGAAACTGGAAATAATCAAACTGAGGGTGGAAATCAACAAAATAGAAACACAGAAAATAGTCCAAAGAATCAATGAAACAAAAAGTTGGTTCTTGAAGAAAATCAACAAGATTGACAAACCCCTATCCAAACTAATTAAACGACAGAGAGAGAAAACGCATAAATAAGATCAGAAATGAAAAAGGGGACATAACCACAGACACAGAGGAAATTCAGAGAATCATTAGATCTTACTACGAAAGCCTGTATGCCACAAAACTGGAAAAAGCAAAAGAAATGGACATTTTTTAGATAAGTACCATATACCAAAGCTAAACCAAGACCAGGTAAACGATCTAAATAGACCTGTTAGTCATGAAGAATTAGAAACTGTTATCAAAAATCTCCCTTTCAAATAAAGCCAAGGACCAGATGGTTTCAATGCAGAATTCTACCAGAACTTCCAAGAAGAGCTAATACCTATACTCCTTTATGTATTTCACAATATAGAAAGAGAAGAGTCATTGCCAAATTCCTTTTATGAAGCTACAGTTACCCTGATACCAAAAACACACAAAGACCCAACCAAAAAATAGAATTACAGGCCTATCTCACTCATGAACATCGATGCAAAAATTCTCAATAAAATACTGGCAAACTGAATCTAAGAACACATTAGAAAAATTATCCATTATGATCAAGTAGGCTTCATCCCAGAGATGCAGGGCTGGTTCAACATACGCAAATCTATCAATGTAATCCATCATATAAATAAACTGAAATAAAAAACCATATGATCATTTCATTAGATGTTGAAAAAGCATTTGACAGAATTCAACACCCCTTTATGATAAAGGTCTTGGAGAGATTAGGGATACAAGGGTCATACCTAAATATAATAAAAGCTACTTACAGCAAGCCAATAGCTAACATTAAATTAAATGGAGAAAAACTCAAAGCCATCCCACTAAAATCAGGAACACGTCAAGGCTGTCCACTCTCTCCATACCTCTTCAATATAGTGCTTGAAGTTCTAGCAATAGCAATAAGACAATATAAGGGGATCAAAGAGATTCGTATTGGAAAGGAAGAAGTTAAGCATTCATTATTTGCAGATGATATGATAGTATACATAAGCGACCCCAAAAACTCTACCAAAGAACTCCTACAGCTGATAAACACCTTTAGTAATGTGGCAGGATACAAGATCAACTCCAAATAATCAGTTGCCTCCCTATACCCTAAGTATAAGGAAGCAGAGAGGGAAATCGGAGAAGCATCACCTTTCACGATAGCCACAAATAGCATAAAATATCTTGGGGTAACTCTGACCAAGGGAGTGAAAGATCCATTTGACAAGAACTTTAAGTCTTTGAAGAAAGAAATTGAAGAGGACACCAGAAAATGGAAGGATCTCCCTTGCTCTTGGATTGGGAGGATCAACATAGTAAAAATGGCAATTCTACCAAAAGTGATCTATAGATTCAATGCAGTCCCCATCAAAATCCCATCAAAATCCTTCACAGATCTGGAGAAGACAATAATCAACTTCATATGGAAAAACAAAAAACCCAGGATAGCCAAAACAATCTTATACAATAAAGGAACGTCTGGAGGCATTACCATCCTTGACTTCAAACTCTATTACAGAGCTACAGTATTGAAAACACCTTGGTATTGGCATAAAAACAGAGAAGAAGTCAACCAATGGAATTGAATAGAAGACCCGGACTTTAACCCACAAACCTATGAACATATGATTTTCGATAAAGGAGCTAAAAGTATACAATGGAAAAAAGAGAGTATCTTCAACAAATTGTGCTGGCAAAACTGGATGTCAATCTGTAGAAGAATGAAAATAGATCCATATCTATCACCATGCACAAAACTCAAGTCCAAATGAATTAAAGACCTCAATATCAGTCTGAACACACTGAACCTGATAGAAGAGAAAGTGGGGAAGTACTCTACAACACATGGGCATAGGAGACCACTTCCTACATATAACCCCAGCAGCACAGACATTAAGGGCAACGTTGAATAAATGGGAACTCCTAAAACTGAGAAGCTTCTGTAAAGCAAAGGACACTGTCACTAAGACAAAAAGGCAACCCACTGACTGGGAGAAGATCTTTACCAACCCCGCAACTGACAAAGGTCTGATCTCCAAAATATATAAAGAACTCAAGAAACTAGAACATAAAAGGCTATTCAACCCTATTATAAAATGGGGCACTGAGCTGAACAGAGAATTCTCAACAGAAAAAGTTCAAATGGCCAAAAGACACTTAAGGTCATGCTCAACTTCCTTAGCGATCAGAGATATGCAAATCAAGACAACTTTAAGATACCATCTAACACCTGTTAAAATGGCTAAAATAAAAAACACCAATGATAGCCTTTTCTGGAGAGGTTGTGGAGTAAGGGGTACACTCATCCATTGCTGGTGGGAATGCAAACTTGTGCAACCACTTTGGAAAGCAGTTTGGTGGTTTCTCAGGAAATTCGGGATCAACCTACCCCTGAACCCAACAATACCACTCTTGGGAATATACCCAAAAGATGTCCTACCATACAATAAAAGTATATGCTCAACTATGTTTGTCGATGGAGGAACATCATTGGTTAAATAATAAAGAAACTGCCTAGGCCCATTTGATAGGTCAACCCTTAGGTTGGTGGAGTAAACAGAACAGAATGCTGGGAGAAAGAAGCCTAGTCAGTGAGTCGCCATGATTCTCCCACTCCAGACAGACACAGGTTAAGATCTTTCCTGGTAAGCCAGCTCGTGGTGCTACACAGAATATTAGAAATAGGTTAGATCAATATATAAGAGCTAGCCAATAAGAGGCTGGAACTAATGGGCCAGGCAGTGTTTAAAAGAATACAGTTTCCATGTAATTATTTCAGGTAAAGCTAGCCAGGTGGGTGATGCAGCCCTGCCGCTTCTATTACTACATATGTTCATAGCAGCATTGTTTGTAATAGCCAGAACCTGGAAACAACCTAGATGCCCTTCAATTGAACAATGGATGAAGAAAGTATGGAATATATACATATTAGAATACTACTCAGCAGTAAAAAACAATGACTTCTTGAATTTTGCATGCAAATGGATGGAAATAGAAAACACTATCCTGAGTGAGGTAAACCAGACCCCAAAAGAGGAACATGGGATGTACTCACTCATATTTGGTTTCTAGCCATAAATAAAGGACATTGAGCCTATAATTCGTGATCCTAGAGAAGCCAAATAAGAAGGTGAACCCAAAGAAACACATATAGGCATCATCCTAAATATTAACCTTCATTAGGTGATGAAAGGAGACAGAGACAGAGACCCACACTGGAGCACCGAACTGAAATCTCAAGGTCCAAATCAGGAGCATAAGGAGAGAGAGCACGAGCAAGGAACTCAGGACCTCGAGGGGTGCACCCACACACTGAGACATGGGGATGTTCTATCGGGAACTCACCAAGGCCAGCTGGCCTGGGTCTGAAAAAGCATGGGATAAAACCAGACTCGCTGAACATAACAGACAATGAGGACTACTGAGAACTCAAAAACAATGGCAATGGGTTTTTGATCCTACTGCACGTACTGGCTTTATGGGAGCCTAAGCAGTTTGGATGCTCACCTTACTAGACCTGGATGAAGGTGTGTGGTCCTTGGACTTCCCACCAGACAGGGAATCCTGATTGCTCTTAGGGCTGACGAGGGAGGGGGACTTGATTAGTGGAGGGGGAGGGAAATGGGAGGTGGTGGCGGGGAGGAGGCAGAAATCTTTAATAAATAAATAAATTTAAAAAAAAGAATAGTTGATGTACAATTAAACAAATACTGAACATGGGCAACAAAAATTCCACTTTTAATTAAGTTAATCAATCTTTATCATTACTTCCTTTTTAGTCATTCTTAAATTTTTTCCATTAAATATAAATCTACCACTGTGTTTTATAAGATGAGGTGAGTTAGCTAATTTTGTTGTGTTAATCCCAAAAATGCAAGGGTAAAAAACCCCAACCCAAATCTCTATGGTCAAATTAATTAATTAATGCAAGCAATTAATTAAATCAACCTATTTTACTGGTGTACAAAGGCTCTCTTCCTAAAAGAAGGGTTCAAGAGATCAGCATTTGACATGAGAAAGACAAGGTTTTCAGAGCAAAACATAAGAATAACAAGTTAGTCATAATGATTTCTAGAAACAAGGACATGATTTCAAGGTATTCATATCAAGATAGTCATAGCAACAGATAGTCATTACAAGGTAATTATAACAACTTTTTGAAACAAAGGTAGGGTTTCAAAATGGTTTTGATACAAAGATAAGGTTTCTGTTTCTTGGAATAGAGAGTAAAGAATAATTTTTAGTTAAGGTTATAGGTGGGGCATAGCTCAATACTTGAGAAATAGAGGTATAATCATAAACAGGAATGATCCTATTTTGTCTTTACTATAAAATGGCTTATTTTGAAGGAGGAGCCTGACTGCTTCATTAGTTGCTGTTATAAAAGTGCCAAAAGTCACTTATGGTAGAGAAAATATATTTGGGGTTTGTTGTGGGATTCCCCTCTGTATGCTGCGAATATGTTTTATTATTATTGGTTAATAAAGAAACTGCTTTATATCAGGGCAGAATATAGCCAGGCTGGAAGAGATATATAAAGAAAGTAGGTGGAATTGGGAATATGCCACATAGCTGGTGAAGGAGTCAGATGCCTGGAAACCTTACCAGTAAACCATAAGCTTCAAGGTAAAATACAAAATAATAGAAATGGGTTAACTTAACATGCCAGAATTAATCAGAAGTTCAAGCAAATAGGCCAAGCAGTGTTTTAATTAATATAGTTTCTGTTTAATTATTTCAGGTATAGGAAGATAGGAAAGGAACAAGCAACATTCAACTACAGAATGGTGCCCAACATTTGTGACTGATGCACACCACCCTTTTTGGATCTGAGTGCTTGTGTGCTAACTCAGGATTGGAAGGAAAGTAGTTGAGACCCTGACCCTGGCTCAGCAATGCCTAGAGAGGTGGCAGGATTGGTTCTGCTAGGAGTACACAAGCAGGGGAGCATGGCCGATTCCCACTGCCATATACAGAGATATTTCCAGGCTGTGCAGAGTACTGAGTAGTAGATTTAGCTTTTACTCAGATAAAAATGGTTTATGTGTTGTACTTTGCTACCCAGAGTTAAGGAAGTGAATGTGGTTCCCACCCAGCAGTACCAGAGCCAGCGATGAATTGCCTCCACCATATGGAAAACCTGAGAGAGGTGGAGGAGCCAGCCAGCAACCAAGCTGAAAACAATTTTAAAAGAGCTACACTTCAAAAATTATTACAGATACACAATAAATACAAATTCAGATAAAAAGACTTCTGAATGGGTCACAGTGTAAAATAAATGTACATAGGCTTGAGATAGAGAAGAAAAAGAGTAAAGAGACAGTAAAAGTAATATGAAAGATTATATACATCATAGATATTAAGGGAATAATGTAGTGATGAGGCGAGCAGGTCTGCTTTTCAACCTGCCTAGCTCCTGTACGGCTAGCTTAGCCCCAGAATAATTACATGGAAACTGAATTCTTTTAAACACTGCCTGGCCCATTAGCTCTAGCCTCTTACTGGGTAACTCTCACATCTTGATTAACACATTTCTATTAATGTGTGTAGCACCAAGAGGTGGTGGCTTACTGGGAAGTTTCTAACCTATGTCCAACTCAGAGAGGAGAGCTATGGCATCTGACTCACTTCCCTTCTTCCCAGCATTCGGTTCTGTCTACTCCACCTATCTAAGCTGCTGTCCTATCAAAGGCCAAGGCAGTATCTTTATTTGACCAATGAAAGTAACACATAGACAGAAGACCCACCTACATCATTTCCCCTCTTTTTGTTTAAACAAAAAGGAAGGCTTTAGCTTTAACATAGCAAAATTACATACAACAAAACTGTTATCAAGCAAGAATTACAGTTACAATATTTATATCTATTTTATCTTTTATCACAACAATGGAAAACTATAACTATCTATCTATTCTTCAACTCCATCAAAGACTCCAGAAGGATATAATATTACCTAAGCAAACAAGAAATAAGCAACTTCCAAACTCTAGAAATGACAGAGACATCTCGCTGCCTGGACAGTCAACCAAAGTTCTTTTGTACTGTTGGGGCATCCAATCTTCAGCCTACAGGCACATAGTATGCAGCAGACATTTCCATGGAGCAGGAAATTTCAAAGACAGTTCATTCACTATCTGCTGTGTCCTGCAGAATGTCTCGTAGTCTCTTTCATGAATTAGGAGCCCCAAAAGACCATCTCACCTTTAGGCAAGTTCAGCAGTCCTCTCTATGAGGGTTCTCTGTGTCCAGTTTATGCAACAGTCCAGGCAAGTGCAGTTTCTTGCCCAAATGGCTATCAAACTCTATAAGGAGCCTCTTCAATGCCCATCTTCCTCTTGAAGTAGCTGGTGCTGCCAGGAGCAGATGTGTCTCATTGTCAGAAAAAGCCCTAAGTTATTAAAACATTAAAAATGCCATATTCTGCAGTCTTTGAAAGATATGAAGAATGCCTATTTAACTGAAATATATCTCTATATATCTAGAAAATCTAACTAACATGACTACAAGCTTGATTATTACTGATGATTATCCATTAACAACCTATATTTCCTAATTATACATTACATTTTTAAATGAAGTACACAATCACAATACCTTAATATCAGAAATACATATACATATAACAAATTTGACCTTAAACTTGTATCAATAAGTCAAGATTTATACCAATGCAAATTATTCATACTTACATCATATCCCCCTTTAAATGTAAAAGAACATTTATAAACAATATCTGGGAATATGGATATAGTTATTTCTCTCCAAACTTCTTCCTGCTGTATAGGGGTGCTGTTAATCAGGTCTTTTATGGTGTAACCTGTGTGCCAGGTTCATCTCAGTCAGCAGTTGAGTGAAGTAATTTTTGAGGGTGTTCACAGCAACCTTTCAGGAGGGAATGGTCTATCATACCATATTGGGATAGAAGCAATCCATAGGGTCTCATTCTCTTTGAAAACAAAAGAAGAACTTTTCCAAAGCATCATAACCTTAGATCTAAATTTTGAAGTCAAGGTATTTTCAAAATAACTATCTTGTATTCGTTCAGCAGTATTTGTAAATAAATATCTTTTGGCAGCTGTTGCTCCTTCTTCAGCATTCAAACAATTCAAAGAGAGCACAATAGTATACAGTATCAAGATCCTCTGTGTATTTTCCATCTTTGTGCAGCTTTATTTTAACCTCTATTTCATTTATTTTTACTTTTATTTTTTGAGACAAGTTCTCTGTATAACTTTGTCCTGGAATAACTCTGTAGACCAGGCTGTCCTTGAACTCTCAGAGATCCATTCTATCTTTGCCTCCCAGGCATTGGGATTAAAGGTGTGTCCTGCCACACCTTGAAGTCACAGAGGTCAATCTACCTCTGCCTTCCAAGTGTTGGGTTTAAAGGTGTGTAACACCACACCCAACTACTCTCTTATTTTTACTTTAAGAACTTTAACCTTTGGCCTGCATATATTTTTTAACACACTGTAAACCATTTAAACGTTTTCTACGACTTTGAATGTTTCTTTTATTGTATGTGTCTCTTTTGTGACCACATGAGTCTTTAATTTACCAAGCAATATCAGTAGGACTAAAGCCATGGCTTTGGCAGCTGGATCCATCCCATTCCTTAGCTTTCCAGACTCATGGCGGAGATACCGGCTGTAGCCATCTTTATTGCCACAACTCTATGGCGTTTCAAGGTCCATGCCAGCAAACAAGCTGCAGCATTCTGCTCACAGACCACACTCAGTCATACTGCCTGCCTGAAAGAGTAAGAGTTTGCCCTGGCAGGACAGCCCAGAAAGCTGGCATTTTAAAACAGTGTGGCTTTTTTCCTGCTACAGCTGAAAACTGAAAAGCATGCAGTTAGCTTTTTATCAACACTGTTTAAGTGTTTCGTGGCAGGACCTCTTAAAAGAGCTGCAGGGTTTTGCAGCTAAAGCTGAGTCAGGAAGCTTCTCTTAGATGAGAGTGCTTCCTTGCCTCTAGCAAGCAGAGCAGACCCAAGAAATTGCTGCTACCAAGAAAACATGCTTTATTCTTTCCCAAGCTTTCTCCGGCTTTCTATGGATTCAGTTATTCATGTCTGGGTGCCATTTGTAGTGATGAGGCAAGCAGGGCAGGCCTGCTTTTCGTCCCACCTATCTCCTGCATGGCTAGCTTAACCCCAGAATAATTACACAGAAACTGTATTCTTTTAAATACTGTCTGGCCCAATAGCTCTAGACTCTTACTGGCTAATTCTCACATCTTGATTAACCCATTTCTATTAATGTGTGTAGCACCTTGAGGTGGTGGCTTACCAGGAAGATTCTAACCTGTCTTTGCGTCTGACTCACTTCCGTTCTTCCCCGTATCCTGTTCTATCTACCCCGCCTATCTAAACTGCTGTCCAATCAAAGGCCAAGGCAGTCTCTTTATTTGACCAATGAAAGTAACAGATAGACAGAAGACCCACCTACATCAGAATAATTATCTAACTCTCACAACTTGATTAACCTATTTCTAATAATCTGTGTAACACCATGAGGTGGTGGCTTACTGGGAAAGATTCAGCATGTCTGACCTGGTGGTTGGCTCCATGGCATCTGTCTCACTGCCTTCTTCCTCACAGCATTCTGTTCGGTCTACTCTGCCTATCTAAGTTCTGCCCTATCAAAAAGCCAAGGCAGTTTCTTTATTTGACCAATGAAAGTAACACATAGACAGAAGACCCACCTTCATTAGAATAAAGATAATAAAATAATTATTAAACTTGTAGAAAAAGTCATAGAGTAAAAAAATAAGCCATGTAAAGATAAAATTTAAACAGAGAGTCTGGATTATGAGTATTATGTTTTCTTTGAATTTTTTGACCATGAGTGAGCTAAGTATATAAAGACATTTCATTATATGGGCTGCTAAATTAAACCAACATATATACTTTAAAGGTATCTTGACTTCAAAATTTGGGTATAAGGTTATGTTGCTTTGGAAAAGAGGTTCTGCTTTTGTTTCTACAGAGGATGAGAACCTGCATATTACTTCCAGACTAATGTGATCTGATGGACCAAGACCCTCTGAAAAGTCTCTGTGGACTTCCAAATAACTTCACATAACAAAAAGCAAGAAGCAGAAGCAGTTTTGAGAGAACTATGCCCAAATTCCCAAATATTGCTTACACTTAAAGGGAAGTATACTGTAGAGATGAATACTTTGCATTGGCATGGATCTTGCTTTGTTGATACAAATTTAAAGTCAATTTTGTTATATGTATGTTTCTGTTCTTAACCAACGTATTGTGTTTGTACAGCTCATTTGGAAATGTAGGGTATAATTAAGACATACAAATTAGTAGATAGCAATTTATAATTGTCAAATTTCTAGTAATGTTGGTT
Source organism: Chionomys nivalis (assembly GCF_950005125.1). Classification (NCBI taxonomy): domain Eukaryota; kingdom Metazoa; phylum Chordata; class Mammalia; order Rodentia; family Cricetidae; genus Chionomys; species Chionomys nivalis. Next base: position 11,186,782 of record NC_080112.1, on the reverse strand, counting down.
GGGTTTTCTGTATATGCAGAAATATATTTAAGATTACTAGATATTCTTCAAACCTTTCAAAGACCTTCAGAATAAGGCATTTAAAATGTTTTAAGAACTTAGGACTTTTCATGACAGTGAGACATATATGCTCCTGACAACAACAGTCTGCTTCAAGAGGATGATAGGCATTGAAGAGGCTCTTTTTAGAGTTGATGAGCCATTTGGGCAAGAAACTGCTCTTGCCTGGACTGCTTTATGGTATGCTGTATGAACTGGATATGCAGTATCCACAGAAAAATGACTGTTGAACTTGCCTTAAGAAGGTGAGACAGTCCTTCAGGGTTCCTGCTTCATGAAAGAGTCTTTCAAACATTCAGCAGGACACAGAAGATAGTGACTGACAAACTGCCAATATAGATGAACAGTCTTTGAAATTTCCTGCTCCATGGAAAAGTCTGCCAGATACTATGATCCTGTAGGTTAAAGATGGATGCTGAAACATTGCAGAATAATTGCAATAAAAGATAAATAGATAAAAATGAAAAATAAAAAAGAAGAAATTTGGGTGACTGTCCAGGTAGGGAGATGTCTCTGTCAAATCTAGAGTTTTGGAAGTTGTTTACAATGCACTTCCTGTTAACTTAGGTAACATTATATCCTTCTGGGGTCTTTGATGATGTTGAAGAATAGATAGTTACAATTATAGTATTCATTAGTTCTGATAAAAAGATAATATATATATATATATGTTGTAATTGTAATTCTTGTTTGATACAATTTTACTATATTAGTGTTAAAACCTTCCTTTTATTTAAACAGAAAGGGGGAGGTGATATTGGATTCCCCTCTCTATGCTGAGAATATGTTTTATTATTATTGTTGAATAAATAAGCCGCTTTAGTCTATAGCAGGGCAGAATATAGCCAGGCTGGAAGAGATATATAGAGACAGTAGGCAGAGTCAGGGAATCTTTATGTAGTTGGTGAAGGAGACAGACATCTGGGAAACTTTCTGGTAGACCACAAGCCTTTTAATAAAATATAAAATAATAGAAATGGGTTAATTTATGATGTAAGAGTTAGTTAAGAAGCTTGAGCTAATAGGCCAATGAATGTTTTTATTAATATGTTTTCTGTGTAATTATTTTATGCATGCTGGCTGGTAAATGAACAGTCTATGTTTACATGGCTTAGAGTTCCAGGGGATATGATCATAATCCATAGTGGAGTCATAGAAATAGATAATCAGAGCAGAAAGTTGAGATAAAAACTTCAAAGACAAACTAGAGACAAAATTGGAAGCTACATGAGGCAATAAACTCTAAAGCCTACCTCTAGTGACATATTTCAACCAGCATGCCTGCAACTCCTATTCCTTCCACCCAAATTAACCAGAACTTGTGATCAAGTGTTCAGATTCCACATGGAAGTCAATTCTCATTCAAACTCCTTTATTCTACTGTTCCTTCCCAGAGACTCATGGTTACATTATAATGCAAAGTGCATTTAGTTTGAAAAAATTGATTCTGAATCAATGGTTTCCATAGTATTTTATAGTCTCAACAGAGCTCAAAGTCCAAAACCTCTTCTGAGGCTCAAGTTCATCTCTTAAATTTGACCCACTGGGGCCTGGCGATGGTGGCGCACGCCTTTTATCCCAGCACTCGGGAGGCAGAGGCAGGCGGATCTCTGTGAGTTCGAGACCAGCCTGGTCTACAGAGCTAGTTCCAGGACAGGCTCCAAAGCCACAGAGAAACCCTGTCTCGAAAAACCAAAAAAAACAAAACAAAAAAAATTGACCCACTGTAAACTAAAAGAGTAAATTTCATACTAACAACTCACATACAGAAAATAAATTCAAAATGGAAAGGATTTTTAGCACAGTTAAATAATACTGGACCAAAAAAGACCAAAATCCAGTAGAATAAATAACAAATCTTGCTCTATGTCTGATGTCTGGGACTACAGTTCAACAGGATTTAGATGGCACTATGCCTCCAACTTTGTTGTCTGTGACATATCTCTCTTTCTCTTCAGCTAGTTCAACTCCCTGAATGCAAACCTCCTTGGCAGTTTTCAAATAGCTACTGCATCACCAATATTATGACAGCTCCACTGCAAACCAGGACTCACAATCAGTTTCATGCAATGGTTTCTAGGTACCTTCTGTTCTCTCAACACTTTATTCTCACAGAAGCTCTAGTATTGCTGCACTCTGCCTAGCCTCAGCATGTCTCTGAAACCTGGAAAAAAGAATACACAACCCTTCATTCTTGTGTCTTTCATGCATCCAAAGCATGTACCACATGGACAACAAAACCAAATTAGAGTGCCAGATTGGAATGAACCCTTCTCCAGTTTGAACATATTAGCAGCAACTTGCATATGTTGAAACTAATGCTTTCTAGGAGCTAGCAAAGGCTTAGACTTTCTGTTTTCACAAGTTGGAAACTTTGATGGGTGGGGTCTTGCCTAGCAGCACCCTTCATTTTCTTTCAGTGCAGAGTGGGAAACATTTACTCAACAGTGTTTATCTTCTGAAAAGTCATAGCCTCTCTTGCAATACATTCCTTGGCTGTAACCTTAAGCTTTCTAGTGCTCCTTTTGCTTTCCAAACTGTATATACATGTTTTTGTCTTCTCTATTTGCTCTTTTCCAACCAGGATTTTACCACCTATAAAAACACATGTTATTATTCACTCTTAGTGCTACTTTGAAGGTTATAAAGTACTGATTATTGTGCCGGAGTCTACATTGGCTTTGTAAAATAACTTCTTTTCTATTAATTAGAGATCAAATGAAAAAGTAGTAAAGGTTGTATGGATAACTAAAGCTTAGTTGCCATTGGGTGTTTTAAAGAGGTCTGCTTGTTTGTTCCCAGCCACTCAGTCCTGAATTAATCACACAGAAACTGTATTATTTGCAATAATGTTTGGCCAATAGCTCTAGTTTGTTATGGGCTAACTCTTGCATCTTAATTTAACCCATCTCCATTAGACTGTGCATCACCACGAGGTTGTCGCCTACCAGCAAAATTTCTGCAGGTCTGTGTCCAGTGGCAGCTCATGGCTTCTCTCTGACTCTGCCTCCTTGCTCCCAGCATTCAGTATAGTTTTCCCTGCCTAGTTCTACTCTGCCCTATCAGCAGATCAAGACAGTTTCTTTACTCATTAGCCAATAAAAGCAACACATATACAGAAGGGCTTCCCACACCAATTGAGTCCTCTGCAATGATGTAAGTTCACATTCTTGGTTTTTGTTGTACCACTAGTAAAAAAGAAGATATACTGGAATAATAGAAGAAATGGAAAAATTTCATGACTAGACTGTTTAACACTCAGAAAGAGTTGTTACCCTATGCCTGGTTTAGAGAATGGTGTAAAGCATTTTACATTTTTAAGCTGCAATTTTTAATTTAAAAACCTAATTCAAATTAGTATGACTTTAAATAATATATAGAGATCATACCTAGACTGGTATCTCTTTATTTCATATAAAATAATTCATTCACAAATCAAAAACTAAATATCACCTAGAATCAGTTAATTTTCATATGTTAAGATAAACCTGTCTTGTAGCTAGGAATCTTCATATTGTCTGATGTTTAGTTTTGTGTTAGTAAGTGATGAATTATGAATAAAAGTGCCATTAAGTGATTACAAATACAAGGTATTAAAATGAATACTGTGAAAACTTTCTTTTACTGGACCTAAAATTCAACGTGAATGAACAATAACATATTATCTTAAAGAGCCTTTTTAAAAACTACTGACAAAGTTGATTTTCATTCCTCCCATGTCTTTTCCATTAGTGTAACAGCTTAACAATGGAAGGTAATCTTGGCAGGTTGGAGACAAGGGGTACCACAAATTCAGAGGTATGTTTGCAGAGGAAGCCTCTGAGAAGAGATGAAGAGTGGGGTGAGAATGGCTTGCTTTTTATAAGGGTATATAGCACATGTGCCTAGGGGAATGCTAGAATCAGTGGTAGCAATAGTCAGTGTCATATCTTGGCTGCTGCTGTTAATGTGTCTTGCTTGACTCCCAATGTTAGGCCAGTGTTAATGCCTGAATGTTAACAATCAGTGTCTCCTAAAAGAAGAAACCTGCAATGAAAAGCCCAAATGACTTGTGCATATTGTGCCAGAGCAATGAACCAGGGTAGATGATTTATGTAAATGTATTTACAATATTTATATCTATACCAAATGACAAAACCAACTAAGAAACATATTTGTTGCTATAGCCCCTGAAGGCATCAGCAATTTCCCCAGTGACAGACTTTAAGAAATTAAAATGAAATCCATGACTATGTTACATGGCATTCTAATAGAGTCACAGATAAAAAAAGCTACTGTAACAAATATGCCCCAGAAAAGAGACATGCTTTTAGCAAAGATATTTCCTTTTTACTCTCAAATACTCTTGCTTTTTTATATTAAAGAAAGTTCACATTTTTTTGTTCATAAATTTACTTGAACTTATCTAGTTAACTCTGTCTTCCCTTTAAATTGATATTCATATTTTCACCTCAAAATTAAAGTTAAGCTAGTAAGGTTGAAAACTATTTTATTGCTATGACCTTCATAATGTCACTAGGATGGTAAGTGATTGAAAGAGTTAAAATGACATTTTTTTGGTGCTACCTAGAATAAAATTTAAGTTTGATTTTCTTTGCCATAAGTAAGTAATTACATTTCAAGTTTCTGTCAGAAAATTTTACCAAAAACAGCTTCATGTAAGGCTGAGCTGTGGATTGGTGTAAAGATATCTGGAAACACCAGAAGATATTTATAAAATAAATGGCACTAGAAAGTACTCAAGTAGAAGTGAAAGCATACTGTATTTATGCTAACACATTAGAATGACTCTAAATTCCTCAGAAATCAACTTAACATTGCATACCAACCACAAATTTAGCAGTTCATGAGAAGTTGCTAGAAAGTTGTAGCTAATAGTATTTTCAGCAGCATAGATGATATTATTCTGTTGATAATAGAGTACTGACTCAGTTGAAAGGAGTGCTGGACATTACATGAAATTATTTCATTTCTTACTTCTATCTATCTCCGACCTTCAGCAATTCACATTTCCTGTTAGGTTCTCTAAAGAATCTTGATGGTCTACAATTCCTCTCCAAAGAACTACCTGTCAACATTTGCTTCTATTTGAGTCTCTCACAGTGGATATCTAAAATTTATCATAATATAGAGATGATACAAAAATATCTTGCTGTCTTAAAGCACATGGCCAGTAGCACAATGATGCAAATTAGCATGAAATACACAAAGCAGGAGCTTCCTAATCTACAGGCCCAAACTATTCTCACTTTGGCAGTGAACAGTGGATTCTTAAGCTAAAATGATAGAAAACTTGCTACATATCCCAGGTTGACCTGGAACTAATAGTTTTCTGGACTCAGCCACCTCAGGTCTGGAATTATAGGCATGTATCAACAGTCTCACCTTTGACAAAATATCTTCAAACTATATATTTTCCTCAGCAGTCTAGAGGTATTTTAATAAGTCTTTATATGTAGACAACACAAAATGTTTTAGAATATCTATATTTAAGAGCTGCAAGGTATAATGGCATTAGAGGAAAAACTTCATATGTTCTCTAGCACAGTGACGTATTGATGAAAACAATTGTTCACAATAAAATAGTTAATAGGGCCTATTTTTAATGTTGAGAACACTAAAATATAACAAAATGCTTAAGATGATGGATGTGTTTCTGTTAGCCTCATATGATCATTATATATATTACACATATTTATCAAAATATTATAAATATGCATGGCTGTTAGATGTCACTCACACAAAAATACACATTTAAAATGTGGATCTTCTTCATTAACTTAACAATACACACTAAACAGAGTGAAAATCCAAAGTGAGCAGATTTTCTCTAATATCACATTACTTAAGAAGTTACTCCTCATAAAGATTTTAAATATATGCTAGTTTTGTATCATCTTAAACAAGGAAGGTCCTTATCAAAGTAACTTCATTTTCCTGTTGGCCTTTGCTCATTTGGAATAAAACAGGATCTGACTTGCAATAATTACAGTATGTGCCATAATTAGACTGTGAAGTGACTTTTCCATAGATTAGATTCTTTAAATATTCTTTTTATCTACTTGAATGCTTTTTGAAATGTAGATTATGCAATATAAAGAGTTAAGTAGGGCTTTAGTGGAGAATTTTTGTTAAATTTTGTAGTTTGTATTTTCTAGAGGAGCTACCTTTGAGTATCTAGTATTATGTGAAGTTTTTGCTTCAATTAAATTGAAGTGGTTTAAGTATATATTCAGTGGTGTGCTAAAATCATGCAACTGCTTTATGATATCTGGTGATCAGAATTTTTTTTCACACATTCAATGTCATGCTGAGAGCTTGAAATTAGCTTTACTGTACATATATGTACAATGAAAATAAGCAAATTAGAATTGGACTTTTACATGTAACTCCAAAGTCATTTGTTAAATATTTTGCAAAATATAAAACATTGTTTACTTAACTAAATTGTGATAAAACAGCATACTGAAGTCCACCAAATGTTTAATATTTTCTAAATTAAACTTAGTCTTATACCATATCTCTAATAACTCTTGTGGTGTCCTGGATGCATAAGTCTGTTTGGAAGGTAGTTAATCTCTATTTCTCTATGGAACTCAAGCTATTTTTGTCTTCAACAATTCAACAAGATACACCTGACTATAAATATTGCAAAAATATTTGGTGGATGGAAATATGATCTCAGTTGTAATATTCCTTATTTTGTATTGCCCAGAGCACATCATGCCTACCAGAATAATATATAATGTGTTGCATGGTACAGCGTTATTTACGTTAAACTGCAGAACTGCTGATAGCAAAACTGCAAAACACAAAGAAAACAATGGAGAAGAGGAATCTTTATGCAGAAAAAATACAAAAGCTTGAGATAAATTGATCGGACTCAGCCATCATTTTTTAACTTTATTTATTATTATTATTATTATTATTATTATTATTATATTATTATTATTTAAAATTTTCACCTACTCCCCACCTCCCATTTCCTTCCCCCATCCTCCTACTTCCCTTCCCCCTCCTTCTCCAGTCCAAAGAGCATTCAGGGTTCTCTGCCCTGTTTGAAGTCCAAGGTCCTCCCCACTTCATCCAGGTCTAGGAAGGTGAGCATCCAAACAGACTAGGCTCCCATAAAGTCATTACATGCAATACAACGAAAACCCAGTGCCATTGTCCTTGGCTTCTCAGTCAGCCCTCATTGTCCACCATGTTCAGAGAGTCCGGTTTGATCACATGCTCCATCAGTCCCAGTTCAGGTGGCCTTGGTGAGTTCCCATTAGATCAGCTGGAATGTCTCAGTGGGTGGGAGCACCCCTCATGGTCCTGACTTCCTTGCTCATCTTCTCCCTCCTTCTGCTCCTCATTTGGACTTTGGGAGTTTAGTTCAGTGCTCCAATGTGGATCTCTGTCTCTATCTCCATCCATTGCCAGATGAAGGTTCTATGGTGATATGCAAGATATTCATCAGTATGGCAATAGGATAGGGTCATTTGATGCTCCCTCTCTTCAGCTGCCCAAGAAACTAACTAGGAACATCTCCTTGGACACCTGGGAACCCCTCTAGAGTCAAGTCTCTTGCCAACCCTAAAATGGCTCCTTTAATTAAGATATATACTTCCCTGCTCCCATATCCACCCTTCCTTAATCCCAACCCTCCCATTCCCCCAAGCTCTCCCCATCCTCCCCTTCTCACTTTTCTCTCCCCATCTCCCCTTACCCCCACCCCACCCCCACCCCCAAGTTCCCAATTTTTGCCTAGCCAGAACCTGGAAACAACCTAGATGTCCCTCAATGGAAGAATGGATAAAGGAAGTGTGGGATATATATGCATTATAGTACTACTCAGCGGTAAAAAACAATGATATCTTGAATTTTGCATGCAAATGGATGGAAATAGAAAACACTATCCTGAGTGAAAAGATGAATATGGTATGTACTCACTCATAAGTGGATTCTAGCCATAAATAAAGGTCATTGAGCCTATAATTCGTGATCCTAGAGAAGCTAAATAAGAAGGTGGACCCAAAGAAAAACATATGGTTATCCTCCTGGATATTGGAAGTAGACAAGATTGCCAGCCATCATTTTTTAAGCTGCTAATTAGTTGTGAAACTGGGTGGATTGGGTTCTTACCTGTGAAATGAAGACTATGTAAATACAAATAATGACATAAAGAAATACTTTAGTCTTTAGTGAATTGCTAATTATGATGTAAGTCATTGAAATAGTAAATCAGCTCATTACTAAATAATTTCAAATCTGTATTAATTTCTAGATCTTCAAATCTGAAAATGTCAGAAAAATAGTAATAGTAAAGGAAATATGCATCCAACCTGAACATTCTGGGGTCCTAGGGAAGCAGTACCATACCTGCAATAATTTGCTCCCACAAAGTTAAAATAATGTCTTGTTTTTCCACTTGGAGAGTTTATTAGACAGACTGTTCATGAGATAAATCAGTAGTAAATAAGTATGATGATACTATTCCTCAACTATATTCAAGCCCATAAAAAATTCAGAGAGAAAATAAAACACTATAATAAAAGTTACACAAAGTGAAATTTCAATCAGTTATATAGTTAGAGTAAATAAAACACTCCCATCTTAAATTTTGAACTATAAAGTCTAAAATGATATAAAATTAACTTACGAGTTATGCATATAAAACTAATCACTTATAATTATTATTTGGCAACATGACATTATATCTTGAGCAATATGCCAATTACTATATACTTACAACAATTCATTATGCCACATGCCTTTAATCAGGAATATAGGACAAGAGGTATTATTCTTGTTTGAAAGAAAGAAAAAAATGTAATGCCCATGTTAAGAAACTTACCAAACTTCTGGTGAGTAGGTGGATGACCTAAGAGGAGTTGGGGGTGGCGAAACTGTAATCTGAATATATTGTATGAAAATAAAACCTATTTTCAATAAAAATAATACAACAGATACTGTATGAGGGTAAATAACTTACTGGTCAGACCCAGCGGATGTGGAGCAGACCCGGCGGATGCTGCGCAGACCCAGCGGATGCTGCGCAGACGCGAACTTATATTTTCAGATGGTCCAAGCATAAAACAGTGAAGCCCACACTGTGAGCAGATCGTCCCACTACATTAAATCAAGTAGGTTTTTTGGTGGCTGTCCGGCAAAGTGGCAGGCCTTTTGTTGATGAGGTCCCTGGCGAACGGGGAGCCTGGTCCTGTCCCTGAAGACCCTCCTGAGTGGTTTTTATTATTATTATTTTTTTTTTTGGCTTTTCGAGACAGAGTTTCTCTGTGGTTTGGGAGCCTGTCCTGTAACTAGCTCTTGTAGACCAGGCTGGTCTCGAA